>NC_134484.1:457824690-458147190 GCF_040206685.1 Ascaphus truei | reverse complement strand
ATTCCACATTGTAACTTCCCTTACTGTAAAGAACCCTTTCCTTTGTTGCTGGTGAAATCTCCTTTCCTCCAACCTTAAGGGATGGCCCCAAGTCCTTTGTACTGTCCTTGGGATGAATAGTTATTTTGAAAGCTCCTTGTACTGTCCCCGAATATATTTGCATATAGTTATCATATCCCCTCTTAGACGCCTCTTTTCTATTGTAAAAAAATCTAATTTAGCTAGCCTATCCTCATAAATCATATTATTCATCCTCTTTATTAATTTATCTTTATCCTTCTCTGTACTTTTTCTAGTTCCATTATGTCCTTTTTATGGAGTGGTGCCCAACACTGTACTCATATTCAAGGTGTGGTCTTACTAATGCTTAATAGAGGGCAGCTCTTCGGAGCAGGGACTCCTCTTCCTAAATGTCAATTCTTATGTCTTATTCCCATGTTCTGTTATTTGTATTATTTGTTATTTATATGATTGTCACGTGTATTATTACTGTGAAGTGCTATGTATATTAATGGCGCTCTATAAATAAAGACATACATACATACATAATTATGTTTACTTCCTTTCCATCCATTACCTGTGTAATATAAGATCTTGTTTGCCTTTGCAGCTACTGCCTGACATTGGGAAGTGTTGCTAAACCTGCTATCTTCAAGCACCCCTAAATACTTCTCCATCAAGGATTCCCCCAATTTATCCCCTTTCCAACCTCTACAAACTGAGCAGAATTGGTGTGCAATCTGGGAAGTAAAAAAAAAAAAGCAGTATTATTATACATCATGTTCCATATTGACACTTTAATTCCATTCTGGGGATGTAACTACCCTTATTTGGTAGACAGCGCTATTAAAAAAAGAGACTGAGACAACCAGAATATTATGTAATAGTACATAGCACCTGCAGTATCATATAGATGTCCTGATGCAATGGCAAATTGTAATAGCAGTGGGAACTTTCACTTGTGTTTTGGTTTTAGTTTTTTTTTAAAGTAGTGTTTTGTTCTAAAACAGAAAAATACAGTAAATGTTTGTTTTTGTTTTGTTGTGTTTTTTTTCTAAAACTCAATTGTTTGGGATTTGTACAGAAATATGGGAAAAAAACTCATAAAAGCAGCAAAATGCTAAAGCAGCATCCTGTAATGAAGCATAGAAAAATAAGTATTAAATCATAATAACAAATAGTAATACAGCTGCTAAAATAAATACCCACAGAAAAACACATGGCCTGGTGTTTTGGTTTTAGTTCTAAACAAATTGGGGGTTTAGGTTCTAAATAAAGCTTACGGATTTTGATTTTGTATTTTGTTTTGAAGTGTTGGTTCTGAGCTAGCATACCCCTTTTTCCCACCTCTAGTTTCCAAATGACAGTAGATTGTGAGAACATACAGATTCCCCAGCGCAATCATTTAACAGCAGCTGCACAGTTCTCTTTGCACCACTGAAAATCCCTCTTTCCATGGGAAATCAGTGTTTGATGTACAGTACCGTATCTTGTTGTTTGACAAGATCTGTCAATCACAGTCATCTGCCTGGGGATGTCGCCTGCTACTTATTTATTTCTCCTTTTAAAGCAGCAAAACGTGATATCTTATATGGGTTTCTTTAAATAAATCTGTTCTGTAGTATTAGATAATGCTTACTGTATTTTTTAAATAATTATGATTCAACTCTTAAGGCCTTTTAATGAGTTTCAATGCATCCTTTGATTTCTATAGCAGGTTTTAATCAACGTCCTGAGCAGTGCAAGATCTTTGCAACACTTTTCTATTTGTGATAATTTGTTGCAAATTTCTCAGCAGTTTGAGATATAAACTGTAACAATAGATACTGTTACCTTAGTAATACAAGGATACATTGCAATTGTACAGTATTGTATTGTATTGTATGTCTTTATTTATATAGCGCCATTAATGTACATATTGTAGTGCTTCACAGTAGTAATACATGTGGTAATCAAGTAAATAACAGATAATATAAATAACAGATAATATAAATAACAGATCATGGGAATAAGTGCTTTAGGTATAAAAGTAATATTAAGGAAGAGGAGTCCCTGCCCCGAGGAGCTTACAGTCTAATTGGTAGGTAGGGAGAACGTACAGAGACAGTAGGAGGGAGTTCTGGTAAGTGCGTCTGCAGGGGGCCCAAGCTTTATGTATCATGTGTTCAGAATATCCACAGTGCTAGTCATATGCTTCTTTAAGCAAATGTGTCTTAAGGTGGGTCTTAAAGGTGGATAGAGAGGGTGCTAGTCGGGTACTGAGGGGAAGGGCATTCCAGAGGTGTGGGGCAGTCAGTGAAAACGGTTTAAGGCGGGAGAGGGCTTTAGATACAAAGGGGGTAGAAAGAAGATATCCTTGAGAAGAACGCAAGAGTCTGGATGGTGCATAACGAGAAATTAGGGATGAGATGTAAGGAGGGGCAGAAGAGTGTAAAGCTTTAAAAGTGAGGAGAAGAATGGAGTGTGAGATGCGGGACTTGATCGGAAGCCAGGAGAGGGATTTCAGGAGGGGAGATGCTGAGACAGATCTAGGAAAGAGTAGAGTTATTCTGGCAGCAGCATTTAGGATAGATTGTAGGGGAGACAGGTGAGAGGCAGGAAGGCCGGACAGCACGAGGTTACAGTAATCAAGATGGGAGAGAATGAGGGCCTGAGTCAGAGTTTTAGCATTCGAGCAACAGAGGAAAGGGCGTTTCTTTTTTATATTGCGGAGGAAAAAGCGACAGTTTTTAGATATGTTTTGAATGTGAGGGGCGAATGTGAGAGAGGAGTCGAGTGTGACCCCTAAGCAGCGTGCTTGGGCTACTGGGTGAGTGATCGTAGTTCCAACAGTAAGGGAAAGGGAGGTAGTAGGGCCAGGGTTGGGGGGAAGTATGAGGAGTTCTGTTTTAGCCATGTTGAGTTTAAGGCGGCGGAGGGCCATCCAGGATGATATAGCAGAGAGACATTCAGAAAGTTTGGTTTGTACAGCAGGTGTAAGGTCGGGTGTTGAAAAGTACATTTGTGTGTGTCGTCAGCATAGAGGTGATAATTAAACCCAAAAGATGTTATTAGGTCACCTAGAGAGAGTGTGTACAGAGAAAAGAGAAGTGGTCCGAGGTCAGAGCCCTGGGGTACCCCCACGGAGAGATCAATACACGAGGAGGAGGTGTTAGCAGAAGAGACACTGAAAGTATGATGGGAGAGGTAGGATGAGATCCAGGATAGAGCTTTGTTCCGAATACCAAGAGTATGGAGAATGTGAAGGAGAAGAGGGTGGTCCATGGTGTCAAATGCTGCAGAGAGGTCGAGTAATATGAGCAGAGTGTAATGACCTCTGTCTTTGGCAGCATGGAGGTCGTCAGTTATTTTAGTGAGGGCTGTTTCCGTGGAGTGAGCAGTGCGGAAGCCAGATAGTAGAGGGTCTAGGAGAGAATAGGTGTTGAGAAAATGGAGCAAGCGAGAGAATACAAGATGTTCAAGGAGTTTAGAGGCAAAAGGCAGAAGGGAGACAGGTCGATAGTTAGAAAGACAGGTAGGGTCAAGCTTGCTGTTTTTGAGTAATGGTATAACTGTTGCATGTTTGAAGGAGGATGGAAAGGTTCCAGAGCAGAGGGAGGAGTTAAAAATGTGTGTGAGCGTAGGGATAATAGTAGGACCAAGAGGTTTTAAGAGATGGGAGGGAATGGGGTCAAGAGGGCAGGTGGTAGAGGGAGAAGAGACGATTAACAGCGACACATCCTCCTCTGAGACAGTGGAAAAAGAGTCAGGGAAGGCAGGAGGAGAGTTAGGAAGAGGTGTAGGATGGGAGGAAGAACCAGAGGGGATGTTCTGATGTATGGATTCCACCTTTTCCTTAAAATAGTCAGCAAAGTCCTGAGTGGAGATGGAGGAAGGAGAGGCAGCTGAGGGTGGTTTAAGTAGAGTTAGACTTGTTCATGTTGATTAGTGAAGAAAAGTAGGCTTGTTTAGCTTGCGAGAGAGCAGAGTTGAAACAGGATAGCATAAATTTGTAGTGAAGGAAGTCTGCGAGAGTATGAGATTTCCTCCAGGGGCATTCAGAAGAACGAGTGGAGGAATGCAGCATGCGCGTGTGGGAATTTAACCAGGGTCTAGGGTTAGAAGGGCGAGGCGGCAGAGAGAAAGCGGGTCATGTAGATCAAGAGAGGGGACAAGGCAGAGTTGTAGTTCCTGACCAGGTTGTTAGGGTCTGTTGCAGAGCTGAGAGAGGAGAGGGAGGAGCGTAAAGTGGACTCAAAGTCAGGTAAGTGAATAGAGGGCAGGTTTCTGTAGAACCGGGGGGTAGATTGACGTGGAGAAGGGGAGAAGCGAGATAGAGAGAATGAGATGAGGTGATGTCAGAGAGAGGAAAAGGGGAAATGGTGAAATCGGAGAGAGAGAAGTTTTTAGTGAAAACCAGGTTTAAGTAATGGCCATCCTTGTGGGTGCTGACTGCAGTCCACAGTTGAAGGCCAAAAGAAGAGGTTAGAGAGAGAAAGCGGGAAGCCCAAGGGAGAGAGGGGTCATCAATGTGGCAGTTGAAGTCCCCAAGGAGAAGAACAGGGGAGTCTGAGGAGAGAAAGAAAGAGAGCCAGGATTCAAAGTGAAAGAGAAAGGCAGAAGGGGGATGAGTAGAGGTAGGTGGGCGATAGATGACCGCCACATGGACAGGGAGAGGAGAGAAAATCTGGACAGTGTGAGCCTCAAAGGAGGGAAAAGCAAGAGATGGAGGAATAGGAAGGGTTCGGTAACGGCAGAGAGAGGAGAACAGGAGCCCCACGCCTCCACCCCTGCCACCAATGCTGAGTTAGGCCGCGCTTATAGTGCTGGTGGCTGCGACGCGACTAATTACGTCGCCGTCGCCACCAGCGAAAGTTATAATTTCGTTTTCAGCGACGTCAAGGCCAGTGACGTCATGAAGGGGGTGGTGTAAGTCATCGGGAAGCGCAAGCCATGGAAAACAGAAAAAAAGTCTGATGGTGCAGTACACGTGATAATTCGTGAGTTAATATAGTGATAAAGGTCTGTGTGCAAAATACTCACAAACATATAGTGAGTGCTGTTCACAAAAAGGTATCTTTAAATCTCAGCCCACCAAGGATGATTAACACCAGGAGCTTCTGGAGACCTTATATATAAAAAGAAACGGACATAGTGCAGACTGGAAGGACAATTTATAAAAGCAGGTAAGTGGTAAGGGATACACTCACATGGTAGTAGATTTAAAAAAGCATTTAGATCCTGCGATCTGGATCTCGGCAAACGAAGCGTGTGCTCTCTGCCTCCCCTGTATATCGGCGTGCGTGTCACCGGTGCGTCTCACCGGATCCGGAAACCGGAACTGACGTCATCAGCCTGCAGGGGCTCCACTCGCTTAGGAATCTCTCTGGTCTGGTCTGGTCAGCGTCACTCTACGCGTTTCTCCGCATTCGGTTTCTTCAGGAGTGATTTGCTGACTGGTTCTGGTGGACTTATATACGCTGTGCTACAGACCCATTGGTTTATACTAATTAGATAATCGGGTGCTGGCTATAACACAGGTATATCAATTAAGAGATAATACGTATAATTAAATTCATAGTCACACATCAAGACATATGTGTGACTCCAAAAATGCAGAAATTTATTAATACATGCAACAATATTAAAAATATATATATATAATAAAAATATATATATAATAAAAAACATTTAATAAACACAACAAGAAATATACTAATACATTTGACTGACTAATTGTTCATCAAGATTGCTGAGGTACAAGAGGCATTCTAATAGGGAGATATAAAAGCAAAATTAGAATGGATTACATGACAAGATTACAAAAAAGGTTTAATGTCAAAATCAAGATTCAATCCTAATGGGGCAATGGTTTTCAATCCATACATCCAAAAGGATTCTCTTTTTATCAAAGATAAGTCTCTATTACCCCCTCTCCAGTGAGGCATCACCTGTTCTATAGCCTTAAAAGTAAAACTGGCGGGGTTAGAATTATGGGCTATTAAAAAATGATTGGAAACACTGTGAGTTGTGAGTTTCCTTTTTATATTACTGAGATGCTCTAATATGCGTGTTCTAAGCGGGCGAGTGGTCTTCCCAATATATTGTAGACCACATTCGCATTCTGCCAGGTAAATTACAAAGGTTGATCGACAGTTTAGGTGTTGTTTTATATTATACATTTTACCTGTTATATTTGATTTAAAACTTTGAACCACCTTAGAACTATGCTGACATGCAGTGCACATTTTACACTCATAAAAGCCTTTAGGGGGATCTAACCACGTTGGGCATCTCTTTGCAGTGTTTTTTAGAGCGCTTGGGGATAGATAGCTTTTGATGTTTTTTGCTCTTTTGTAAACCATCTTTACTCTATCGGGTAGATACTCCCCCAGAATAGGGTCGTTTTTTAAAACTGACCAATGTGCATTCAAAATAGTGTTAATTTTGCCAGCATCTTTATTATACTGCGTAATAAAGGGTACTTGTAGAGTATCGTTCTCAATATGTTTCTTAGGGGTTGGGATAAGCATAGATTCCCTGGTAGTATCATTAGCTTTAGCCAATGCTTGTCTAACAACTTCTTCTTTGTAATGTCTCTCTGCGAACTTCCTAGAAAGTACTTCTGATTGTTCTTCAAATATGTGGTTATCAGTACAGTTACGTTTTAACCTACGGTACTGTCCATACGGGATATTAGTTATCCACTTATTAAGGTGGCAACTAGATTGTAGTATGTAGTTGTTGGCATCTACATTTTTAAAATAATTTTTGGTTTTAATTAACCCGCCTTCTGAATATATAGTGAGATCTAGGAAGTTGACAGTAGAGCTGCTAATAGTGGATGTGAACTTCAAATTTAGTTCATTCATATCCAGATATTCCAAAAACATATTTAGATCTCCCAGGGTGCCTTTCCAGACGAATATAATGTCGTCTATATATCTCCGCCATGTGACCAAATTCGCGTCCAGTCCAGGCCAAGACCATATATATTGGTCCTCCCACATGGCCATCAAAAGATTAGCATAACTGGGCGCGAATTTGGTCCCCATGGCGGTCCCACAGAGTTGCAGATAATAGACATCACTGAACCAAAAGAAATTTTTACTCAAAATGAACTTTATACACTCCACAAGAAAGTCAATTTGTATTTCAGGGAATTTGTCTTCTTTTTCTAAAAAGTGTCTAACGGCTCTGCAACCATCATCATGTCTTATTGATGTGTATAGAGCCGTGACATCTGTGGTGACTAAGATGTAGGTGTCCTGCCACTGGATCTCTCTCAACATAAGGATGACGTCACTTGTGTCTTTCAGATAGGATTTTTGTTTTTTAACAATTCCCTGTAGGTAACTGTCTACGAACTCAGATAGATTGGCCGTTAATGACCCAATCCCAGAAATTATTGGGCGTCCTGGGGGATGTGTAAGATCTTTATGTATCTTTGGTAAGAAATAGAAGACGGGGAATATTGGATCCTCCACATTTAGGAATTGAAATTCATGTTCTTCCAATACTTTATTTGGTTATTCTAGAGCGCCACTATTGATAATTTTGTTTGTGTCATGAAGGGGGTGGGCAGCGCTTTCTGATTGGTTTAGAGACAGTCACATGTGGCGACTGTCTCTAAAAAATCAAATGTACCCGACTTCAACATTTTTGATCGCTCCGTCGCGCTGTCACTCCGTCGCCGTCACGCTTACTATAAGCGCTTGCGACAGAGTCAATGAATTTGTTTTGGAGTGACGTCGACGTCGCCAGGCACTATAAGCACAGCCTTACACTGACCAAAGCAGCCATTATGTTAGTCACACAATCTGGATTTTTACAGATTTTACCTAAACTGGCAAACGATTGCCAGATTAGGTAAGAATGTAGAATTATACATTGTCACACGCTTTACATATACAATTAAGAAAAAGAAAGAAAAAGAAAAAGCAGGAGGGGGAATGTAGCATCGCTGCTTTAACTTGAGCTTGCACTTATTTTCATTCATTTTTTTCATACCATAGTACAACATTGACATTTATGTTGACCACAAAATCCCGAAGCATACAAAAAACAGTCCACAAAGGATTGGTCAATAAGTGCACTGATCTCCGACAGAACATTTTACTTCCCTACAAAATTTGAACAGCATGTGACACACATGCGTTATGTTTCATGTTCATTACTCAGTCATACCAGGACTATACATGCTGGATTCGGTGCCCTTAACAAGTGACACACACTTGCTTTTTCTCAATTGCTGATAACTTTTAGGCACATATCTCCGGGATACAAAAATATATATTTTTGAAGATTGCATAAGAATTCTTATTGCCGTTTACATAATAAAAATGTAAATGCCAATAGCTCTACTTACCTTTAAATAGGTTGGGACAAATACAATTGATCTCCCAGGGGGCTATGCTTTAAAATATGATAGTGCCAGTCATGGTACAGTTCTATTCTACAAAATCTCCAATATAAACAAGTATTCCTAGCTCACCTGGGAGTAGAGTTGGGCAAAAACATTTTTCGGCAGCTTGTCTGGTTCCTTTGGTCTGCAGATTTCCCCTGGACCAGTCTCAAAATGGCCAATCCGCCATTGTGTGTGTGTTTTTTTTTTTAAGAGGGAAATCCATTGAGGGATTGTTAGAAATCCAAGAGAGAGAGAGAGTCCTTTCAAGATTACAAGCAACAAAATAAATATCCCTTGGAGGAATTCTATTAGTAGAATGTGGTGCCCTGCTACAGTAGCTATCAGTTGGTTTAGCTCACACTTGTTGAGCTTGTCTAGAAAAGCAGTGGTTGTCGATTATAGTCCTGTTCGGTCTGAAACCAGTGCACCATTCCAATCACTAGGTGCCTTAGGCTTATCAACTCTATATACAGTAGTGATACCAGCTTCATATTGCAAAGCCTGTATAACCATCCTCACACTGATGAGACCCAAAAGGTCGAAACAGCTGTCTGTGAGCAGGTTTACTGGTTATGCACTGCTTTAACCGAAGCTGTGCTGAAAAGCTGTGTAATATGGAATGCATGAGTTTATAGAGCTCCATGTTAAAATGGATGAGAAGCAAAAGGTGACACTGTGTGCTCATTATTTGCATGTAATTTCCCAGAATCCCTGGCTGCAGAGGAGGCACTGTATGCTAAGAGGTAATGGTGAAAGCAGGGCGGCAGACCTGTCTGAGACATGTGAATATGCTCACATGTGATATTTTTAGTTGGTAAGGAAATCCTTTCAGAAAGTGTGGGATGGGACTCATTTAAATATACTATGCATAGACATTCGCATATCTCCAAGCCGGGTACTTCAGGTGTGCCCCTTTTTCAGCACAGGCATGTCTCCCTAATTTATTTGGTGGGAGACTTCAGAGGATATATGTACAATTAGAGACACAATTAAATTAAGAGTCTCTCAGCCTCTCTTGGATTTTTAACAAGCCGGTAATTGATTTGGGATCCTTAAACATCCATCTGGATTGTATTCAATTGTGCATTACATATATTCTTGGATTTGTAGTACCCAATCTGCAGATGGATTTGGGTCTAAACTATCCATGGAATTTGGGGAAATTAATTTTGACTGGTTTACCCATCTCTACCTGGGATGTTGTTCACTGTCTGTGAGCATGTATGCATGTATATCTTTATTTATATAGCGCCAAAAGTGTACCCAGCACTTCACAAAGACAATACCGTACAGGGAATTATAATAATACAATAAGCGCAGCAAAGTCAGACAAAAGAAAAGGAAATCCCTTCACAGGGGAGCTTACAATCTATGTGGTATGTTGGGAGACTTACAGAGGCAGGAGGTGAGGGAATAAGTGCAGTAAATGACAGTGGTTGGCTACAATGGTTGGTAGGAGTCACTGAGTGTGGGATAGTAGCCATGAGTTCAGGCTATTGTGATGCTTCTTTTGCGATGTGAGTTTTAAGGTTAGGCAGGTGGCGGGTAGGTGTGGGTAAGAGCAGATGTGTATGTAGCCTGGAGCTCCCGCAGCTCCTTGAGACCCCCCTCCCTTGGAGCAGTGCGGTCGCGGGTGCCGTCGGAGCCAGCGCCGGGCCCGACGGCTACTTCCAAGTGTGGGGGCCGGAGCGGGGAGTCGCGCGTTGTTCCCTGATGTGGCCGGTTGCTGGGGACGCGAGCGGCCCGTTGTTAGGGCTGCGATCGCGTTGCTGAGGTCCCGGCGGCTCGGGGTACAGGGCGCCGCCATTGCACAACAGCTCGCGCATGCGCAGGGATAGCCAAGCGGCAGGAGAGCTCCAGAGAGGTCGCGCATGCGCAGGACAGAGTCTAGAGAGGTTGCGGCGGCCATTAGGGGTTAGCGCAGGCGCAGGAAAGGCGCGCACACGGCCCCAACGTATTTGCAGCCTCCACGGGACTACAACTCCCATGAGGCTTAGAGGCAAGCACATCTGGTGCCTCCGTGTGGCCAATGAGGGCCAAGGATCTCCAGAGGGAGAAAGTGGATACATTGTTTGGGCTTGCAGCACGCTAGTTAGTTGGAGCTGGGGAGCTGTGAGGGAAGGAAGGGTGCAGAGAGAATGTGCAGCTTCTGCATCGAGTAAGGTCCCCCACATCCCAAGTAAGGCCCCAACTCCCCACCAGGTTAGTGGGTAAGTGCTGAGGGACGGCCCAAGATAGGGACGCTGCCCTTAGTGCGTGTGTGTGTGCTGTCTTGTCAGGATCACGGCTGGTAGTGCTGTGAGGCCTGACAAGAAGGCATAGTGCTAGTGTGCAGCAAGTTGCTGTACGCGTTCCGAAGTTTGCAGTGCGTAGCTGCTAGTGTTAGTGTTAGTGAGAGTTAGGGAAGTGGGGCAGGTCATTACCCCTGTAGGCCTCTAGGAGTTTTCCCCAAAGCCATTATAGGTTGCTGTGCTATAGGGACGGCCTATAGTATAGTGCATGTCACTTAGTGCTGTAGGGACAGGTCCTATGTTAGGGATCCTGTCCCAGTAGGGTAGCTTAGATAGGGACACAGCGGACGCTGCGGTTCCTGCTGAGAGGTTCGTATCCAAGTTGGGGTCCGCAGAGACTGTTTCCAGGTCCGGATCGCCCCTGGCAGTCCGCGTGTAAGGAGTCCGGTGTAGGATCAGACGGAACCATCACACGACGGATCCTTTGTGAAGCCAGTTGGAGATCCGAGCACGGGAGTGCTCGGCAGGTACTATCTAATACACAAGTGCACCAACGGGCCCTTAGTATAAATAGTGACTGCGCAGTCACCCACATTCTCTTCTAGAGTGCAGGACATTGGGTGGGGATTCTCGGGACACTGGGTGGGATCACCTGGTGTTGGGGAAGCGTCCTGCACGACGCAGTAAGTATCTCCTCTAGAGAGGGGCACAGGTTATTATGATATTGCCATGATCTGTTGTCTTGCATGTTCAGTAAAGTCACTAGTTAATATATATATGTGTGTGAGTATTGATTATTGTGATTGTCCTGCGAGAAACCACTCCCCCTCTGGTGAGAGCCATCGCAGGTGTAGGCGCTGCATCGTTGTAAGTGTAAGTGAGTACCCCTAGTATAAATGCCCCAGGTTCCCCGTGGCGGAAGCTCAGCCCTCCTGTGAGCCAACAGGTATAGCACCACACTGAGAAGTAGTCAGATACACTTACCCACCCCAATCTCACTTAAGGGGGGGGAAAGAGGGCTACATGTATATGGATTAGGAGAGATATCCCCATTTGTACGAAGGAGGAGGAAAGAGATAGAGGAGGTGAATAGAGGATTTGTGGGGGTGAATTTTATTGAGGAGCGTAGAAGTTGTTGGGAAAGAGGTGTGTAAATTGTGGTGCAGTGTATGGGCACATGCATAGGTTTTGGGGAGGGGCGATGAAGAAATCTGGACAGGATGGGAGTGGAGAAGTTAGTGAGAAGAGAAAAGTTTACAAAGGAGTGAAAAAAGAGCAAATAGAGAGGGCATAATGAGAGGCAGGAGGAGAGAGTTCCCAGGTATTGGAGGAAAAGGCCCCGCTCACACAGCACACTACACAACTTGCTTACGTGCGCGCGTGCGTTCGTCACAGACTCCTGGCGGCCAATGGTAGTGTTCAGTATTGAAACTATCATTGACTGCTGCAGTCGCGGGAGTCTTTTCAATCTGTGATCTCCGGCAGCAGCAGCATGACGTCAATTTCAGCAGCCAATCAATGCATTGGCTGCTGAAAGTGACCAGAGACTCGGCATCTCCCTGCTCCAGGCGCACACACACACACACACACACACACACACACACTTATGCTTTTCTTTTATGTTTATGTTTTATGTTTTAGTTCAGTCCTACAATGCCAGTGACACAGTCGCCCCCCCCCCCCCCCCGCTCCCCACTCTCCGGTCCCCGCTCTCTGGTTCCTGCTCTCCGGTCCCCGCACACAGGCAATGAAACTCACCAAAGTTTTGCTTCGGTCTACAGAGTTTAATCATTTTAAAAAAGGGGAGGGATGGGGGGCACCGGGGGAACAGGGGACGGCACCCGCAACTGTCTGCCATGACCACCGCGACCCTACTCCTGCAGCTTAAGCACAGATCGCTGGGCTGCAGGAGCGCGCGGCGGATGCGCACATGGGAGCGCACGGATGTAGGAGGCAGTGTGAGCTCGGCCTAAGAGTAGGAGTTGAAAGAAAAGGTGTGTATATCAGACCTGGCAGGGCAGTATAGCACTGAAGATTAAGCAGCAGATTAGAGACTGAGTCTATCATTGTGTACAAGTTGTTAGAACATTTAGAAAGCCAAGTTCTCACAGTTGCAGGGTTGTTGTTGTAGTGCAGAGTCCCGTTCTTCTTGTATTCTTTACCTCTACTTCAACTCCAATATTAACTCTTTATAACTTTACTGTATACTGTATGTGACACTTAATATGTTACACAGCCATATGGCACAGCCAAGATAGACTCACTTAAATACTCTAGAAACATTCACTAGCAGCTACAGTAGTTATTGTGAGTGCAGCTGCTTTGAGGGGTTTGAAAACCTAATAAAATGCAAATAGTTTAGGGAACTAGGGACTGCTCTTAGGTAGGTAACATCCTCAGTGACATTTCTTAGAGATATTACCAGTATTTAAGACAGGACTCTTTACACCAGAGACTTTAATGTGTGGTTGAGGAAGTGGTGTAAGAGGAGGGATTTTGATTTATTAGACACGGCTGTTCACCTTGAGGGGGAAAGGCCTATACTGTATACAGTAGGAGAGATGATCCACATCAACATCGGAGTGGGAGCCAGGATACTCAGAGAGCAGTTCATTAGCAAGAATTTAAAGGAACAATCCCTGGCCAAAGTGACCTAATTCAAGTGACACGTTTGAGCGATCTCATGTGGGAAATTGATACCTGTTTACCCAATTCTGACACCTGTAAGTATTTGTAATGTCATTTTGAACGTTATTCTTAGGATGGGTTTGATTTTCTCTGGCTGATCCCTTTTGGGCGATGGCACTGTGTGTCTAGTAAGTGCTGGTACAGTCAGAGTTCTGCCTCCCCACTTTCTCTTAACTTTATTGATTGCACAAACAATATTAAAGTCCCCAGCGCTAAAGTCCAAGATACCGTGATCTTCAGATAGTCTCTGATCTTAAAGATGATAGCTGGGCTCTGTTGAAAATGTTCCAGATGGGATGTGTCCTTGGAATAGACAGATGCACGTCTGAAATACAGATGAGAGGCACACCTTATTGCGCAGCGTTTTTCTAGCAATCAGATCCCTATCTAAGACAGTGAAGATTCCTACTCACATGATGAACGCCAAAGTATTCAGTGGAGAGAATCTGTGCTTGTTCCCCTTCTTTCAGCTCCTCTCACGACCCCACGTGCAGGCAGCTTACTGGAGGTGGCCTCAATCCACAATGGCGTCGGGGGTGGCTCCGTTGCGGACCCCCACCGAAGAGGGAAGGAATGGGCACAATATGGTGTAGTTTGAAACACTTTTAATTGGCTAAAACACTAAAAAACACAGTAAAATACACTCACATGGTGCAATATCGATTGGTATTGCTCAAATTGCCGTCCGCAGCTTGCAAATCCTGCCCGTAGAATGCACAGAGTCCCTGCATGCAGACACGCTGATAGACTGAGCGTGTGACGTCACCGCTGCCGGGAACTCTCCTTGTGTAAGCTACGGTTGCTGGGATGGCTCAAAAGAGTTCCCGGCAGCGGTGACGTCACACGCTCAGTCTATCAGCGTGTCTGCATGCAGGGACTCTGTGTTTTTAGTGCAAGAGCAGGGAGGAAAATATGCTATACTAAAAGCAACAGAAGATTGGGAACTAGGTACATCGCAGTGGCAGAATGAGACCAAGCAAATAATTAGAGGCTCAAGTGTTACATTTGCGTACCTTGCTTTGTACTGTCAAGGAGACAGACCTGCTTGTCAGAGGTGGAAAGTATATAACGACCTGTACCCGGGATCTAAATCCTGAATCAGTATAACATTGGGGTCCTGGTGACGTCACATGACCCCACTCCGTCATTTGACGCTGGATTAAAGATAATGGGGGGAGGGTGTGGGGTGTGACACTGGGGTAGAGCAGGCAGGGTGGCGCGGCGCAGAAAGTATATCATAAACTTATGAGGCAAGACTAAAGGACCTTGTTATGGAGCAGAGAAGGGAGGAATGGGATATAATGGAAATGTTCGACTACATAAAGGTTTCAACAAAGCAGGGAGAAGGTCATGCTCTAAATCGTCACGGGGGCAGGTTTAGGTGAATGAGAGGAAGTACTTGTCCATGGAAATGGTGATGAATTTAAGGAACAGCCCTCTAACAGTTGTGGTACAGGATCATACAGTAAGGCTACAGGTGCGCCGACGAGTATTCTAAAACTTGCTTTGGAAAATCTGGGGCTATCACCAACAAGACCCAGGTACATGCTGGGTACATGCTGCAAACATTTCATTGACATTTCTGCAGACAGACTAATGGCCCATCGGATTAACACAGCGAGGGTCAGTTTGAATGGGACTGCCAGGGACCCCCGCTGTGTTAATCCGATGGGCCATTAGTCTGTCTGCAGAAATGTTACTGAAATGTTGCAGCATGTACCCAGCATATACCTGGGTCTTGTTGGTGATAGCCACAGATAAGTTTTAGAATACTCGTCGGCGCACTTGTATGTTACAGTACTAATGGCGTTGCATTGATGACTCACTTTCAGTTGTTCAGTTGTGTTTATGAACAGGAAATCCTTGCTGAACAAAAATTGTAACAACAAAAAAAAAAAGCATATTTTGTATACAGGGAAAAGCTATAACTTTCCTACATTTCTGCCTGATCTCAATTACTAAGAAACCGCAAATGCTGCTTCTTGTCTGTCACCAACATAGTAGCAATTATACAAAATAACATTGACAACATTTCTTCATTATACATTGGCACGATTATATTAATGTAGTGTTTAATAAGCGTATTTCATAAATGACAATGTGTTGGAAACTTCATGCTCAAGAAATGTATTATTTAGGGAATAATCAGATGCATTGTGAAGGAAGACCATCTGAAAATGTTTTCTGAGTGCATCCAACCAAATCAGGAAAACGCTGCAATCCCAATGTATGGTTTAACTACTGTCCTCTCCAGCAAGACAAAATAAATCAGAAGGAAAGAACAATACAAAAAAGACAAGAGAAACCAAAAGTCTGGAGTGATGCAGATTGTCCCCAAATTGTCCTCATGTGTCTCCTTCTCTGAGGTAGAAAACTAACCAAAAACAGGTCTGGTACAATTTTAAGTAAGGCATAAGGTAATAGCATAAGGGAACAATGCTGTACTACAAAATTACAACATTATATTGGAATCAGCAAAAAGAGCACATGCATGCAGGGGTTTTAAGAAGTTAAATTGAATCCAAGTTTTACCCTGCAGTCATAAGCCTTAGGAGACTTAAAAACAGCAAAACTCATCAGAAAGTTTATTTCTTAACATCAGACCTTCATCAGCGAATATACAGTGAAAAAAAAAAGGGGAAATAAATGCTTGCCAAGGAATCTCATTGGGGACCAATCATCTTTAGTCTGTCTTGACTATTAGATGTGGTGGGTGGAGCTCTGTAAATAATATCATAATGGACTAATACAAATTGCAAACATCGTGGAATGCTGAGATTGGTATATGGTTGCTCTGATGCCCACCAACACATAACCCAAGAGGGAGAGGGAATAGTTATTGGAAGCTTTTTGAAGCTAGCTTTACAAGGTTTAATAGCAGTAATGATCACTGTGTCAAACCTTTCCTGTTCGTTAATGACTGGATTAAGGGGTTTTAAATATGCCTCCTGCCTTGAATTGTTCCAGATGCTCATATAAGCCCTTAAATGATAATTTTAGCAACATTTGTTTCACAGTCATTTTCATAAACTACTCATAAAATTACATTTTAGAGATGACTGAACTTTTCCTTTGGAAAAATAATTGAGGTATTTTAAATAAGAATCTCTCGGTATGCAGTGTATTGAGGAATAAGATTGGTATATGTCTTTATCAATTACTTTGTTCTTACCATTAAGCTAAAGAATTAGCTTTGTGGTAACAACACTGCCTTTGAAATTGATAAAACCTGTTTGGGTCCTAGTGTCATATATCCTTGTGACCCTGGGCAAGTCACAGGCATCAAAATTACAGTAGATTGAAAGCTCTTCATGTTAAATTGCCAAATCTCAAGGATACTAACCCATTCTAATTCTTCTTCACCTCTCCTCTGCGTTATGTAGTGCTGATAATCCTCTTCTCCTGCACATTCTTTATTGCCCTGGCATTGTGACACTGGACCGTCATAGTTTTCCTCATACCTCTCTCGCAGATTACTCAGCTTCTCTTTAGCCATTCTCTCATTGAAACTGTGATCATCTCAAAACAGGAAGTGGACCCACATCGCTGAGGTAGGATATAGGTTCACCGACCTGAACCCAGAGATATAGTCATTTTAATGAGGTTAGCGATGTCGGGGTCACAGGCTGAGGTCATGGCAGGCAGCAGAGACTCAAAGCTGGTGTCACAGGCTGAGGCAGGCGGAACAGATTTGGAGTCGGGTGCTACAGGCTGATGTTAAAGCTGAATGCAGGCAAACAGGATCAAAGCCGGAGAGCAGACAGGGGGCCGCAGGCTGAAAAATGTGCGCACCCCTGGTGTAATATGTCCGTATATGAAATACATGTAGGTAACAGTGAAGTGGTAGGTTATCTAACTCACATACTCCCAATTCAAACAGGCAAAATTCCCAGTCTGTGGCAATCCTAGTATCAATATTCTCAGTCACAGGAAATCTCAGGGGAATCTCATCAATGGTCTACCTACAGCTTGTAAGTGTATGGAATCGGGGAATACCTCTCTCTAAGAGGGTTCCCTCCTTACCTGCCGCCCTGCAGCACCCTTCGACGGCTGTGCCCGCCTCGCTGCGCTCCCTCTCCTCACCTCACGCGGGACAAACCTCCGGCTGCATTACAGGACGCGCACGCAAGCCTCTCTGACACTCACGCGGACTTAGGCACCGCCCCCCTGCACGCCCTGCACGTGCCGCTTGGTCTCCCCATGCAGCGCGCACGCATGACGCACGTGCACCACTCTCAAGTCACGCGTCAACAATAACTACCTGCCCACCAGTCTCAGGTATTCCCAGCCCATCCCTGCGCTGCTGGATCCATGCCCCCTTTCTCATTGGATCCTGGTCCCTATTTATATCTTGCTCAGCCTTCTCTTCCCTGGCTGAGCATAGATCTATGGTTGCCTTGCGTTTCCAGACTTCGGCATTGCCTTTTTCCTTGTACTTTAACCTCTCGTTGCATTCTCTCCTGTGTACCGACCTGGCTTGACTGTAGAACCTCTCTTTGTAATTCGACCTTGTCTTGCCTCAGATCACCCGCTACTCTCCAATCCTCAGCCTGAGTGATGGGGGAGTGTGTGGGGGTTATTACTCCAGTATACTTATAACTATGGAATATTGCTATGTGTGAACAAGTCCTGTCTAGGAAGTCTTGTTTGGCTTTTGTGTATATACTATGTCTGCCACATCGCATTTTAATTTATATTGTTATCTGATCTGAATATGGTATGCTTTGTGTATAGGGATATATGCTATTTGTTTATAAATCCATCAGGAGACGGTTGATCCACATCGTCCGATTCTAATGTGATAGATTATGCATTCGTGTTGTTCTATTAATTATATATTATGTGATTATGTACTATGTGAGCATTACAATGTCTTTGTTTTTAATCCCAAGCTTTTTACTGGTAATAGGTGTTTATGTATGTCTATTATGTATTATATATGTGGGTAATATGTATCTGGTCCCTTTAATAGGATGACGTCCAACTCTGACCCTGTGTTGAGATGTGGGAGGCACTTGCCAATTAGGGAGGTGCCTAGTGTACACGTCCTTTCCTATATAAGATCCGGTACTGTGTGGGGATCTTCACTCTTTGAAAAAGTCTTTCTATAGACGAAACGCGTCAGAGTGGTGCTATGTATGCTCACTGTGGAGCTTAATAAAGTTTTTTGAATTTTCCAAGCGTTGGTTGTGTGGAGTGCTGTGACCGCGGTTACCAGATCCTCCCTCTTACACGTCATATCCGGATAGGAGCACGCCGACACCACGAGGAACAGAGATGGCCACCGGAGCGTTCTTGTAGCTACAGTGCAGAACGGGTGTCGTGAGTACACAAGTATATATGCAGTCATGTTTTAGGCAGTTGTGAGGCTACTTGGCACCGCACTGTGATTTACTGTGGAGTCTTTTCTTTGAAGAGGCTCCGCTGTATCTCTATGGATTGACCAGCCCACTGCCTGCATTATCACTGCTTTCCTCACTAATGATTGTATAGCTTACTTATCAGTGGTGTCAGCTCCAAGTTTTATGGGACAAATGCAGACTCAATAGTGCTGCGGTTCAGGAGACTCGGTACTCAACGGGTTAATACCCAAGTGTCTTTTTGTCTTATATTGTACCTGAGTGCTCACCACAGTTCTTTTCTTTAAAACATATTTTTGACTATTGAAGGTTTAAAACCGAACAATCAAGGATTATGATGTTTTGAAATTTCACATGTTTGTGTTGAACTGCATCTCCTATATTCGTCACAACCAACGCTTAGGCAACAGTATTTTATGCATGCAATTTTAAAGCATTTTCAAATTATATTTTTGGAACAACATATATTATTTTTTTAAACTTGTTACAATTTTTTGAGTTATCTATTAACTCCTTTTTTTATATATAATAAACAGTGATCTTAATAATATTTTTTTTGAGATGGAAGATGTGGACACTGAAACTGATTGCACTGATGGAGAAACATATGTGGATGCGTGTGGGGACAACACAAAAAGGTCCAAAAAGGCAGCACATTTATTCGATGAGAATACCGAAGTAATTTGTGATGAACCTTCTGATCTCACCCATTATTTTGTGAAACTAGAAAAATTGTTAGTGATGAACATTAGGTTATTGTGGGATATTACGTCTTTAAACAACTATATAAGATGTAATAGGATACCAAGAGGCTTGAGAATTAAAAAGACACCCACATTTGGCTTCATCAACAGGCAATTTGAACATGAGTGGACAAAGGCCCTTGACCAATGTTCATTAACATTAATGGAGCTGATAATTCAGCAAAAGACCAAAGAGAAGGAAGTGTTAATGTCTGATATCAATATACTTAGGACCAATTTGAAACCGTTTGCTAAGATGGAACAATTTGTTAAAAATGACAAAACTCTGTTATCCAACATAGAGGGTATTGAAGATTCAATAAGCGACAAAAAACATGAGAAGTTTGAAAGGGACCGTTTGGACTACATCAAAGGACAGGTGTATTGT
The DNA here is from genome assembly GCF_040206685.1 of Ascaphus truei. Taxonomy (NCBI): domain Eukaryota; kingdom Metazoa; phylum Chordata; class Amphibia; order Anura; family Ascaphidae; genus Ascaphus; species Ascaphus truei. Next base: position 458,127,394 of record NC_134484.1, on the reverse strand, counting down.
TGGCAGAAACCCCAATTTAAGGACAATCAAGGGGCCAATACATTTAGGGGTTCTAAACCATTTTCAAAGGGGTGGGCGAAGAATACACCGAATAAATCTATTTTGAAGAGCAGACCCGTGGAGGCCTCTAGCATGGACTCAGATGCTTCTGACTATGAGGCAAGAGCACACTCTGTCTCCTTTGAAAGCTCCACAGAGGGTATAAGAGACAATCATGGGAGATCAAGAAGCGATAGCAGATCTTCTATCACATCTGCAGCCACTAGATCAAAACCTTCAAATCAGTCTTCTTCCTCCTCTTCTTCTTTTTTACCGGCAGGAACAAGGCAGCAAAAGGAACCAGACGCTCAAGGAGGAAACGGAGAAGCGAGAGGAAGGACAAAAAGGAAGAAGTACATGTAGACCAGGTTATTGGTAATAATAACATCATCAATCTTTCAGGTGTAGAGCTTTCCTTTGAACAATTATCTCTGTTGAATAAGGGTCTGGGGTTTGCCCCGGTCCAGGACTTCCAGCTGTTTCAAACTGTTATCGATCTTCAGAGATTTACACGTAAATTAACTTTAAAGAAATTCTTTTCTACCAGGAGTAAATTTGATGTTTCTGACTCTACAGAACTTGGGAGTCAGATACCAATGTGCACAGATGACGATGAGTCCAAAGAGATGGTTAATATGTCTAACTTTAATTTTCAGGAAACATGTGTGTTGTCTGACATGGAAGGATTGTTGGAACAACAAGGGGAAAACTTGAATAATTTTTCTCAGTCCTTCTTCGGTAATCATAATTCAGGCCTAAAAAGGAAATCAATATTTTGCCCAAATTACAACCGGGGACCCTTTATTACCACTTTCGAGGGCCTAGTAGAAAGGGACTTGAGGCTATTAGCCCAAGGTTTCTCACAATCCTCCATACAGGCAAAAAATTTAACATACACTGAATATCAGCAATTAGAACAACTTAAATCTAGAACAGATATCATGTTTCGTAATGCAGATAAGGGCGGGGCTTTGGTAGTTCTGTCCACTGCACAATATAGACAGGAGGCTCTGAGGCAGTTGAGTGATGTTACACATTATAAACCCCTTAGAGGGGATCCTACTGTGAAGTTTTCTCTACAATTAAAAGACCTTATTGATTTTGGAAAATTTTTATATGTTATTGATAAAAAGGAAGTAGATTATTTGAGCTGTCCACATCCCGTGATTCCGGTATTCCACCATCTTCCAAAGATCCATAAGTCACTGGTCGACCCTCCGGGCCGCCCTATAGTGGCTAGTATTGGATCTTTGGGAGATGGGTTATCGCGGTATGTGGACAGCTATCTTAAACCACTGCTATTTCAATTACCATCATACATAAAAGATTCAGCAGATGTCATGATCGATCTAGGGGACGTGGTCTGGAAATCACATTATAGATGGGTCACATTAGATGTGGTTTCTTTATATTCAATTATACAGCACCAACATGGGTTATCAGCGGTTAATCACTTTTTAGATATGTCACAATTATCCACTTCACTTTGCACTTTTCTTTTAGAATCTATCACTTTTTTACTCACTCATAATTATTTTTTATTCGATTCACGATTTTATTTACAATTATTAGGCACTGCAATGGGCACGAGTTTTGCACCATCATACGCAAATTTATTTATGGGTTTTTGGGAGTCACAGTTTATATATCACAGCACCAACACTTATCGTTCTAATATCATATTCTTTAAACGATACATCGACGATCTCATAATGATATGGGACGGAGATGAATCGTCGTTGAATTCTTTTGTTAACACATTAAATAATAATGATTTAAATTTCAGATTCATCCATGAACAGAATATTAATTGTATCAGTTTCCTAGATCTCCTCCTCTACATCGATCATGACATGACAATTCAATCACAAATATTCCGCAAACCAAATTCCAGGAATACATTGCTCTCTGCCAAGAGCTGTCACCCACGGTCACTGGTTAAAAGCATTCCCAAAGCGCAATTTCTGAGATTGCGCAGATTGTGCACAAATGATGAGAGTTTTATTGTACAATCGAAGGAACTAACAAATAGATTTCTGGAAAGAGGATATACTCAGATAGATATCCAAGAAGCGTTTGAGTCAGCTGAGTCCATGGATAGACCAGTACTCTCAAGAAAGCAAAAAAGACCAAAAAGTAAACCACCTTTAGCATATGGTGAGGAATGTCCGTTGTTTATTTCCACATATAGTCGCCAAGCACGGAATATACGTGACATAATTATGAAACATTGGGCTACTTTATCCTTAGATAAAGATCTAACAAAATTTGTAAAAAATGGTCCTAAATTTACATATCGGAAAGCGCAGACATTGGCGTCACATCTTTCACCCAGCTTATTCCAAACGAAATCAGAATTTACAAACATAAGGGGGATACCCAAAGGTTTTTTCCAATGTGGAAACTGTTCAATGTGTAGGTATGCATGTAAAACCAAGACCGTAAAGTATGATGATAACAAAAAGAGCCATGTTATAAAAACATTTTTAAATTGCAATACCACCTTCACTATCTACTTGTTACAGTGCGGGTGCTCCATGCGGTATGTTGGCCGCACAAAAAGATCTTTAAAAACACGCATCGCGGAACATGTTCGCCTAATAAAAAAGAATGATGTTACACATCCAGTGCCCCGACATTTTTCTAAGTGCAGTGGGGGTGGTATTGAGAATTTTTCATTCATGGCCCTTGAACATGTTCCTCCACATACGAGGGGAGGAGACAGGGAGGGTACGCTTAATCGGCGTGAAATGTACTGGATATACACCTTGCGCACTCTCCACCCACTTGGCATTAACCAGGAGTGGGAACTTAAACACTTCCTGGCTGCCTGAGTGATGGGGGAGTGTGTGGGGGGTATTACTCCAGTATACTTATAACTATGGAATATTGCTATGTGTGAACAAGTCCTGTCTAGGAAGTCTTGTTTGGCTTTTGTGTATATACTATATCTGCCACATCGCATTTTAATTTATATTGTTATCTGATCTGAATATGGTATGCTTTGTGTATAGGGATATATGCTATTTGTTTATAAATCCATCAGGAGACGGTTGATCCACATCGTCCGATTCTAATGTGATAGATTATGCAATTCGTGTTGTTCTATTAATTATATATTATGTGATTATGTACTATGTGAGCATTACAATGTCTTTGTTTTTAATCCCAAGCTTTTTACTGGTAATAGGTGTTTATGTATGTCTATTATGTATTATATATGTGGGTAATATGTATCTGGTCCCTTTAATAGGATGACGTCCAACTCTGACCCTGTGTTGAGATGTGGGAGGCACTTGCCAATTAGGGAGGTGCCTAGTGTACACGTCATTTCCTATATAAGATCCGGTACTGTGTGGGGATCTTCACTCTTTGAAAAAGTCTTTCTATAGACGAAACGCGTCAGAGTGGTGCTATGTATGCTCACTGTGGAGCTTAATAAAGTTTTTTGAATTTTCCAAGCGTTGGTTGTGTGGAGTGCTGTGACCGCGGTTACCAGATCCTCCCTCTTACACGTCATATCCGGATAGGAGCACGCCGACACCACGAGGAACAGAGATGGCCACCGGAGCGTTCTTGTAGCTACAGTGCAGAACGGGTGTCGTGAGTACACAAGTATATATGCAGTCATGTTTTAGGCAGTTGTGAGGCTACTTGGCACCGCACTGTGATTTACTGTGGGGTCTTTTCTTTGAAGAGGCTCCGCTGTATCTCTATGGATTGACCAGCCCACTGCCTGCATTATCACTGCTTTCCTCACTAATGATTGTATAGCTTACTTATCAGTGGTGTCAGCTCCAAGTTTTATGGGACAAATGCAGACTCAATAGTGCTGCGGTTCAGGAGACTCGGTACTCAACGGGTTAATACCCAAGTGTCTTTCAATCCTCAACCTCAGCTTTCGGACACTGACCAGTCTCTTAGCTCAAACCCCTGTCCATGCACTCGGACTCATATCACTCTTTTGGCTTCGCTGATGTCTTTGATAAGGTATGCTCCAAGGTTCTTCCTCCCCATAGACCCTTTGATTGTCCCATCAATCTCTTGCCAGGAGGGTCGAACGCTCGCTCCCTCGTTCTTTCCCCACCAGATCCGCTAGTCACAGTCTTGTTCCCTTTGTTCCCCAGTCTCCAGATTAACCCGAACCCATGCACTGGGGAGTCACGATTATCCGCAATGGAGAAACAGTGCTGGCGGGACAGCAGCTTGTGCCACTACTGCGGTCATCCAGGTCATCAGTTGGCTAGCTGCACTCTCCGGCCGGGAAACACCAAAGCTCAATGAGGTATAAGGGGGTAACATTGGCCACCATCTCTTCTTCCCCTCCTTCCCAGGAAAAACTTCCGATCCGGATTATGCTACCCATTCTTCTCAGTGAGGACAAATTCCAGATTACCACCTCCGTATTCATTGATTCCGGTTCTGGCGGTAATTTTATTGATCAGGACTTTGCTACCAAAAATAAAATCCCGCTCCTGCCCGAACCAGTGCCCGTCGGCTTGGAGGCATAGATGAACGTCCACTTCAACCGGCCTACATTTCTTTGGAGACGTGCGCACTATCCCTCATCACTGAGGATGGCCATCGGGAGGAGATCGCCCTTGATGTAATTCATATTCCATCAGTTGAGGTTATACTGGGCCTCCCTTGGCTGCAGCAACACAACCCACAGATTGACTGGACCAACAGAAGGCCCATACAATGGAGCTCTCTGTGCTTCAAATCCTGTCTCGTCTAAAAGCAACAGATCTGCGGAGTAAAGATTCCCAAGGAAGATAATGTCCCTCTTCCAGTGGTATACGCAGACTTTGCTGATGTCTTTGATAAGGTACACTCCGAGGTTCTTCCTCCCCACAGACTCTTTGAATGTCCCATCGATCTCTTGCCAGGTGCCGTTCTTCCCAACGGCCGATCTTACCCTCTTTCCATATCCGAGTCCAAAACCATGTCTGAGTACATTCAGGAAAACCTGAAGAGGGGGTTTATCCAGAATTCCTCTTCCCCAGCCGGGGCTGGGTTCTTCTTTGTAAAGAAAAAATATGGGTCCCTTAGCCCCTGTATCGACTATAGGGGTCTTAATAAGATCACGATCAAGAACCGCTACCCCCTGCCATTAATTTCCGAGCTCTTTAATCGCATACAGGGAGCTACTATCTTTTCAAAACTTGATCTCCGGGGTGCCTATAACCTTATCCGTATTCGCCAGGGTGATGAATGGAAGACAGCTTTCAACACCAGGGATGGGCATTACGAATACCTGGTCATGCCCTTCGGTCTCTGTAATGCCCCAGCAGTCTTCCAGGAATTTGTGAATGAGATATTTCGGGACCTTCTCAACACTTTCGTCATAGTATATCTTGATGATATCCTTATTTTTTCTATAGCTCTCACAGACCATATTCATCACACCAAGCTGTCCTAACGCGTCTTCGAGAGAACCTCTTATACGCCAAGTTGGAGAAATGCTTGTTCCACCAATCCTCCATTGCCTTCCTGGGGTACATTATTTCGGATACAGGATTCTCTATGGACCCGGCCAAGCTCAAGGCCATACGTGAATGGCCACAACCCAGGTCCTTGAAAGCCATACAACGAATCCTGGGATTCGCAAATTATTATCGTAAGTTCATCAAGAACGTCTCTTCCACGGTGGCCCCCATCACCGGTCTGACTAAAAAAGGAGCTAACACGACAGTCTGGTCACCTACGGCACTTCGAGGCTTTGAGATCGTTACGAGGACTTTTGCATCCGCACCTATCTTACGTCACCAGACTCCAGGCTTCCCTTTACCCTGGAGGTAGACTCTTCAGATGTCGGCGCAGGCGCCATCCTATCTCAAAGGCAGAAAAAATCAGAGAATAAACTCCAAAGGAACCGATGCTCTATATCGTGCACACATGTAATCCACAATGTTATCCAATGTATAAATTCCTTAAAGTTCTCGTAATCAGTTAACCCATAACCGCACGAAACAGATGTAGGTGAGTAAGTTGGGCTGTGTAATAAAGACTGACAACGGGATGGGGCTAGAGTGTGGTAAGGAGAGACAGATCCAGCAGTAAAAGCCGTGTCCCCTGCGTGGGACTCTGAAACGGCTAACCGCAACTGCTCACCGCCACTGCCCTCACAGACCCGGCGTCTCACACAACAGCAACCCCCCAGATAGCAGGAGTACTCACTGACTCGCCGAGTTCAATCCTCGTGTTGATGATGCAGGTAACACTGATCAGGTGCGCTGTGAAGCGCGCTCCAGCTTTTTGATATAGTAGGTAAAAGGAAGGGTTCAGGCGGTTCACAGCTTGCCGCAGGGATACAAAAAACTGGTGTCCAGGCGCAATCACATTAAAAGGTTGTTTATTGAGTGCATACAGCTAGTTCTTTCTGCCACAGAAAAAACTCTTGACGCGTTTCGTCCACCAACAGGACTTTGTCAAAAGAGTACCTGGTTCAGCCCACAGTGAATCCTAAATAGTGAGCCTAGAGATATGATTGGATGAAATCAAAGGATGTGAAAGACAGACACACCTGATGAATAATACACCAATTAATCCATTAGAATACCATCCGGGTATTAACCCCATAAAGGTAATCATTACCAAGGACTCACTGTGAACCCTATCCAAAGCAGTTGAAAACAAGATTAAAAACCAAAAACTGGCATAGAAATAATTAAAAACAAACATTACATACTGTAGCTGACTTCTCATCTAATAATCAGCATGTTATGTACAAAATGAGTATCCTAGTAGCAAAAAGAGCAACATACACATACATCAAAGATAATTAGTATATAATAGAAATAGGTATATTAAAAAGAAAAATATATATATACATACTTAAATTTAAGAAAAACTATATATATATTGGATGAGAAAAAATGCGTATTCTTAATCCGTAGTACAAAGTAGAAACACCCAAAGTGACTATCTAAAAAAACAAATTATTGACCAAGCTATATGAAATAAATACATAAAAGAATATATAAAAAATAAAAAATATATATAGAAAGAGAAATTAATATAGATATAACGACATATACAATGTAACAAATAAAAAAGTAACATTAAACCTTTACTTATATATATATCAATGTAAAAAAGCAAACAAAAGGTAACATAGAAAATCTCATAGCTAGATAAACATCTTTAAACTAAAAAGTGTTTTAAATCCCACTCCACATTAATACCAGCAGGACTTAGGGTATTCATAGCATAGATCCAAAACATTTCTCTCATGTTGAGTTTCAGCAACATGTCTCCACCTCTGGGATGTGCATCTACATGTTCTAACGCAGAGAAGGTAAATTTAGCAATATCGCCTTGGGGACATGATGAAAAATGACATGACACAGAATGTGACAAATCCTTTTTGACAATAAGTCTTATATGTTCTTGAATTCTGAGTCGTAATGGTCTTATAGTGCAACCAATATAAGACATTTTACAATCACATTGCAGATGATAAATTACATGGCTTGTATGACAATTAATAAAACTGCCAACCCGGTGGTTAACATCAACACCTGAAATATTCTTAATAGATTTAGCATATTTACAAATAGAGCATCTCCCGCATGGGAAAAAACCTTTCAGAATGTTCTGCAACTGGGATCTCCAACGACCCGAATTGAACAAACTTGGTGAGAGGTGAGAACCTAGTGTTTTAGATTTCTTATAAATGAATCTAGGTCCTCCTTGTATAATGGATGCGATATCCTTGTCTAAGGTTAATATCTTCCAATACTTAAAAAAAGATTTCTTTAATGGATTGAGATTGTCTACTATAGGTAGTGATAAATGATGAAGCTAGATCCCACTCGGTTTCTTTCGATAGATCAGATGAATATGGGAGAGATCACGGGGATAACTGTAGATCAGATTCTAGACCTTCTACCTCCACAGCTTTGCTTTTTTCAAGGCCCCTCAAATCCGACTCTAAGACTGTTTCCAATACAAGTTCAAAAAACTTAAAAGAACACGACAATCAAAGAGGAAACGGGAAAGCGCGGGGAAGAACAAAAAGGAAGAAATACACGTAAATTAATCTACTGATAATGTGATTAATCTCTAAGGGATCGAATTAACTATTGACCAATTATCTTTACTGAACCGGGGCTTAGGGTTTGCACCAAGGTTATTGACTTGCAGAAGTTCACCCGTAAACTTTCTTTTAAAAAATTGTTTTCATCTAGAGGAGCAACAATATCAACTGAGGCTCCGGTGGCTGGTGTTATATCAATGGATAATTTTGTAAAATTTTACTTTCAGGAATAGTGTTTCTTATCAGATATGGAGGACATTCTTGAACAACAGGGGGAACCATTGAATACATTTTCTCAGCCTTTTTTTGGAAATCAAGACTCTGGTTTTAGGAAAAAATCAATATTTTGTCCCAGTTCTCAGAGGGGTCCGTATATTACGACCTTTGAGAAACTGGTTGAGCAGGACATTCGTTTATTGGATAAAGGTTTTTCATTTTCTAATGTTTTGTCTAATAACCTTACTATTTCAGAGGTCAAACAATTGGAGGTCCTTAAAAAAAACAATAGATTTGTCTTTAAAAATGCGGATAAGGGAGGGGCCCTGGTGGTCTTATCAACTGATCAATATAAGAATGAGGCATATAGACAATTGAATGACACATCTCTTTATCAAGGTCTTAAGACCGATCCAACTAAAGATTTTATGGGTCAATATATGGAGCTTTTGGATATGGGTAGAATACTTGAAGTTATAAGTCATAAGGAATTTGAGTTTTTGACCTGTCCACATCCCGTGGTACCTATTTTTCATCATCTCCCAAAGATCCATAAGTCGCTGGTCGACCTCCTGGTCGACCCATTGTGGCGAGTATTGGATCTTTGGGAGATGGTTTGTCACGGTATGTGGACAGGTTTTTACAACCATTAGTTTATCAGTTACCATCTTTTATTAGAGACACGTCAGATCTTATTATGTCAGTACAAGATTTAAAATGGAAGCGCGGGTACAGGTGGGTCACATTGGATGTGACCTCCCTGTACTCTATTATTTCACATGAACATGGTATTAATGCAATGCAACACTTTCTTAAGTTATCAGATCTTTCTATTACTTTATGCACTTTTTTACTTGAATCAGTCACATTTTTACTTACTCACAATTATTTTATGTTTGATTCACGTTATTATTTACAAAAATCAGGCACTGCTATGGGTTCTTCTTTTGCTCCGTCGTATGCTAATCTTTTTATGGGTTTGTGGGAATCACTGCACATTTATCACGACTCTAACACTTACCGTAATCACATAGTTTTTTTATAGACGCTTCATAGATGATCTCATTTTGGTGTGGGATGGGGACTCTGAATCACTGGTCACTTTTATTAATACTCTTAACATTAATGATTTCAATTTAAAGTTCACATATACACATAATATGCATCACATAAATTATTTGGACATTACATTGTTTATTGATAATGACAAAAGTGTACAAACTGATATGTTTAGAAAGGCCCAGTCCAAAAATGCTCTTCTTTGTGCAACCAGTTGTCACCCTCCCGCTCTTATTAAAAGTATACCCAAAGCCCAATTTATTAGGCTTAAACGAATATGCTCTGATAATGAGACATTTAGATCTCAATCTCTCGTTATGGCTGATAGATTTCGAGCAAGAGGCTATAAGGATAGAGACATTGTTACAGCAGTTGATTATACAGACTCCTTGGATAGGAAGGATATGATTAAATACAGTATAAACCCTTTAAAAAGAAGACTCAACATAAATATGAAGACAATTCCTTATGTCCATCATTTATCACTACCTATAGTAGACAATCTCAATCCATTAAAGAAATCTTTTTTAAGTATTGGAAGATATTAACCTTAGACCAGAATATCGCATCCATTATACACGGAGGACCTAGATTCATTTATAAGAAAGCTAAAACACTAGGTTCTCACCTCTCACCAAGTTTGTTCAATTCGGGTCGTTGGAGATCCCAGTTACAGAACATTCCGAAAGGTTTTTTCCCATGCGGGAGATGCTCTATTTGTAAATATGCTAAATCTATTAAGAATATTTCAGGTGTTGATGTTAACCACCGGGTTGGCAGTTTTATTAATTGTCATACCAGCCATGTAATTTATCATCTGCAATGTGGTTGTAAAATGTCTTATATTGGTCGCACTATAAGACCATTACGACTCAGAATTCAAGAACATATAAGACTTATTGTCAAAAAGGATTTGTCACATTCTGTGTCATGTCATTTTTCATCATGTCCCCAAGGCAATATTGCTAAATTTACCTTCTCTGCATTAGAACATGTAGATGCACATCCCAGAGGTGGAGACAGGTTGCTGAAACTCAACATGAGAGAAATGTTTTGGATCTATGCTATGAATACCCTAAGTCCTGCTGGTATTAATGTGGAGTGGGATTTAAAACACTTTTTAGTTTAAAGATCTTGATCTAGCTTTGAGATTTTTTATGTTACTTTTTGTTTGCTTTTTTACATTGATATATTAAATAAAGGTTTAATGTTACTTTTTAATTTGTTACATTGTATATGTCGTTATATCTACATTTATTTATCTTTCTATATATATTTTTTATATATTCTTTTATGTATTTATTTCATATAGCTTGGTCACTAATTTGTTTTTTTAGATAGTCACTTTGGGTGTTTCTACTTTGTACTACGGATTAAGAATACGCATTTTTTCTCATCCAATATATATATAGTTATTCTTAAATTTAAGTATATATATATTTTTTTCTTTTTAATATACCTATTTCTATTTTATACTAATTATCTTTGATGTATGTGTATGTTGCTCTTTTTGCTACTAGGATACTGGTTTTGTACATAACATGCTGATTATTACATGAGAAGTGAGCTATGTAATGTTTGTATGTAATGTTTGTTTTTAATTATTTCTAACTCCAAACTCACTATTTAGGATTCACTGTGGGCTGAACCAGGTACTCTTTTGACAAAGTCCTGTTGGTGGACGAAACGCGTCAAGAGTTTTTTCTGTGGCAGAAAGAACTAGCTGTATGCACTCACTAAAAAACCTTTTAATGTGATTGCGCCTGGACACCAGTTTTTTGTACACCTGCGGCAAGCTGTGAACCGCCTTAACCCTTCCTTTTACCTACTATCTCAAAGGCAGTCCACACAAGACAAACTCCAACCCTGCATTTTTTTCTCCCAATATATTTCCCCGGTGGAACAAAATTACGATGTCGGCAATAGGGAGCTCCTGGCCATCAAACTCGCCCTTCTGGAATTGAGGCATCTTTTGGAGGGCACAGAGAACCCTATTTCGATCCTTACCGATCACAAAAATGTTTTGTATATAGAAAACGCACGCCGCCTAGGAGCCCGTCAGACCCGGTGGTCTCTCTTTTTCTCAAGATTTAACTATCTGATTTCCTATATCCCCAAGTCAAAGAACCAAAAGGCGGATGCTCTGTCACGTCAGTTCATCTTCAAAGACAAATCTGTAGACGTTCCTGAGACGATTCTACCTTCCAAGTACATCATTTCGGCCAATTCTTTTGATATTTTGGATAAAGTTCTTGTAGCACAAACTAATCTTCCTAGTGGTCTTGAGGTGCCGGACGGTGGTTTGTTTGCGCTTTCAGAAAAATATACTAGAGTACCAGAAGTACCAGGGGTACCAGAAGAACTTCCGACCTCATCAGAACCACTTTCTGGTGGCCTACCATGTTGAGGGACATTGAGGAAATTGTCAAATCCTGGCTGACCTGCGCTCAGGTCAAGACTACTCACAGCAAATCACATGGTCTTCTACGACCATTGTGGATAGTGTAGGTATCTAATGCTCTCCTAATACTCATATGAAAAATAATCTATTGATTGGTGCAGAGAGGATACATAAGTATACAAACAAATGGTTGAAAGCAATCAACCAAAAAAGACACCTAACTGCACTCATTATCAATCAAAATAAATCATGGCCGGAAGTATTCAATCTGTGGAAAATGTTTTTCATTTTTTTTAATGATCTTCCCACAGCTTGTAAGGAAGCCTCAATACACATGTATGCAGACGACACAATCCTATATGCACACAGCCATAGCCTCTCTGACCTTCAACACATACTTCAGTCTGACTTTTTGAGACTCGAAAACTGGATTTCCCAAAACAAACTGTTTTTAAACACTGAGAAAACTGTAACAATGGTATTTGGGACCAAGACTAAATTCTTAAAGCTTCCAGCGACTGAGCTCCATATTAGAACCAACGCTAATACCACCCTAACCCCTGTCACTAGTTTTAAATACCTGGGCTTATGATTTGAATCCCACTTAACATTCGGAATGCACATTGATACCCTGACAACCAAGACCTATGCCAAACTAGGGGTACTGTACAGGAACAAATCGTCCCTAAGTCTCCTGGTCAGAAAGCGTATCGCACAGCAGATGCTAATGCCAATTATTGACTATGGAGACATAGTATATGGCACGGCACCTCAAACCCACCTTAGCAAACTTGACACCCTCTACAATTCAATTTGTCGTTTTGTTCTCCAATGCAACTACAACGCACATCACTGCGAAATGCTCAAAGATCTAGATTGGTCATCACTAGAGTTTAGGCTCAAAGTTCACCTTTCCTGTCTTGCCTTTAAATTCTTTATGGGCAAGCTACCCAGCTACATGAACAAGCTACTCACCTCTACCACATGCAGCACCTATCACCTGATATCAGACTCCAAAAGACTGTTAACGGTCTCAAGGCTCAACAAAGTATCCGGCCATTCCTCCTTCTCTTACCATGCACCCCACAACTGGAACAACCTACCAGAGACTCTCACATCCACCACCGGTTTAAGTTCTTTCAAATCTAAGGCTGTCTCACATTTTAATCTGGTCTGTAACTGTTTCATTCGCCCATAATATATATTTTCTTTAACTGTGCATGCAATGTCTTGTATATAATGTATACCCTGTTAATTTATGTAACTTTATTTGTAACCATGTATTATTTGTCTTAACTCTGTGCCCAGGACATACTTGAAAACGAGAGGTAACTCTCAATGTATTACTTCTTGGTAAAATATTTTATAAATAAATAAATATTCCCATATAGCCCTATGTTTATACTGTTAAAATAGTTTATTGGGTATGCAATGGACATACAACAAAAAGAACACACACTATAATATAAAATCAATTAAAATATAGGGGGAGAGCTCACAGTTAGGGGCTATTACCACATATCGTCATATAAAGGGTTATTATTGCCCGTTTTGACCCTAATGGGTGGCGATAATATGTGTTGCGGCTAGTGGTCAAAGCAGTGATATATTTGGTTCAGGTACACTGTGCTCAACATTCAAAGAATGCTGCATGTGTATCCACTGCACTCAAAAGCAGTATACAGATAGCCACATGAGTATTGTGATTCATACACAAAATCTCCCGCTTTAGTGCCAGTGATAAATCCAGCTGATATGCTATATACCATTAGTAACATACGCTGTCATCATGTGAGATGGCAACACGAAAACAATTTGCTAGTACAATGTTACAATGTATAATAAGTTGGTATATTAGTATGTAGGTCAATATCCCTGGGAGCTGAAATAGTGTAGCCAAAGCACTCTGGCAGCTATAATAAGTAAATACTGAGGGAGAGAGAAGACATCCAGACTACCCGTACAGCTGCGCCAGGTGAGTGAATGTGCACTAGTCTATAGTGCCTGTACTGCACCACTAGATGTTTCCTGACCACAGTGTGTATACATTTGCACATCAGCTATTGTGTGTGCTAGTAATGATACGACCTGTTCCTGTTGATGCCGCCTTGCCGCTACCTCGCTACTCGTGTCTGTCGCTCTCTACACCTGACGTCAACGTGTTGACGTCATCAGCGACCATTACAGTTCCAGAGCACCTCTGGAGCCACCTGTCAATGGACTTTGTTGTGGAGCTTCCTACTTCTAGGGGGTGAATACTATCCTGGTAGTCGTCTATATGTTCTCTTAGCACGCTCATTTTATTCCCCTCAAAGGGCTGCTCATCTCCGCTTCCTTAGCAGACATTTTCGTTAAGGAAATTTTCTGCCTTCACGGAGTTCCTCTGACCATTGTTTCCGACCACGGGTCGCAGTTCATTTCCAAGTTCTGGTGACCCTTCTGTCAGGAATTCACTCCTGGCTTTTCTCGTAGCCTTGCAGGGTGCTGTTGTTCTCATTCATTCCCTCTTTGCAATCAACAGCAGCTGTGTGGGCTATCACTGCAACCTAGTCTTGTACTCACTCATTGGAGCAGTGCCCCCACACCGTCCTCCAGGGATTGGCCTGCTGGCCTATAAGTACTGCATTCCCACAATCCTTCTCTGCTGAGCATAATCCTTCTTGGATGTTACATGTGTTTTGCCACAAGCCCCAGGCTTGTTATCTCTCGTCACGTATCTCTATTTCTGTTCTAGTTCATTGTACTTGTTCCAGTTTCCTCCAGCTTGCTGCTACTTCGCTGAGGTCTGTGTTTCCTGGTTCCTGGGGTCTGCTGCTCTCTCTCCATTGCAGAGGCTGTGTCCTGGTTCCTGTTCTGAAGCGGAGGATCTCCAGCGTTTACTTCAGCTCCCTGTTCTCTGAGGCCTGCTGCCCTTTCTGTGGCAGTGGCCTGTCTGCTGAGTCCTAAGGTCTGTAGCTTTCTCTCCACGCACAGGCCGTTCTGGACTCCAGCGCCGAAGCATTGGTTTAGCAGTGCTGCCTGGTGGTGTGCCTACTCTGGTCAGCCTTCTCCTTCCTGAGACCAGCGCCATGGGCCGTGGACACCACTCACGCAAACCCAGTTCCCGACCTGCAGCAATTACGCTGAAGCAGGAGGACCTGCTTGATTTCCTGATGCCGACTTCCTGCTTGGACTACGTTTACCCTGATGTTTCCAATCCTGACCCTGGCCTGCCCACTGACTACGCTGCTCTCTCCAGTCCCGACTATGGCTCGTTTGACTATGGATTTCGCATTCCGGATCAGCCTGCACGGTCTAAGGTCGGTGCTTATATAACCCCACCTCAGCCACGCGGGCCGACCCTGGTTTGTGGCGAGCACAACCGTGACACCTTTGCCCAAAGGATGGATTTCACTCTTCACATTTCCTCAGGGTACCACCCTCAGACGAATGGGCAAACCGAGAGAACAAACCAAATGCTAGAGCAGTACCTGCGATGCTTCATTTCCGACAGTAAAGATGATTGGGTGGACCTCCTTCCCTGGGCGCTGCCTATGGAGTACCTGCCCAGGTGCTCCTACACCCGGGTATGGCCGGAAGATAATGCGATCCACTGATTCAGCGATGCCGATGCAGCCTCTGCCTCTACGTGGGGTGGTATCCCGCGTAGATGGTTCCACCATGTAAGAAAGTCTCTCTCTCGTCAGAGTGATCCGGTCCCAGAACACGAAGGACCAGGTCGCAGCCACATCCCGGCATTTTCCCTCACGCTTGTGCTACAGGGCAATGTTCCTATCTATGGGGGGTCCCTGCAGCAGCCGCAAGCTAGCACGGGGAGTCTGAGCCTAGATGAGGCCTACGGGGGTCTCTGGCCTAGTGCAGGGGTCACAGATGCCCTTAACACACAACCTATACTATCCTGCTCCCAGCTCCGACTGGCCTGCTCCTAGCGTGCACAATGTATCAATATCTGGAGCAGGGGATCCTCGCAGCCCTATTGGCCTAGCTGTGGCCCCTGATCCCTCACTCCCTGTGTATTATAAGGCTTGTAGTCCCCATGGAACCTTCTGCTGTATTGGCCGCCTCGCGCGCCTGACACTGCACATGTGTGGTGCACCCAAGATGGCGGCCTCCGCCGACTGGGTCGCTTGCTGCAACCTCACCACGCTCCCCCCCCCCAGCCTCAGCTGCCAGACGCAGGGGACAGACGGGGAACCAGCACGATCCAGGCTATATTTAAAGTTAAAAAAATGTGCAGATTGAATGCTCCTTAAAATATTTTGTTACAAAGTATCTGAGCTGTAGTCTCACTGCTCCACATGTGTCGGCATCTCACGTCATCGTTACGTCACTGTCTACAGCACCTGGATGGAAGACGGAACACTGCAGTCTCATGTCTCGCTCTGTCCGCTCAACTCCCCAACTTGTTTCACCTTTGCAGGCTTCCTCAGGAGTCAATAATCTTCTCCTGCTTTGCCACTTATTCTTATACCTCTCTTTTCTGTTTGCCTGTAATTATTCAATCTGGTATTTTGTAACCCTTGTGTGGTTGTCAGATTTCAAGTTGACATTAAAGTCCTAAATATTTGAATACCACGTTATTCACATTGAATTTCCAAACAGTGTACTATCCCA
Organism: Ascaphus truei; assembly: GCF_040206685.1. Lineage (NCBI taxonomy): Eukaryota > Metazoa > Chordata > Amphibia > Anura > Ascaphidae > Ascaphus > Ascaphus truei. The sequence goes on along the minus strand of NC_134484.1, from coordinate 458,111,024 downwards.
TAAATATTCAAGTTCTTAATAAGATTTTTTAAGACTCTAGTTTAAGATCCTTAGTGCATTCTAAACATGGATGTTAACGTGCCATGTAAATAACAATGGCACTCCAAAAATTCCTAATACAGGGTATAGAATATGCAGGGTTAAACATGCGTTCTCCCTTCCAGAAACTATCCATATTATAATGAGAGTATTTAAAAAATATTTGACATTAGTATATTACTAGACAGTCCCCAAGGGGTGCACTTTGAACAAATATTCCACTACATCTGGATAACACTCACTCGTGGAATTAATTACCCTTGGAGACTGTGATGGCAGATACAATAGATTTGTTAAAAAAAATGTTGGACATCTTTTTATGATGGAAAGGTATACAGGGAAATACCAAATAAGTAAACATGGGAAGGATATTGGTCCAGGGAGTAATCTGATTACCAATTATTGGAGTCAGGAATGAATATATGTTTCCACTTATGAGATATCATTGGATGGTATGACACTGGGGTTTTTTGTTTGCCTTCCTCTGGATCAATAAGTAAGTATAGATATTGGATAAAGTATCTGCTGTCTAAATTTAGCATAGGTTGAACTTAATGGACGGATGTCTTTTTTCAACCTCATCTACTACAGTATGTAATTATGTAACTCAATACACAGTCAAACACAAACACTCAATATCAATACTTATACAATCACACTAAGTATTAACACACACCAACACTCCACATTGTGTCTGATTTTAGCAATTTTTTTTTGCTGTTTATACTGACAGCTATTTCTGCAGCACTTCACAGAGATACACGACATATAAAAAGGAGAAAAAAGACAAATAGGAAACTGTACTTTATTTTATTTTACCTTCATACTGTACATACTGTATAAGTAAACATGGGACGATAGTTCACACCCCAAATTTGAAATTGAACAAACCCACCAGGACACATGAGAATATTTTCATAAATTTAAAACCATAAATGAATACTGTAATGTGGGAATTTTTATCTGGGATCTATTTCTTAAAGTCTAATGTTTTTCATGGATGGAATTATAGTGTATAGAGATTTTGGAAACTTACATTTTTTCTTCAAACGTGCTAATGTTTTCACTTATTTTGAACCTGTTCAACATTTAGCAGTAGAAATGGGTGAATTTTTTGGGTGGATCTGGATCCGCTTTGATACGGCCGATTCCTTTGGACCACAGATTTCTGTGAATTCATCTAAAAAAGAGCGCTTCGTCTTTTTCTGACCTTTTTTTTTATCACCGACAATCCAATCTGCGGATTCCATGATCCGTTGGTGGATTTAAAGAATCCAATCCATGGATTCAGCAATCATTTTTATAATCCACCAGTGCATTGCGGATTCTGCGGATTCGATTGGTAACATCCGCCAGCGCATTGTATCCAGCGGCAGATTGTTTGATTAATCCTCACAGATTAAAACTGGAACAATCTGCCAACGGATTTTGAATGGAAAGCTCAGGAAATTCCATGAAAGGGATGTTGACAGTTTCGCCCCTTCTTTATTATAACAGACCTAGATTAAAACAAAAGAACACAAAAAAAAATCTGCTGTAAAAATGAGTTCAAAAGAGCAGAAAATTTATCAAAGAGATTCAATAGGGATTTCTACAATTCATGTTGTGCACTAATATTGCCCACATTTATCATCAAGGATACATATTCCCCTCGGTCTCTTAGATATACTGTACTGTATAACCAACATTGGAAGGCGAATAAGACCCTGCATAAATTGGGAAGGAAAGAGTTGTAATGTATATCACTCAATATGATGGAGTATGGGCAAATACATATAGCCCTGGTAGGTTTGGGATATTATTCTGTCCTCCTCCTGTGCAATAATACCTGATAAGGGCAGGTTCGCAAGGAGTAATGATGGGTTTTCCCCACTTCATGCAGTGCAGTGAGTCAGTGAAGGCAGTATCATCAGGCCCTGTGTCCAATTAGTAGACACAGGGGTGGTGCCTGTTTGAGCTGCTTACTGTGCTGCTCCTTCCATTTAGTCAGTTGGTCTCTACCCTTGAGAGAGACCGGGTACCCGTGATAACCTGCCAGGGCTCTGATAGGATTGAGCCCTCCCCTAGGGGAGTCTGGGGTAATCCCATACCTCCTAACCTAAAAGAGGGTAGAGGAAGAGCAGGAACCACTCTTCAGGCCCTTGATCAGGAGTGAGTTCAGGGACATCCTGAGGGTGAATACCTTCTATCTGCTGTGTGTGTGAGACTGCTGCTGAACAGAGAAGATATAATAAAGACCATCTGCTTTTTACCTATACCTCCTGCCTGAGAGTGCAGTATATTGGGAGGAGGGGAACGTAACTCTTTTGCAGATACTTCGCCCCATACCCCTGGGGGCTGCACAAGATGGAGGTGCTGCATCAGTAAGAAGAATTCGGGCACAACCCCAGAAGCCTGACCTGTTATCCCCCAGGTCACCACGGGAGATCCAGGGCCCCCTGTTACCAGCAGGTATGCACCAACAAGACCCATGTAACCAGAGTGCTATTTCCCTTAGGAGACCCTATGTGAGATTGGGTAAGGGAAACAGGGTTACAAAACAGGGTTACATACAGTACAGTATATTCAATGCCGTACTTTTTATTGACATATAAATAAAGTGCCCAGTTACATTACTGATATGCTTTCATTTTCACATCAGGATAAAGCATTGTCTTGCTTGTGGTACTCATGCCACCTGACTGTGCTGTATACACATCTGTGGAAGAGAAAAACAGTGTTGCAAACTGGAAGCTTTGTGAACATGAACCAGTGAAACTCCTATGCAAAACACAGAGGACATTGCTACACTTGTTCAGCAGCAACTGGGCTTGTTGATCAAATTATATTATGGTATAATATGTCTTTGTCCCTTTGTCTTACTGTAATCACAAAATGTATTAGTATTAAATTTCATTAGCTGCCTGCTCTGCACTACTCCACTTCATGTTCCTTGGCATTTTCTGTATACAGTGGCGACACACTTAATTCTTACCTGGCTGGAGCCACAAGCCGCGTGGTGTTCCGGTTTCATCGTTTTTTCCCTCGGCGTGCCGCGCGTCATCGATGCGCGGTCACGCTTCATTGGGAGCGTGTGCGCATGGCGCGCGTGCCCAGGGCTCCCCAAGGGAGCCCTGGGTTGCTGTGATGTAGGGGATGGCAGTGGGGGGCTCCGGGGGACCCGGCGGACCCGGAGAGGGGAGGGGGAAGCCCCGATCGGAGGACCGATCCTCCGAGGCTCCGGCGTGCGCACGGGACATCTCAGCGCGCGCCCGGTTTCTGTCGCGGCCGAGACCGGGCAAAGGTAAGAATAAACTCGGCCGCAACAGTACCTTTATCTCCTCTAGTAAGTAACCCAGTATGCTTGTGTATCCAGGACTGGTTCTTGGCTACCAGTCTGTCCTCCCTGGCAGTAAGCCCTGGTAAGAGCAGGCCTGCCAGTACTTATTATGGATTTTCCCCACTCCCTGTAGTGGCCTTGAGTGACAGGTGGAGTAGGTTGAACCAGGCCTGGGTTTGCCCAATCCTGGGTCAGACCTGGTGCCCTCCTCCTGGCTATACACACCACAGGTTGCCTGAACATTGGGCTTTCTCTGTTCTCTTCCCCTTGGGGGAGAGGAAGTGTGTACCTTTCCTCTGCCTCAGCTAGAGGGGCAGAGAAGAGCTAGGACTGCTGCAGGGGCTCTTTACACATAGTGCAGGTCCAGGAACCATCCTACAGCTGGATATCCGAGCCAGAGACTGCATTGGGCAGGCAACTGCCGTGACTGTGAGTGCTGACTGAATAAACCGTTCCTGTTTCATATATTTCATGCCCGGTGTGTGATCTTATCAGGGAGGAGAGGGACTTATTTTAATCGTAGGAGATCGGCTCCATACTGTACATCTGAAGCCTGCGGCAGATAGAGGCACTAGTGGTAACTAGAGATCTATGCTTGGTATGTACCCCAGAAACCTGTCCTGTGTCTCCACAACCATCGGCGGACAACTCAGCCCTCCTGCTTACCAACAGGTAGCATGCACCACACACGGCAGAATCTCCCATTGGGTGAGGAAAACACTGTTACCCTTGTCTGTTATGTTTGCCTCACTACTTATAGTACAAGTGCTTTGTAAGTAATATATTGTGCTACAGATTCCAACAGAAGTCAAAATAAATATTACTTCTCTAATTAAAATCACCTCAGATAACTTGTTCCACAACTTTCATTTATGTGTAAGAACATCCAAAGGGCAAGGGCTGTTTAATTTTGGCTCAATAAACTTTGGGTGTTGTTCTTACAATAGTTGTCTACTCTGATATGTTTGTCTATTCAATTTCCTTGTATCCATTGACCTTCCTGTGCAATACTGCAAAACAGAAACAATTATCTCTTGTCTATGACACATCCCTATGTGCTTCTCGACTAAAATCCTGTCACATGTTGCTAAAATCTATGTTGCACTAAAGTTCATCTTCTTATTTATTAATCATTTAGACTTTAGACTTAGTGAAAGCAGATTTCAGCAGAACGAAAAGATAAATAACTTCCTGAAAGGGAAAGGAACAAAGTATAATTCGCCACGTTGACCTGACTATTGTATTCTCCTGTCATCATTTGAAACATCAGCTCATCATTTGTCACTTTCAATATATTTCTACACATTCTCTTTGCATGAACAAAAATACAGCAATTAACTTCATAGAATGGGATCACTGAATTAATAATGACATGAGTTTTCCTGTTCATTTCAGCTGACTGACTAAACACACTGTAAAATATGTTATGAAAATTCACAAACACGCAGAATTAAGGAGAAAACTGACCATTATTCACTCAAAATCCTGCCTTCTTTTCTAATGAAAGAAAATATTGGACCACTCAAACTTTCCTGTGCCGTGGTAGCCTACAACACAGGACTTTAAATGACCATGCAGATGAAGGATAGAAGAACATTGTTAATCTCTTACAATAAAAATGATTGAACATTAATTTGTTTTTTGATATATATGATCAGTGGTTGACAAATCACCAAAAAATCTACTCGCCACACAAAAAAATCTACTCGCCACCTAGTACCAAACGTGTGCTGCTTGGGCCAATATTTACTCGCCCGGGGGTTAAATCCACTCGCCCGGGGCGAGCAAATGTATAGGTTTGTCGAACACTGTACAGTATATGATCATATATTACAGATCAGCAGATATCACAAGAAGGACCTGGTATGTCCCAGTGCCACACAAGCCACCTATCAATATGGGCTGGTAATTAAAAGGTGGAGTGCACATGAACAGCCCTTCATATCATTTTCTTCAACATTCTATTCACACTAAGCAACAATAGTACCACACGTTTAAAGCTATAATGGAACAACCATACATATTTTTGGAATATTGATAGAAACCAATAGAATTTTTAATTCAGTGTAAGACTACGGAATCAATGGCCCACAGGAGTAAACAGATTGTAGGGTCCTAGGCCATTATAGGGCCAACATGCCTCAAAAGTTATAACAGTGCTTGCACTTATGTACATATAAACAGTGGTGTGAAAAAGAAAGTATACGCTCTTTGAATTCTATGGTTTTACATATCAGGACATAATAACAATCGTTTGTTTCTTTGCAGGTCTTAAAATTAGGTAAATACAACCTCAGATGAACAACAAGACATGAAATATTATACCGTGTCATGATTGACGAAACGCGTAGGGCGTGGTTAGATTGCTGCCGCCATTTGCCTATGAACGTTGCCGCTACTAGACGTGAGAAATAAGCTCCTGTGTGTCCCACACGGCCCCGACATCAATACAGAGGATTTCCAAAGCACTGGTGTCCGGAGGGACTTCTCTTGCCGTACACTGAGTGGGAGTCGTTCTGTTTCCGTTTCCGGCTACACGAAGGAGGGTCACGTGACAACGCCATTGCCTCGAGCCGGACTGTGAGGACCGTGTTGCTGGCACATGAGAGCCAATCTCATACATGCTTTTTATTGCTGTACCTTTGTGAGTGGGCATTTGATCGATTTTATGTTCCTTGAATACAAATTTTATTATGTTAATGCACTAGGTGTGCGCCTGTTTTTTCTTTCCTTTTTTTTTTCAGATATGGTTAGGGATTGGTGATCCCTTTGAAACGGGCTGCAGGAACCTGGTTGTTATTACTATTGGAACAGGACTCTGTTTTTTCAAGGGTTTTCTTTCACTTTTAAACATTTTTTATATTCGTTAACAATATTTTTTAATACATATTTTTATTAAACTTATAGTATAACATATATGCATTTCTTATAATTTCAATATTTTTATAGTGTTGATAAAACCATATTGAATTAATTTATTGTATTTTTTACTTAGTCTTTATCATTGTGTATTAGCTAATATCTTGCCATCCCACTAAACACATTCATGATTAGCTTTACTGGTTCTTCAATGTATTATTTTAAAACCAGAGACAGAACATAAAACACAGACAAAGCTCAGTTTTTAGCACATCCAGTGAGACTCATACACGGTACAGTGCCTAAATATATATGTATAAATATCTAATAAGTAAAATGGTCTTTTAGTTTGACATTTTTGGCCAAAATTGTTGTAAGCCCCTGAGCCAGCACCAAGGCAGACCACATATCAGGGGTCCCTAACGCTAATATAAATTCTTAATAACCTGTGTAATAACAGAGCTTTATCTGTGTTTTATGTTCTGTCTCTGGTTTTAAAATATATATTGCCATGCTCAGTAGCACTCCTCTGTGACACTCATATGCTTATATATATGTTGTGGTCATTTTGGGGGTTCAATAGGAGCTTGTTAGATGTCCAGTATGTTCTTCAATGTATTTACTTTAGTCAGGATATAACAGAGGCGCTACTTCATTCTTGTTTGTTTTGATATATACCAAATATATACCAAATATATACCAAATTACCACACAATATATATATATATATATATATATATATATATATATATATATATATATATATTTATATATATCTATATATATATATATATTGTGTGGTAATTTGGGGGGGGGTGTTTATTAACATAAGATTTGCACCTTACACTTTCTGGCACATAGAATGCATACTGTATGCTGTCAACCCTAACACAGTATCCCTGTTTTTCCCAAACACATGGAAAACTCCTAGAATTTCAGGCCTGTTTAATCCCCTCAATGTCAGTGAGGGTGAGTAGCACAATTTTCATTTTCACATGGCCAAGACAGAACTATGTATTGGCCATCGCCTCTATTTGGCCAAGAAATGCTAAATATAAATTACTAAGAAGTACTGCTAGCGAAGGCCTGTACAGCAAGGACGGTTATTATACTTTGGGCCCCCCCTTGATGTTTGTAGAACTCCCGGTTGCCATTAATGATTGATACTGTAAATCAGACAGAATACAAATCCAGTAAGACAATACTATAATATATTATACAACACACTGGCGCTCTCAGTGAAAGTATAAGACTCCAAGAAAGTCTCTATGGTAATAGGTGGTGCTAAATGTAGAAACAAACCACCGAGATAAATATTGCATATTCTTTGTAAACATGCAGATATTGGTATTGTAGCACAAACACAGAATTGATCATGTATCACATTCATAACAAGGTATCCAGAGAGAACGCAAGGATAGGGAATGTTAAGTTTCTATTCAGCTATAATCATCGTTATACACTTGAAAATCTCACCTATATTACACTCTCTGAAGCCTTAGGCCTGGTCCCTGCTGGCTACTGCAGCGCCCGCTGTGACGGACGCTGCAGGGACGAGAGCCCTCCCCTCATTGGCGCCGGGCCCGCTGCGAGGGGGGGCCGCAGCGCTGTGGCGAGAGTTGCTCCTGCTCTCAATAGGGCAAACCTGCCGGGTGAAGTCATGGCCGCGCCCCCGTCACTCCCCCGCCAGGCCCCCCTGGTCTCTCTTCCTGCAGCTCACTGCAGACCGGGAAATCGGCTGCATGCGCCGCCAGTCTCGCGGGCGCGCGTGCAGCGGAGGTACTGGGGCCTCAGCCTTATACTGTACATACAGTAGGTCTTATTTCACTGTTTCAATTGTATTTTGCCCATCTTATTTACCAATAGGACAGTTGCATATATTTGTTATTTGAGGTGCACCTCTTTATTTATTCAGTATGGTGTAGGTGATTTTTCAGATTTTCCTGACATAATAGGTGACATATGGATGACATATGGTATCCATAACAAAACAATACCATTATGTGGGGATTATAAAATTATACTTTGGATGGAATGATTCAATAACGGATTGTAATGTTATCAAGTGTCATTATTGTGGTTACTTTACCCTGCATTTCTATTTGCTTTAGATACAATTAAAATATGTTCATTGTATTGTTTTTATTGTAATAGTATTGTTATGCAATACTAGTGTCTGTGTTTCGAACAATAATAGTGGTTTAAAAAAAAAAAAGTAGTAAAATAATGTATACTTTATTTACTGAAGGCATTCAGTGTTTAAATGTTTAAAAGTGTACGCAGAACTTATTTTGGTCGCTATAGAAAAGTGCCCTGAAGAACATGCATACTTTCAGGGTATCCTAAAATGTGTCCTTCACTTAACCTCACATTGCTTGCCGGAATCCTCACCAGGAGCAATCATTTGTAGTCTACTTTGATGATCCTTCTCTGAGGCTTTACAAACCTACACACACCTACATTATATATTTTGTGTAAGTGCACCAACATGATTAATTCTAAGCAATAACTAAGATACGCCTGGCATAATTTCTGGAGAACTTTAATGATCTGGAGAATACCGTATTTCAGCCTGAAAAAAAAAATATTTTTGAACTAAACAGGTGGTTTAGCTATTCTGGGAATGTTGTGTATCCATACTTTTATTATTGTGCAGAGAATCAAGTTGCAATGTGCGTGACGATACTTTGAGTTCATGCCACATGGCCCTCAAGATTACATGATGTTATCACAAATGGGATCCAAGGGTCAGAGGAGATTTCTAGCCTCTGCAATTTCTAACTGTAATGTAAGTGACTGCCAAATTCTGTTGAATGGAAACTTTTACAAACATACTTCATTTTTTTGCATTGTCCTTAAATTTTATTGACACAGATAAAAACATTTGTTAGAATAAGAAATGCTGTAAAAAAGAAGAGTTAGATGTTGTATCTGGAGTGATTCACTAATGAGATGTTTGAGAAAGTATTTGTTCATTGACATGGTCGTGAGTGTGTGGAGGTGGCGAGGCACATATATTGGAACAGCTTAACATTTTTGGACACACAGTAGCCTCAGGGGATCCCTAAATGTCAGAAAGTCATGTAAGATCTAAGATTTTATGGCAAGTAGAAAAAATCAAATAAAGACTAGGAGAGACAACCTGGCCTTATCTGCCATTCATTTCTATGTCTATGTTACTGGTGTGTTTTTGGTTTGTTGAGTTACATTATTCCTATTGTTTCAGTGTATCCTTTCAGCAGTCAGGCAAGAGGACAACTAGTCATTCAACCACTATAGAATGAGCTGCATTTTGTGAACCGTACATTTTAATTCGTTGCCAAAGTGTTGTAGCAAACCTCCAAACAGTTGTAACTGTTGTTTTTAGCCACATCTGGCTGCAGTGTCTCTTTGCCAAAGCCTGAAATCAACACTTACGCAACCATATCACAAATAACAATACCCTTTAAACTTCATACTGTATGCTAAACCAGACTGATCCTCTTACATGAATTGTAACCTTCAAACATCGCTCCCCCAATATCAACAACTGCGGTGCTAGATATATTGAGACTAAATATTTTCATATATTTCGCACATTGTCGTTAAGTTGTCGTGTGAAAAGTGTTATGTAGTGAAGTGCCGCACCGATAATTAATGCACACTGTGCATTACAATAAGCTAAAAATAAAATTCCAGGATTCTGACATTTTCCATTCTAAATTACAGTGCTCTTGAAAACGGCTTTTTATGTGTTTGTGAAACGTCTGCGTGGCAATTACTAACAAGGGAGTGTGTTCCATTTATCCTGGTGGGAGCAAGGGACATGGGACTAATCCCACTTGTGAAAATAAATGAGGATCAAGTGTATTGATTTCCTTAATGGGTATTGCTTGGTTTACGTGCAGTTCAGAAGTCACAGTCCACACAATGTTTCTCGTAATGAGTTGAGTAGTTCCTCCAGGGAAACCCCCTTACTTTGGGGCTTTAAAAGAAAGCAGAGAATGTGAAAAAAATGTGATGACTTGTTACAAATTTTGGGCTGCTAGGTGTTTAAGGCATGAATTTCCTCTTAATAAAGTCTCCCTGAGGGAATATTGCATTCAGCCTCAAGTGCTGGTGATGATATATATTACAAATTTATGGTTTCCCCCAAAGTTTCTCATAGTGAGAAAGAGGTAGAAAGAGGTATAAAAATAGAAACACAATAAAAGAGCGCATGAAACCACATTCCTTAAAGCTGTATTTCCTTGGCCTTCAGCCACACGTGTCAGATCATTGGGGGCTCCCTCTTAAGTGGAGATGTGTAATTGTTTTAAGATTCCCTTCTTGGACGGTGAGTGTTCTGCTATTGGATGGAGTATCCTCAAAAGCCATTGTTTAAATAAAAAGGACATTTGAATTAAAAACGTCAGTTAACCTTTTCAGTGCCCTTATGGTGTACCAGGTATTTAATAGGGAAATACTCACCTGCCAGGGGGGATCTGCCCAATTGAAACATTATTGGTGCCCCCTCCACTTTTGGTTCTGTTAGCCGGGGAGTGGTGGCAGTCACCTGATTGCTGCTGGATTGACCGCAATTGCTGGAGGCTCTCTGGTGTCGAAGATTCTCTGGGGCACTTAAATGGTTCAATTACTAAACACTTATGTTTTATTTTTCATTTGGTAAGGAAAGGGCTAGGCCTCTTTATTAGTCTGATTGGATAAGCAACACGTTTATTCTATACAGTGGGGAAAACCATGCCAGTCCTCCATCAACATTGTGGGTAGTATAAAGTATTTGATTAAAACTGAGTTCAAAGTTAAAATCACACGTTTACACAAAAATCAAAAGCGAGTTCACACTTGGTTGCTGGCAAGATCCAGCAATCTAGGGTTTAAAGAATAGTCAAAGGTCTTTGTGTTTCATTTTCTCCCGAGTAGGACTTTAAAGGGAGGATCACTGAGCTTTGATAGCTGTCACTGCCCGTTAACTGCCATTGAGTTGAATAGCCAATAACTGATCATGGTTATCGGGCAATAAGGAAGCTACTCCTTAGAGAGGTATGGAGGAGTGAGCAAGTTAGGGTATAGTATTGGCATATTATGTAACGTATCTACACATATAAAATTAAAATACAAATGTAGCCATGTGTAAAATTGGTGTACATATCTCTCTCATGCTGGCAGTAATCCTGGTAAGAAGGCAGGGTTGCCAATAGTCATCATGGAGGTTTGCCCTCAAACCACTGTGATGTGTCATATGTAGCAAAGGAAGTGACAGCATGCTTTGTGTCCACTGTTAGTGACACAGAGGTGGGTCTTTCTGGAGCCTATATATTGCACAGCACTCCCTAAAGTTAGTAGGACAGAGAATGTTCATACTGAGTCTGCAGAGTTCAAGGCTGAGTCAAGTGCAGTGAGTTGCAGAGACTGACAAGCAGATTACACACTGCGTCCAGGGCTCTGGCACAGCTGGTGGTCTCCCTTTGGGGAGAGGTGGAAGAACAAAACAATTGGAGGACAGGAGGAATCTTCTGAATGGAGGGCCATTACAAGATGTGCGGCTAAGTGTCGGCCGCTGTGATGGGCAGTCTGCCACAAGACATGCTAATAAAGATGCTCATGGAAAGACCCTTCTTGCCTGTGCGTGGAGTTACTCAGGGAGAAGGTGCACCTAGGAGTTCCCCTTCAGAAACTCCTCCCTGCTACCGGGGGGATCCTGATGGGGTGGAGGCGCTGTACCAAATGTGAGAAGGACTCAGAACACTACCTCAGACGCCTGTCATGGTGATATCCCCAACCACATCAAGCGGGAGACTCAGGAGTCCTGTGAGCCAGCAGGTGCACCACACTACATAGACACGTAATTGGGACAGTTTCTCACATATGGGGGGTCAGGATCAGAAGGGCCCAGGGAAACACCGTTACACAAATAAAATATTATTTCTGCAGTCCTGCTAAACATATACAGAATGCATTTTATTTAAGTAAGAAAAGCAGTGTCTGTTATGAAGAGACAAACAGTAATACATATACGGTAGCAAGCTTCTTTATTCACTCGTTTCCAGTACGTTAGGGCAGGGGTGCGCAAAATGGGGAGAGTGAGATTTTCTGGAGGGTTGAGGGGGGGGGGTTGGGGGTACAGCTCTTACAGAGGCCCTGCGCTTCCTCGAAGGCATTTAAATTAAAAGCCAGGGGTTCGTGCGAGGCGTCGCCATGGCAACGTGACATCACATGACCTTGCAGCGTCATTTGATGCCGAATCCGAGCAGAGCCATCAAACAAAGTCAACAAGAACATCCATTAAAGCTGCAGACCAAGCAATATCCTACATGTGTGTTTTTTTAATAAATCAGATTTTTTAAACAACTTTTAATGACATTTTTTATGTATTATAATTTAACAAGCATTTTTTGTTTCTATTGCTACCATTTACCAAGTCACATCCCCTTGTTCTGAAACAGGCTCTGGCACTCCCCTTTTTGAGCCCTGCCCTCTCTCTAGCAGTGTACAGTACCAATTGTATCTCGTTACTGCCTGGTCACATGATCTTCCCCACAGAACTGTGCATCTTTGATCCTCTTCTGCTGAACTGACAGACATTTAGTGAACCCCCGAGCCGAATCTTCGTCGATCGATCAGCAACTTAGCCAATTACTTATAATTGTGTGGATTGTATTAATGAACATATTAAAAGGAAACAAAAAATATTGGCAGCTTGGACTGCTTCTTTAATACTAATGGAAGTAGCCACAGCATCTCACTCGTCATTGCTACTGTATACATGTTTTCCTTTTTACATTGTAAGAATTTTCAAGAGAGGACCTCCTTACATATTATTTGAAAGAGTAATGACATTAGTCCGCCATTATGTTATTTTCAGGCACCTGGCTTTTCACTATAAACTGTGGGTTTGTTTTGCTATTAAACAGCATTTAACATTACGTGGAGTCCCATAACTGTATTAAAGAGATGAATCGGAGACAACTTCTATTTTATTTCTGGAGTTGGCAAAGGTCCTGGAGCAGCAAAATGGGTAAAGTTCTGCCTTTTGGGGAACATGAATGTCATCTAATTAAATTGTAAAATGTATAGTTAGCACAGGTGCATGTACTGTAATCTTTTAACATTTAACTAGAACAAATAAACAGAACACATGGCTAACATCATGTTAACCACACTGTTCAATGAAAATGAAGACAATATAATATAATGCGTTCCCTCTACTACACAACAAAGGTATTGGTTAATTAGAGCATATTCAATGGAAACACCTGAGACGTAGGAGGAGAGGGAGGTGGATTATTCTGATTTGGCCAGACACTTTCAGTAAATCAATGTAATCAAACCAATACTGTACCTTCTTATCTAAATATTAACCTACAGGAGCGCCGACGAGTATACTAAAACTTGCCTTGGAAAATCTGGGTCAATCGCCAACAAGACCCAGGTACATGCTGGGTACATGCTGGGTACATGCTGGGTACATGCTGGGTACATGCTGGGTACATGCTGGGTACATGCTGGGTACATGCTGGGTACATGCTGCAACATTTCAGTGACATTTCTGCAGACAGACTAATGGCCCATCGAACTAACACAGTGGGAGTCCCTGGCAGTCCCATTCAAACTGATGCAGCATGTACCCAGCATGTACCTGAGTATTGTTGGTGATAGCCCCAGATTTTCCAAGGCAAGTTTTAGAATACTCGTCAGCGCACCTGTATGTTTGTTGTACGCACATACTGTTCTGAATCTGAATGTGTGTATACCTAGACCCACATTCCAATGGTCCATATGGGAACAGCAGATGAAAATGAGGAAATATTATTTGTCTTCGCTATCTGTATTGTTTAACTCTGTTATGGTGCTGTGTTAGCAGTGATTCTGCACCTGACTAAAGATCCAGCACCTTGCCTTGATTTTGAGATGCTATGTTTGCATAACTCGGTGCACAGATGTTCAAATCACTATTGCACAAATGCTGTACACGTAGAGAATGGTGGGCAGAACGTAATTATGACAATGATATACAAGTAGTAAAGTCAATTTCATTAAGTACTCAATTTGACTAAGCTATTCAGAGATTGATTGAGAGTCATGACACTCGTGACACTTATCATCTGAGTTCTGACTCCAAAAGACTGTTCATGGTCACAAGGTTCAACAAAGTATCCGGCAGCTCCTCCTTACACTGTGTACCCAAAACTGAATCAACCTACCGGAGACTCTCACATCCACCACCAGTTTAAATTCTTCAAAACTAAAGCTGTCTCACATTTTAATCTGATCTGTAACTGTTACATACGCCGATAATATATTTTATCTCTTACTGTGCATGCAATGTCTTGTCATGTCGTGTATATAATGTATAACCCTGCTCACTTAATGTAACTGTATTTGTAACCATGTATTATTTATCATCATAACTCTATGCCCAGGACATACGTGAAAACGAGCGGTAAATCTCAATGTGTTACTTCCTGGTAAAACATTTTATAAATAAATAAGAGTCATCTAAATCTTTATACCATGTGAAACATTGTCATCATTGTCAATTAAATTAGGGGTGTGTGCGTCAAAGTAGATTTTGTTTCAGTAAAGATTACAGAGATTACTGTATATCGAAGGTGATTATCCCACTGAACCTGTGCAATAATTGGAAAAGACCTAAAACTTGCCTAGTATTTTACTTTTGCTCAATGATACTGTACTGACAGAACGAGATAGTGAAGGAGGGAGATAGGCGGATAAGGAGATAGAGCGGGAAAACTAGAGATCTATTTTATTAAAGTATAGATGGAGCAAGGCTTACTGTTCCTGGTATCGGGGCAAGGTGCGGGATGACATGGTTTACCGCGGGCTTTCCACGTAGCTTCCGAAATGACATTCCGCGGTTTGGCGGGTTTTTTTTCATTGCAATTTCAATAACTGTCGACAGGACGGCACAATAAATATCTTTGATGATGGCTGTTAAAGTCATAACTACAGTACTTAACAGTACAAATAGTAATATTTCAATATTAACGTGTTTATACGTGTAACGGGTATTCCCTATGAATACCGCCGCTACTACCTGCTGTGCAACCTGTGTGGCTCTCAGGAGCCTAAGCCTCCGCTTGGGGAACCTGGGGTACATACATATCATACATCTCTAGGTGCAACGCCTCCACCTGGGAGGGATCCCAACGGAGTGGGAGGAGGCCCTCACAGGAAACAACCACACAACACGAGCGAATATAAAACAGGACTGGCTTTACTGCATGGAAACACATATATCACTCAATAACATCATAACATCATCATGCACCACGGCGGGCGCTAACCACACTGGGTGTCACGGCGGACACTAACCACACTAGGCGTCACGGCGGACGCTACCACCTCTAGGCGTCACGGCGGACGCTATCACCTCTAGGCGTCACGGCGGACGCTATCACCTCTAGGCGTCACGGCGGACGCTACCACCCACAATGTGACCCCACCCAGTGTCCAGTAACCCCCACCCAAATGTCTCGTACTCCCAGAGTCAAATACCACTGTACATGTGTGTGTGTGACTGCGCAGCCACTATGTTTGGTGATAGGCCTGGTTGGTGCACGTGAGTTGCAGGTTACCTGCCCGGGCTCCAGCCACGGGTACCGCGATATCAATCCGCACGATCCGACGTTGTCCTCCACACCGCGTGGGTTGAAAGTCCAGCGCGAACAATGTCTCTCCTAGTCTTAGGGTCTTGGGTGGTGTTCTGAGCCCAGAACCCACCTCGCAGGGCCGCACGGCTTCCGCTCTGTGTCCCTGACTACTTGACCAAATAAGGGGGCAGTGTCCCTATCTAGGGCCTGTCCCTAAGCTCCACAAGCTATTAGATGACTCAGGACCTAACTGGGACCTTGGGGGCTGCTGGCCTATGCAGAGGGTCACTGACCCCTGCATCCACCTCTTACCCCTAGCTGGTCCGGATCCTGAGTGCCTGCGTAGCTGCAAAACCCCGGGAAATGTATCTAACTGGGAGCAGGGGAATCCGGCCTTCTGATTGGCTCCCTGGCGTCAGGTGTCTCTGCCCCAAAGCACCCTGGGGGCTGGCAGTCTATTCTCGCACATGCGCGAGCTGTCTGAGCCTCCCGCGCTGTGCACTGCCATTGCGCATGCGCAACAGCCCTGTGTATGCGGCGCCCTGCTTCCCGAGCCGCCGGGCCGGTGGCAACGCGATCGCGGCCTTAGCGACGGCCCGATCGCGTCCTCGGCAACCGGCCTGCTCGCCGCTCGCGTCCCTAGCTACCAGGGATCACTATGCTTCCGCTCCAGCCCGATCCACACAAGCGCTCGCAACTGGGAAGGAGGGGGTGAGTGCGCGAGGGGGGGGGAACCTGACTACACGCGAGGGGGACCTGGCTACATCCTCCCCCTGGTGAAAATTCCAACGTCCTCGCTTGGACCACATAACTTCCCACCAATGTACAAAAATTATATAATAAAAATGCAGTAAACATATAACTTAGCACAGGTAACTCTAAACGAGATTGCATAATTCGTTGAGCATCACAATCACAGACTGTATCTTACTACGAGAACACTGCTGAGCCTCATAATGGGGTGCCCCCATTTGATCGTAAGTAACCCTAGTTGGCGGGTACCTAACTCGTTGACTCCGTCGGAGTTGTTCTTCGGCAACTCCCTCGGGGGAGTAATAAGCATAGTCCTGAGGCCTAGCCTCTTCCCTTGAGGGGAGAAATGTCTCTGAGGGTACAAAACACGGGCTCTGTGGATCCAAAGGCTGGCCTGTTGGTGCCACCTTAGTAGGCATTGGCCTACGGGGCCCTTTACCCGTAGCTCCTTCGGGAGATGCCCCTTCTGCGGGGTGGTCCCTTTGAGAGGGTCCCTCCATAGGGTCTTCCGGAGTTTCAGAGTGAGTCTCGTTAGTTACAGTCTCTTGACCCACTTCTGATAGATCGAACTCACCGTTGAGCGGTGTGGCCTGTAGTTCCTCTTCTTCATCTCCCACTTGGGGGATGGGGAGAAGGTGATTACGATGCCAAACCTTTACCCGACCATCGGTGTCTCTGATGCGATAAACCGGGAGGCCAGGCATCTCTGACTCCACCTCATATACGCCATCTCTCCACCGGTCCGCCAATTTATGTTTTCCGGGGATTCCCAAATTACGAAGTAACACTGCATCCCCAGGACGTAACTCTCGATACTTGACTTTATTGTCATAACGTCTCTTGTTACCAGCATTCAGTTTGGCTGTAGACTTCTCAGCCTGTTGATACGCTTGTTGCAGACTGTCTTTTAGCCTTTGCACGTACTTAAAATGAGTTGTATTGAATACCCCATCCGTTGATACTCGGAGACGCACATCTACTGGAAGTCTGGCATCCCGCCCAAACATGAGGAAGTACGGGGAGAACCCCGTGGACTCATGGCGAGTACAGTTATACGCGTGTACCAAAGTCTCCACATGACGACTCCATTCTGTTTTCTGCATTCCCTTCAGGGTTCCAAGCATGTCCAACAGGGTCCTGTTGAATCGTTCAGGTAAAGCATCTCCTTCAGGGTGGTACGGCGTCGTCCGGGATTTGGCGATGTTCAGCATTTTAAGTAATTCTCGGATCAGAGTACTCTCAAAATCTCGCCCTTGGTCGGAGTGAAGTCGGTTTGGAAGACCGTAGTGAACGAAGAACTTTTCCCATAGAACTTTCGCGACCGTGATAGCCTTCTGGTCTTTTGTGGGGAAGGCCTGTGCATAGCGGGTGTAATGGTCCGTGATGACCAGCACATTACCGATTCCTCGACTATCAGGTTCGATACACAGGAAGTCCATACACACCAGGTCCATTGGACCAGAACTCTTTAGATGGGCCATGGGAGCTGCTCGGGTAGGCAACGTCTTGCGTTGAACGCACCGGGAACAACGGCGGCAGTGTTGTTCCACCGCTTCCCGCATCTTGGGCCAGAAAAACCGGTCTCGGACTAGCCCAAAAGTCTTCTCTACCCCGAGATGCCCGTGGTCATCGTGTAGAGACTTCAACACCATATATCTCAAGTTTTGGGGTAGAACTAGTTGTCGCCTATCAGGGTGGTTATGATATGGAACTACCCTATAGAGCAAACAATTATCTATCTCGAACTTGTCCACCTCACGCATGAGTAACGCGACCAGATCTCGGGGAGCACTCTTCAATAGAGCAGGGTTCTTCCGCTGAACGGCTTGTCGAATTATGCTGATCACTGGATCTCTTAATTGATAGTCTACCAAGTCTTTCCATCTTATGACTTTGTCCTGGGTTATGTTCATCCCTGCGGGGCCGCAGTAGGCTGCAGGGATCGCTTGCGACTGGCACCCTAACGAATCGGCAACTCTTAGTTCAGAGAATGCGACCTGATCATTGATGACGGCCGCTATACTACACATTGCACGCATCCCAGGTCCAGGGATCTCTTCCCATTCATCATCATCAGGGGTGGCACTCAATCCTGGTCTTTGTGATAGCGCATCGGCCCCAATGTTCAGAGGCCCCGGCTTGTACTTCAGGGAGAATCGGTAATTACATAGTGTCGCCAACCATCGGTGTCCGGCGGCATCCAATTTGGCGGAAGTATTGATGTACGTGAGGGGATTGTTATCGGTCCTTACCTCAAATGTAACACCATAGAGGTAATCATGAAGTTTCTCCGTGATCGCCCATTTGAGAGCCAGGAACTCTAACTTGTGCACCGGATATTTCTGCTCACTGGGTGTCAGACTGCGGCTGATGTAGGCTACCGGCCGAAGACCCTCGGGGTGTTTCTGATGAAGGACAGCGCCCAGTCCATTGAGACTGGCATCCACATGCAGGACATATGGTTGTTCTGGGTCAGCATATGCAAGCACTGGTGCTTCAGTCAGGCTTTTCTTCAAATTCAGGAAGGCCCGTTCACACTCAGGCGTCCACTTATCACCAAACGGTTGACGGGCCGACGTGGCCTTTCTCCCAGTATCTTCAGGGTATATCTTCAGCAAATTGTTCAGGGGTTTAGCTCGACTAGAGTACCCTTCTACGAACCGACGGTAATACCCACAGAACCCGAGGAAGGATCGCAGCTCCGCGACATTATCGGGACGCGGCCAGTTCACCACCGCTTCTACTTTGGCTGGATCAGTAGCAATCCCCTGGGCAGATACGATGTGTCCCACGTAGGTCACTGAGGTGTGGCAAAACCTACACTTGTCGAGTGATAGCTTCAATCCTTCTTGGCCAAGACGATCTATCACCTTCAGTAGCCTCTCCTCGTGTTCTTCTAAGGTCTTCCCAAAGACAATGATATCGTCCAGGTAAACCAGGCACTCCCGAGTATTCATGTCCCCTATTGTTTTTTTCCATCAACCGCTGGAAGGTAGCAGGGGCTCCGCATATACCTTGGGGCATACGCGTGAACTGGTAGAAGCCCAGGGGACAGACGAAGGCAGTCTTTTCCTGATCCTCTTCACTCATGGGTACCTGGTAGTACCCAGATCGCAAATCGAGCACACTAAACCATTGGCTCCCGTTCAGAGCGTTCAGGATCTCTTCAATACGAGGGAGATTGTATTGGTCAGGTACCGTACGATTATTTAGGGTTCGATAATCGACGCACAATCTTACAGATCCATTCTTCTTCCTTACTACCACTATGGGTGATGCATAAGGACTCCGCGACTCCGTCAGTATTCCAGCGGTCTTCATCTCCTCCAGGACATCCCTTACATCGTCCACATCCCTGGGGGCGATACGACGAGAGCGTTCACGTAACGGAGTGGCGTCATTCAGCCTAATAGTGTGTTGGGCGCTGCGACTGCGGCCCACATCCATCTCGCTGGTAGAAAATACTGTTTTTCTTTCCTTCAGCTTGGCTGTCAGTCGATCCTTCCACTCGGTCGGCAGGGTCGAATCCCCGAAGTTGAAGTCCAGGTCGACTAACCGCTCACCTACTACAGCGGCGTTCACCTGGGGCGCGGTTTCCACCGGGCTGACGGGATATATACTGCCCAGACTTTCTCCTACATCGATGTCCATTGGAAATGGGGAGATGTTTTGGATATACACATGGGTTCGGAGAGGAACTCGGGTCGTCCACTCTTTTACTTCAGGTATTACCCGATACCCTCTCTGGATCTCTTCCTCAGGATCACTCTCCAGTGAGAACAGATGATCGGTCTCCTCCCGATCCGGATAACAGCACCAGACGGCCATGCGTTTCACTCCCCCTGGTGAAATGGTCGTCAGTCCGCGTTGACGATTGTAGAGGTCCCCGTGACGCTCTAGGGCATATACTCGGTTGCACTCCTCTCTCAGTACAGGATCTAGGCGGGTATCGGCCAATGGCAATTCATTAGTCTCTTTCAAGTAGGCTCTGATGACAGCTCGTACTATATCCGTATTTGTCCCCAGGATGACCGGATACTGACACTGTCCTTGAGGTTTTGGGCACACCATTGCCTCCACACTCATGGGATGTTTCTTGCCGGTATTCAATTGAAGTATCTCCAGTTGAACGCTCACGATCCCATCGATGGGGTAATCTTCGTTGCTCAACCCCCTCACTTTCATATGTTCCGCCGACCGCAGGGGACAATGCTTCAGGTGCTGGTCGTAGAAGTGCCGGTATATTATGGTCACTTGAGACCCGGTGTCCAATAGGGCAGCAGCATAGACTCCCTCTACTACCACACGTACGATGGCCGAAGGGCCCACCTGACAGTAGCCATCTCCCCCTGGAGTTCCTTCGCCTGGGCTCAGGTCAGGAGCGGCTTCGGGAGGCGTGGGGGTAGCCTCGGCGGTTTTGGCTTCTGAGGTCTGCCTCTGACAGATCATAGTCCTGGCCGAGCTTCCTTTACGGAGCGTTTCCTTTTCTTGGGTGTCTCCATTAGGGCACTCTCTAGAGAAATGGCCTTTCTGTCCACAGGTATAGCAGACGACGTCTTTGAGGTCCAGTCGTCTTGGGTAGGTGGGGGAGGATCTCCCCGAAGCCCGCCCTTTCGTTGAGGGCGACTTGGGTGGCGCATCTTCCTCTTTGACAGGGGTCTTGGGCCGACGAGCGGACGCTCCCGGGGTGGCACTGGCCGGAGGATCTTTGGCTTTGGTGCCTGCATGCAGCTTGGTATAGGCCTCATGCCCTTTTACGATTCCCAGAATGTCCATGAAGGTAGGGGGGGGTCCCTCCTTTAGTGAGCACCTGATCATAATCACAATGTGATGCGTGGGGATGGCCCCTCGGAGGAACTGCTTGCGCCGATATTCGTCCATCTCTGAAGATAGGATGAGGCCGCAAGTTCGCAATTTCCACAGGACCAGCTGGATGCGTTGTAGGAAGTCGGACAGGTCTTCCTTCTCCTTCTGTCTGAGAGCGTAATACTTGAACCACAGTTCGCTCTCCTCTTCCTCCTTGCCATAGATCTGGACTAACAAGTCTACCATCTGGTGAGCAGAGAGATCAGGGTCTTGGTCACGCTGTGCACTGACCATGGTGGCCGCTGGGGGTCGTAGACTTTCCAGGATTCTCTGTCGTCTGACCGTTTCAGAGCAGGGCCATTCGTCGATCACCTTGAGGGTGTGCTCCTTCCAAGAATCGATACTCTCTTCGCCTGTGGGGACAGGGACCGTCCCTGAGAACGCCTTCAATTTCCTATAATTTTGGGCTTGAGCGGACGTAGTTATCGCTTCCACTAGCTGTGGGAATGTCACTCCTAACAGGAAGCCGTCATTGTTGGAGCCACTGGCTATCGCTGCTCGCTGCCTGTTAGGGGTTGGAGTAGAACTGTTCACGGACCGGTTAGTGACCGGTGATGTGGTCGGACTGCCGGCCCAACTGGTGGCCCCTTGCCTAGCATCTGAAGAGAAGGTCACTCTGGGTAGGGATATATCTGATCGGATGGGTGTACTGGCGGCCATATCTCTGTCGTCCCAATCCTCATGTCTGGGGAGGGAAGTGACGTGACTGGAAACAGTTCCCGGGTAAATTAGAGGGCATCCGTGCGGCAAAGTCTCTGGTAGATACACTACTCGTGGGCATCTATCAGGAAGTATAGCTTGTTCAGTGGCTAGCAATAGGGTATTCTCTTGCCGGTCAATGTCATAGTGCTTGCTGATGAGGCGGGCGTCCGCCAGACCAGGTAATGTCCTTACTGCGCTGCAGACAGTAAACATGGAGACATCAGCAGGCACTCCGTCTACGGCGACCACATGTCGCAGAAGCTCTCCTAGCTTTTCGGCCCAGTCGGCCACTTGTTTGGGCGTGAGCGCAGACATGCTGACTGACAGGGTAACGGTACTACAAAGTGGGGCACCCCAGGACTCTCTCAGCAGCGCCTCCAAATGTAACGGGTATTCCCTATGAATACCGCCGCTACTACCTGCTGTGCAACCTGTGTGGCTCTCAGGAGCCTAAGCCTCCGCTTGGGGAACCTGGGGTACATACATATCATACATCTCTAGGTGCAACGCCTCCATCTGGGAGGGATCCCAACGGAGTGGGAGGAGGCCCTCACAGGAAACAACCACACAACACGAGCGAATATAAAACAGGACTGGCTTTACTGCATGGAAACACATGTATCACTCAATAACATCATAACATCATCATGCACCACGGCGGGCGCTAACCACACTGGGTGTCACGGCGGACACTAACCACACTAGGCGTCACGGCGGACGCTACCACCTCTAGGCGTCACGGCGGACGCTATCACCTCTAGGCGTCACGGCGGACGCTATCACCTCTAGGTGTCACGGCGGACGCTACCACCCACAATGTGACCCCACCCAGTGTCCAGTAACCCCCACCCAAATGTCTCGTACTCCCAGAGTCAAATACCACTGTGCATATGTGTGTGTGACTGCGCAGCCACTATGTTTGGTGATAGGCCTGGTTGGTGCACGTGAGTTGCAGGTTACCTGCCCGGGCTCCAGCCACGGGTACCGCGATATCAATCCGCACGATCCGACGTTGTCCTCCACACCGCGTGGGTTGAAAGTCCAGCGCGAACAATGTCTCTCCTAGTCTTAGGGTCTTGGGTGGTGTTCTGAGCCCAGAACCCACCTCGCAGGGCCGCACGGCTTCCGCTCTGTGTCCCTGACTACTTGACCAAATAAGGGGGCAGTGTCCCTATCTAGGGCCTGTCCCTAAGCTCCACAAGCTATTAGATGACTCAGGACCTAACTGGGACCTTGGGGGCTGCTGGCCTATGCAGAGGGTCACTGACCCCTGCATCCACCTCTTACCCCTAGCTGGTCCGGATCCTGAGTGCCTGCGTAGCTGCAAAACCCCGGGAAATGTATCTAACTGGGAGCAGGGGAATCCGGCCTTCTGATTGGCTCCCTGGCGTCAGGTGTCTCTGCCCCAAAGCACCCTGGGGGCTGGCAGTCTATTCTCGCGCATGCGCGAGCTGTCTGAGCCTCCCGCGCTGTGCACTGCCATTGCGCATGCGCAACAGCCCTGTGTATGCGGCGCCCTGCTTCCCGAGCCGCCGGGCCGGTGGCAACGCGATCGCGGCCTTAGCGACGGCCCGATCGCGTCCTCGGCAACCGGCCTGCTCGCCGCTCGCGTCCCTAGCTACCAGGGATCACTATGCTTCCGCTCCAGCCCGATCCACACGCGCGCTCGCAACTGGGAAGGAGGGGGTGAGTGCGCGAGGGGGGGGAACCTGACTACACGCGAGGGGGACCTGGCTACATCCGCACACATATTTGTAATGCTTTTTTGCAGCTACGGTTCACTAAGATCATACAACCTTTCTTAAGGGAGACAAAAACATGTTACACAAACAGCCTTTTCAAACAATCAAATTCACCGCAGTGTTGCATTCATAATGGTTTCTTTAAAATAAACACTTTTGTCCTTATGTGAAACACATACTGTACTAAACTGTCCTATACTGTACTACACGTGCCTTCCAAGGAGATGCCTAAGTACCCCCCCCCCCGCCGTCACACACTCCCACCTCCAACTGAGTGGCCTAACCACGCACACTATCTACATACCAATGCTCTATATTTAGTAGGATTAACATAGCGGGAGTCCCATTCAGAAGCAGGGACACCCGCAGCATTGATCCCTAGAAGGCAGGCAGTATTACTAGGCTTTTTGGGCGCAGGAGAATGCGAGCGGGCCATGGTTGGGCTCCGTTCGGCACCTCTTTCCCGAGCGTCCAAACTGAACATAAATAGCGCTGCATCTGTATAGTATCCAAGTGTTCATAGGCAGATCATAAAACATAGTCAGTGACTATTTACAGAGTAGTAATAATAATGATGACATTTAATCTATTAAGGGTGAAAATAGGAAGCCCTCAAGACCCTAGGGGTTAAGCGTTTTCGAGGTGTAGGTCCCTTTTGTTTCACTTTCACTTTCTGAGGGTCTCTCTGTCCCAATCTCTTTTTATAATACTAGGTCAATTGGCAAGAACTTCAAAGCGTTCAAATCTCATTCACATGTCTCGCTAGGGGACTGTCTAGTTTATGGGTACAGCTCCTAGTGCTCGAGACTCCAACATTGAAATTATCGATGAGTTTACTGCGACTGAGACAGCTTGAACTGTGGCTGGGATGAGCTGAGAACTGGGGCAGGGGATGGGACCTCCTCTTGAGTTACCACTGTGAAGAAAAGGGTAACGGTCTCCTTTTCCTCCTCTAGTGGCTCTGCAGCCTCAGGCACTGGGAACATATAAGCACATTTGGATATATTTGGTTTGCCCAAACAGCCATTGTTGCACATGTCTCTTTATTTAGAGAACATCTTAGCATGACAATGTATAGAGGCCCTTATGCACAAACTGTTGCTTAAATTTAGAAGGCCTTTAATCCCATTCCCATGTATGAGAGCTGAAGCATGTTCATATGGGTTATCACCTTCTTTTTTTTTTTTTAGAGCAATGACATTTAGAGTGATCTCTCATTTTCAAGTACGTCCTGGAAACTAAGTAATGTTAATTAATTGAAAAGTGACAATTTCTGACATGTTTGCAATGACTAACATCAGAAGTGGGGAATACAGTACATGTGGACAGGAAGAGGATTTTGGGGACACGGGTAAATAGCTGAAGTAGTGGGGTGATTAGCACAAGAGCAACAACATTCATCTGAAAACAGTAAGACTACAGTGTCCACGCAGGTGGCTTATGGTGATCCATAGGAGACAAGTGCTGGTTATCATAAAATGAAAAATGAATCAAAAGGTTTTACAGGAACTCTTTCAGATACTGAGACTCTTTATGTGATGATTAACCTAGTGTTATTGTGATTAGTAAGCAGTTACATGGTCCTCAAATAGGCAAAGGATTAATTTATACTGATTTCTACCTTACTGTAATGTGGAAGGCATGGCCTGCAGTGTTTTCTAAACTTATGAGGGTACACATAATAATCCCCCACACCTCAAATACACATAATAACTTTCCACAACCCAAAACACATAAAATCCCCCTCCAAATACACATAATAACCCCCCTACACCTTACCTGGGGGGAGGCCTCCAATCACGTGGGCAAACATGGAAGTGGGAGCAACTTCTGGTGCACAGGGGTGGTGCTTTGTCACTAGGCGCCAGCCCCACCGTCAGCACTCCAAGTTAAAGTTAAAACATTTATTTAATCTATGTTGGACATACAAAATAATGGTCAATGTTTCGGGCTTTGGTAAAAGGCTTTGAAGACCCAAATAAACAGTGATAATTATTATTTTTTTAACCTTGGAGAGTCGTGAACAACACTCATCAAAGCTATATACTGTACCTACATACCCGACTAGCACCCTCTCTATCCACCTTTAAGCCCCACCGTAAAACACACCTGCTTAACGAAGCATATGAGTAGCTCCGTGGCTAATACTATACACCTGATACATATAGCTTGGCCCCCTGCAGACGCTCTTACCAGAATGCCCTCCTACTGTCTCTGTACGTCCTTCCTACCAATTCGATTGTAAGCTCCTCGGAGCAGGGACTGCTTTTCCTAAATGGTACTTTTATGTCTGAAGCATTTATTCCCATCATCTATTATTTGTATTATTTGTTATTTATACTGCATGATTGTCACGTGTATACTGCTGTGAAGCGCTATGTACATTAATGCCGCTATATAAATAAAGACATACATACATACATATAGAAAAGAAGGGGCTAAACCCATGACTGTGAATGTTAAGGATGTCTCTCAAGTGGCAGAGAAAACAACGGGTCGGATAAAAAAAAAGATGTAAAACGTCATAAAGTTGCTAGCAATTTACTAGAGTGATTTTTAATTGATGCAGCTGGGAAAGACTACTGTATTGACACATCCATAAACACAACCATTATTAATTTTAGCAAATATTGTTTTGTTGGTACAGGATAAGCATTACTGTGCTAGGCAAACAATAAGCTTGACACTGTAAATGCAGGTAGGTGAACGCACACACCAGTCTAAGGCCTCGGATATAGTAAGCGCTTAGGTGCTGCTGCTCGCTCTCGCTTGCTGACGCTCGCGCTACCAAGAGCTTTTTGCTGTCCTGACACAGGAGACAGCAAGCGCGCTTGGGAGGCGGGTATCACTGTGTGTGTGTGTGTCACTTGGTAGCTGTCAGTGTGTGTGTGTGTCACTTTGAAGTGGTCTGTGTGTTTGTGTGTCACTGGGGAACCTGTGTGTGTGTGTGTGTATGTGTGTGTGTGTGTGTGTATATTATATAATATATATTTTAATATTTTAAAAATGAAAAAAAAAAGACCTGTTGTGAGAATAAATTATTTATTAACATTGTGCAACTTTGATAAATATATTCACACACGCACGCGCGCGCACAGGCACACACGCACATTCATTTCTGGGTGTTTGGTGCTATGCTGTATGTACATACAATCCTTCCGGTCCCCACCTGACCCTGCCAGGTGTCTCCGGTTCCCCTCCTCATACCACCCCCCCTCCCTCTCCTCCCACCCCCCTCCCTCTCCCCCCACCCCCCCTCCCTCCCTCCGCCCCCCCTCTCTCTCCCTTCTGCCCCCCCTCTCTCTCCCTTCTGCCCCCCCTCTTTCTCCCTTCTGCCCCCCCTCTCTCTCCCTTCTGCCCCCCCTCTCTCTCCCTTCTGCCCCCCTCTCTCCCTTCTGCCTCCTCTCTCTCCCCCCACCCCTTCTCCCCCCACCACACCACTCCGTTTGCCCCCCCCCCCACCACCAGCTTATTTTTCACACACACCCCCTGCACCAGCACCAGCCCGTTTTTCACCCCCCCCCTGCACCAGCACCAGCTCCAGCCCATTTTTCACACACCCCCCCTGTACCAGCACCAGCCCGTTTTCACACCCCCCCCCTGCACCAGCACCAGCCCCAGTCCGTTTTTCACACACCCCCCCCTGCACCAGCACCAGCCAGTTTTTCACACCCCCCCCCCCCTGCACCAGCTCCAGCCCGTTTTTCACACACACAGGCCCTGGTCCAATTCAAGGCAGGGGAGGATGACTCCTGTATGGCGTCTTCTCATCTGTCTACTGCCATGGCCGGACTCGGTCTGGTGAGAAGCCGGTAATGAGCAGTCCCCCCCCCCTCACCCTGGTGGCGGTGCATGCATGCTATCTCTGGTGTGTGGGACACACACACAACACACACAACACACACAACACACACAACACACATTGCCTTCTGTCTGGTCGCATTGCTCTTTAGTAACAATGGCGGCTCTGTAGTGCTCTGTAGGGAACACTTTTGTCCTTATGTGAAACACATACTGTACTAAACTGTCCTATACTGTACTACACGTGCCTTCCAAGGAGATGCCTAAGTACCCCCCCCCCCCGCCGTCACACACTCCCACCTCCAACTGAGTGGCCTAACCACGCACACTATCTACATACCAATGCTCTATATTTAGTAGGATTAACATAGCGGGAGTCCCATTCAGAAGCAGGGACACCCGCAGCATTGATCCCTAGAAGGCAGGCAGTATTACTAGGCTTTTTGGGCGCAGGAGAATGCGAGCGGGCCATGGTTGGGCTCCGTTCGGCACCTCTTTCCCGAGCGTCCAAACTGAACATAAATAGCGCTGCATCTGTATAGTATCCAAGTGTTCATAGGCAGATCATAAAACATAGTCAGTGACTATTTACAGAGTAGTAATAATAATGATGACATTTAATCTATTAAGGGTGAAAATAGGAAGCCCTCAAGACACTAGGGGTTAAGCGTTTTCGAGGTGTAGGTCCCTTTTGTTTCACTTTCACTTTCTGAGGGTCTCTCTGTCCCAATCTCTTTTTATAATACTAGGTCAATTGGCAAGAACTTCAAAGCGTTCAAATCTCATTCACATGTCTCGCTAGGGGACTGTCTAGTTTATGGGTACAGCTCCTAGTGCTCGAGACTCCAACATTGAAATTATCGATGAGTTTACTGCGACTGAGACAGCTTGAACTGTGGCTGGGATGAGCTGAGAACTGGGGCAGGGGATGGGACCTCCTCTTGAGTTACCACTGTGAAGAAAAGGGTAACGGTCTCCTTTTCCTCCTCTAGTGGCTCTGCAGCCTCAGGCACTGGGAACATATAAGCACATTTGGATATATTTGGTTTGCCCAAACAGCCATTGTTGCACATGTCTCTTTATTTAGAGAACATCTTAGCATGACAATGTATAGAGGCCCTTATGCACAAACTGTTGCTTAAATTTAGAAGGCCTTTAATCCCATTCCCATGTATGAGAGCTGAAGCATGTTCATATGGGTTATCACCTTCTTTTTTTTTTTTTAGAGCAATGACATTTAGAGTGATCTCTCATTTTCAGGAGACAGCAAGCGCGCTTGGGAGGCGGGTATCACTGTGTGTGTGTGTGTCACTTGGTAGCTGTCAGTGTGTGTGTGTGTCACTTTGAAGTGGTCTGTGTGTTTGTGTGTCACTGGGGAACCTGTGTGTGTGTGTGTGTATGTGTGTGTGTGTGTGTGTGTATATTATATAATATATATTTTAATATTTTAAAAATGAAAAAAAAAAGACCTGTTGTGAGAATAAATTATTTATTAACATTGTGCAACTTTGATAAATATATTCACACACGCACGCGCGCGCACAGGCACACACGCACATTCATTTCTGGGTGTTTGGTGCTATGCTGTATGTACATACAATCCTTCCGGTCCCCACCTGACCCTGCCAGGTGTCTCCGGTTCCCCTCCTCATACCACCCCCCCTCCCTCTCCTCCCACCCCCCTCCCTCTCCCCCCACCCCCCCTCCCTCCCTCCGCCCCCCCTCTCTCTCCCTTCTGCCCCCCTCTCTCTCCCTTCTGCCCCCCCTCTTTCTCCCTTCTGCCCCCCCTCTCTCTCCCTTCTGCCCCCCCTCTCTCTCCCTTCTGCCCCCCTCTCTCCCTTCTGCCTCCTCTCTCTCCCCCCACCCCTTCTCCCCCCACCACACCACTCCGTTTGCCCCCCCCCCACCACCAGCTTATTTTTCACACACACCCCCTGCACCAGCACCAGCCCGTTTTTCACCCCCCCCCTGCACCAGCACCAGCTCCAGCCCATTTTTCACACACCCCCCCTGTACCAGCACCAGCCCGTTTTCACACCCCCCCCCTGCACCAGCACCAGCCCCAGTCCGTTTTTCACACACCCCCCCCTGCACCAGCACCAGCCAGTTTTTCACACCCCCCCCCCCTGCACCAGCTCCAGCCCGTTTTTCACACACACAGGCCCTGGTCCAATTCAAGGCAGGGGAGGATGACTCCTGTATGGCGTCTTCTCATCTGTCTACTGCCATGGCCGGACTCGGTCTGGTGAGAAGCCGGTAATGAGCAGTCCCCCCCCCCTCACCCTGGTGGCGGTGCATGCATGCTATCTCTGGTGTGTGGGACACACACACAACACACACAACACACACAACACACACAACACACATTGCCTTCTGTCTGGTCGCATTGCTCTTTAGTAACAATGGCGGCTCTGTAGTGCTCTGTAGGGAACCGGCTGCAGCCCCATTGGATGGGAGCGGTCACGTGACCGCTCCTCCACTTCCCCGAGAAGCAAATTTCAGTTTGCCGCTCTCGGAAGAGTTTCTCCTCCTCAGCGCGCATCAGCGCGCATGAGGAGGGAGAAACTATAGCCGCGCTGATTACAGATGCAGGGGCGTTGTGCATCTGTTCAGCGCGGCTCAGCCCGCCTCAGCGACGCTGAGTGCACTATGTCCTGGGCCTAAGTTTCTTGCTTTGGTTTTCAAGGATCTTGATCGATTTTCACTTTCTTAAACATCCCCCAATGAGTCTTCAGTTTCACATTTTATTTTTTCATACATACCTGCACTATTATTGACTTCGTTTTTTTTTCATATAGTGAATGAGTCTCTTGGTTATATCCATATTAATGTAAAAATAGGCAACACATTATTGCTAATAACAATAATATTGTAGGTGCCATGTCATGGAGGTCTCAGACAGTGGATGATTTATCACAATATACTGTAAATATGAAGATTTATTTTTTTGGCAGATTAAAGCAGATATGCACTGCAATTATTATTATACTGCTCTGTAAAGTGCTAAAAAAAGAAACATTACAATGAATTTAAATGGCAACATGAAAACCAGTAAAAATGCCCTTTCTTATTAGCTGTAATCAAAATAGCCCAAAGCTGCAATTTTTACTAGTTCATGGAAATTGAAGTGCTTCCTTTTTAAATAGAGTAAATTCTATATAGGTTATGTTACTTTTTACTGCGATGTATAACAAACTGGTTTCCCTGACACTGTGGTACTGTGTCTTTTATTAGGCCACCGTGAAAGTCACACTAACACACACACACACACACATACTGTTATCCCGAGTGCTACCAAAAATCTATGTTACTTTTCTTTAAAGGGTTATTTTCATTTATTGGGCACCAAATGGTCCGGTCACGTGGCACACATACAGTAGGTGTAACAGTACGTTACAGCAAGTTATCACTCGATATTTGGATTTAAAGTGGCAGCTCTACATAGCTGGTCAAAAAGAAATGAAACAGATCAATTAAATAACTTTACTCCTTTGGTGACACTACACAGTAGTTTCTATATTGAAAGATCTTCGGAAAAAGGCACCTGCCCAGTTACAAATTACTGTAGTAATAGTTTTGACATATAGGGGCCTAAGTTATAAGCCTCGATAAGCCACTTATCGAGGCCTTATCACCAAAAAGGCCTACTGCTATTCAGTAAACCTCGATAAGTGGCCGATAAAAGCCTTTATCTGCATTTTTTTTTAATCCCCAGTCGAGTGGAGATAAGCCACTTCTCAGCGGTTTCTCACATTCGTGCAATTCTAGTAGCCGCAATTAGGTTATCGAGGCCTATCGCGGCTCTAGAATGGCGAGTTTCTCCCCAATCCTCACGCCAGGAAAAGTTGGCGTGAGGCTGGTAAGAAGCTGCTGAGAAGCGGCGAGACGGGACTTAGAAAAATAAATGCATTTTTCCTGCATTGGATTGATGCCGGGAATATCCTGAGCTGAAATCCATTAATATCAGCGCCAGAGACCCCGGTATGAATCCCATGCAATTAAAATGCATTCACAGGCAACTTCATTACCTTCATCCCATAAAGTGACATCACATCCAATTGAACTAATGTGACCTATCACATGGTACAGCACCCAATGGGATTGTCTTCAATCCCATTGGCTGTAATACAACGTGATATGAGCCACGTGGCTTTAAGGATGTGACGTACCTTCCTTGGAGATGATATCACATCATTAAAAAAAAAAGAGCCCTGTTGGAACCCACAGGTGATATCCAAGGGGTTGGAATTAGACCCTGAGATGGACACATGTTGGGATCTACCTGATAGGTAGGAATGAAACCAGTTTAAAGCATGTTTCCCTATTCCAGAGCACTGGAGTTTGTTAAGCAAGATAACATGATCAACAGTGTCAAAAGTGTGTTGCTGTCATGCGCTCAGGCATCCCGCCAAATGATTCAAACACTCAATAGTGTAAATGGCTGGAAGGGAGGCATACAGAGCACCGGAAGACTGGTAGAGTGGTCGGGGCTCAGGGGTAAAGGAAGGTAATCTGACCCCTGTCAGCTCTTCCGTCCTGGGTCGTGTAGCGCCTTGGTAGCCCTTCCTGCAGCGTGCGTCCGGCAAAATGAGCATGTAGGAATGGAGAGAGAAGACGAAGCGCTAGTACAGCGTGAAACACTTAGGCTGAGTCCCCAGTCTTCACTGTGGCACGCGCGCCCAGTGGGGGGGGGGGGGGTTGCGCGTGCACAGCGCTACACCGCGATCTGCGGTCTGGGGGGAGAGGGAAGATTTGCGACGGGAGGGGGCGTGGCTGTGGGTTTGCAGGGGCATGGCCATGACGTCCCGTGCCTGGTTCGCCCTTATTGGCTGAACTGCCGGCGGGGACGTGGCCACGCCCCCGTCGCAGATGTCGAGGTCAAATTCTCCTGCCTCCCTGAAAACCTGTCGCACACCGCTGGGGAAAGGTGCGCGACAAGGTAGGGACTGGGACCGGCTGGACTTGGGGGGCGGGGCTTGATAGCACAGCGCACGCCGAGCCGTGCGCTGTGGCGGTGACTGGGACCGCAGCCTTTGAGGAGGAGGCTGTGCTGCAGCCTGCTTTTTTACAAGTGTGTGTCTACATCAATAAAGTTACATTTGTTCTACTTTGGATCTGACATCATTTTGGCTGTTGCTGTTTCACCGGATCGTCTCTCTCCATTCAGTATCAAAAGCCTTATCAAAATCTAGGAATATTGCACCAGTGAGTTGTGCTACTAGAATTGCACGAATGTGAGAAACTGCCAATAAGTTGCTTATCGGGGCTTAACTGGCGTTTTTATTTTATTTTTTAATGCTGATAAAGGCTTTTATTGGTCACTTATCGAAGCTTACTGAATAGCAGTTTTGGCGATAAGGTCTTGATAAGTGGCTTATCATTTTGCAGTTTATGTATGTTAATTAAAAGTTCTTTTTAAAAAAAAATAAGGAACAGTTCAAGCAGCAGTCAAAGCTGCCATTTTTTAATTTATGTAGCCCCGCTCCCCGCTCACCTCCGTGGTGGGTGGATGTAGGCTGCATGGCAGTCAGATACCGCTGAAATTCCGTGGCGTACCCGGCAAGCAGGGTCCGCCATCTTGAAAGTTGTGCATTTGCAGTGCCTACAGAGTGCATGGCCATTACAGAAGCTCCGCAAGGGACTACACATCCCAGGATAATTAGGGGCTGCCTACCACATGGGGCACATAAGCCAATAGGGCTAATGGATCTAAGCAGAGGGACAGAGGTAGTTTTGGAGCGAATGCAGAGACCTCACCATTCGGGAGCAGGACGGCAAGGAGTGAGGACGTGTTCAGGGATCCAGGAGCCCCTGAACTAGGCCAGATCTCCCCATAGGTCCCAGCTAGACCCCGACTCTCTGTAGATTGTGGTTGCTGCAGGGAAGGCCTCAGATAGGGACGCTCCCCTTAGCACTTTAGTGATAGAGTGTTAATACACCAGTGACAGACGCCATGCGGTGAACTGCGGCCTCAGGGGTGGGTTATGTATAGAATAAATATAATGATGTTTATTGTGGGGCTGTGTATTGTTTTTCTTGTGGGTACTGGGGGTGGGGGAAGGGGGTATTGTCCCCAAGGGTATGTGGGTAGGCCTCCCGCCTGTGTTAGTGGATGAGGGTGGTTAGGCCTCACGGGATGGGTAGTGGGGGAGGGTATTTAGGCCTCCCGAGTGGTGGGTGAGGGTGGGTTAACCCCTTAATGACTGTAGCGGTTAGTAACCGCTATGGTGATTAAGGGGCTAGGAGACATTACATTGGCTGTTTTTATTCTTGTTTAGGTTTTGCAGCATCGGAGGGGGCATGGACGGTGATGAAGATGAGGATGGCCTTTATCGTGGCAGCCGGACATGGGTAAGTGCAATATGTATTTAATGTATTTATTGTTC
This sequence comes from Ascaphus truei, assembly GCF_040206685.1. NCBI lineage: Eukaryota > Metazoa > Chordata > Amphibia > Anura > Ascaphidae > Ascaphus > Ascaphus truei. The sequence goes on along the minus strand of NC_134484.1, from coordinate 458,076,964 downwards.
TTTATGTATTTTAAATGGGCAAATTCACTATTATCCTTATGTGGATAATAGTAATTTTGCACATTACTATACTGTATGTGTTAGGGGGGGTGTATTTATTGTAATGTATTTATGTGTTTAATTTTTGGGGGGGACACAGAATTGGTACTGCAGGCCTGCGGGGAACACCCGAGGGCCCCCGCCGGCCTATAGTATCATTGCTGTGCATCCCAAAAATGTTATATATGTAATGGGGGTATATGGGTTGTTGGGGGCACAGGGGGTGTATGTTGTTTATTGCAATGTTTATTGGGGGCAATTGTCCCCAATAAACATGCTATTATGCCTTAACCCCTTCATTGCCTTAGCGGCTATCCGCTATGGTAATGAAGCAGCATTAATGTTTTTTCATAATATTGTGCGGGAGCAGGGGGCCCCCTGAGCTGAGCCGCATTTATTTCTGGCTCAGGGACCCCCTGCTTACTGAGTTAAAGGCCCCGGTATGGGGCATCGGTGCCAGTGTCATCGCCATCTTTATAGCGGGCACGTCGCGTATGGGATGCTATAAAGATGGCGGCGACACTGGCACCCGATGACCCATACAGGGCCTGTAACTCGGGAAGCAAGGCGTCCCTGTTCCACAAATCAATATTGTTCAGCTCAGGGGACCCCCTGCTCACAGTACACTATTATTAAAAATACATTCATGCTGCTTTGTTACCATAGGAGATAGCCGCAAAGGTAAGGAATGATTGTTTATTGATATGTGTGTTTTACTCATAGTGTAGATGTGCAGAGGGTCTCCGGAGCTGAACCGCTTTGGTTTTAGGTCCGGGGACACCCTGCTTCCCGAGATACAGGCCACTTTATGGGGTGCCGGTATCCCTCTGCTTTGTTTACATTCCGCGGTAACGTGATTGGGACATTTAAATGCAGAGGGATACCGGCAGCTCATAAAGGGGCGTGTATCTCGGGAAGCAGGGGGGTCCCGGACCTGAAACTAATGCGGTTCAGCTCCGGAGACCCCCTGCACATCTACACTATGAATAAAAATTGATTTCAAATAATTTTTATGTTGCCGATATTTGCGTAGAAAGAGTGGCGGATCTCTCTCTACTGCAGACACATATCGGCAGGGGACGGCGTATCGCCTGGTTATCGGCAGGCAGACTGTCTCGCCACCGGCTACTAGGCGTGTTGCTTTCTCAGTGATTCGCCAGGGATTCGGCCCTTCCTCAATACTGCGAGGGCAACACACCAAAATCATGCCGATATTGAACCCCTGCCGAGAGTGCTTTTTCGGTGCTTACTGCATTGAGCCCTCTGTGTTTGTGTACATTTGTATTATATTGTTTATTAAATTGTGCCTCGGCATGTTGGCACTGGTTGCATTTTTTTCTGCTGCTGTACAGGGTCACCAACAGAAATCATGAGGCCCAGGACAAATGAAAGGAGCAGGCCCCACCCTTCCCCGAACCCATAGCGCACCCCCCCTCCCCCCGAACGCATAGCACACCCACCGCGAAAACATCTACTTAACTGTTTTTCTTCTTATTGTTAATACGGAAAAATAACATTACAATGCAATCTGTTTATTTTTTATATTTTCAACAAAAGACAAAGATACCCAATGCTACATCCAATGTGACAAAAGGCCTTGGGGGGATTCAGTATGGGCCAGGGGGGGGAGGGGGTTAAGTATGGGCCTAGGGGGTTAAGTATGGGTTGGTGACAGCCTGTGTGGGTGACTGACTGGCTTGGTGGGAGACTGACTGCCTGGGTGGGTGGTTGGGTGGGTGACTGAATGACTGCCTGGGTGGTTGATTGACTGAGTGGGTGACTGACTGGGTGGGTGACTGACTGCCAGGGTGGGTAGGAGGGTGTGTGAGTGACTGTCAGGGTGGATGTGTGGGTGACTGACTGACTACCAGGGTGGGTGGGTGACTGATTGACTGCCTGGGTGGGTGACTGACTGACTGCCTATGGGTGACTGACTGCATGGGGGACTGACTGCTTGATTGACTGCTTGGGTGGGTGAGTAACTGCCTGGGTCAGCGGGTGACTGAATGACTTCCTGGCCCCCTGACTCACCGGGTCCGGGACGCCAACCCCGGCAGACCCCCCCTGTTGGCAGCCCTGAATCTGACATTCAAATATCAATGGCAATAGATCCAAGCAGCTCTTTGTAGCTTATCAGACTTTCTCATTGTTAATTATCAGAAGAGATTTAATAATCATTATGAATGAGAGATTTGATTACCAGTGTGGACAGGAAAGAAGAGAAGTGAGAGGACTAAGGTATTATAGTGCATACAAGAATTTAACATGATGCTTTCTGAGCAAATGGGACATGTGAGTAACACATTGAATAGAATGCATATTAAATAAGGAACCATGCCAGTTTGCACTTAAAGAAAATGGTTCATACTGTACTCTGTCCTACATTAATAATACAAAGGGTATGTGCATTGTACATGCTAATATGAAGAACACATGTACATTTAGATAGTATGGAGTATAGAATGAAAATTAACATATTCAATCCCATTATTATTTGGCACTGTATCTTCTCAACACAGTAACTAACACAGATTTGTCACTCCATCTAGTGGCAAATGAATGTTGTGTTTGAACTTTGCACACTGTACAGTGGAGGGGTTTTGTCCCTTTTTTACCCACCATAACTTATTTAATGTGTGGTTGAAACCTACTGTATCCAAGCGCCACATGACAAAGCCAGTATAACCAGTCTCACACTGAGAAGACCCAAGAAGTTGAAACAGCTGTCTGTGAGCAGGGTTACTGGCTATGCACTTTTTTTTTTTTTAACCTAGACTGTGCTGAAAAGCTGTATAATACGGCAGGCATAAGATTATAGGGGTCCATGTTAAAATGGATTTGAAGCAAAAGGTGAGACTGTGTCCTCATTTGCATGTCATTACCCATAATTTGAAAACAACAGGGGGAGGGGTAGGGAGTGATCACAAAACCATACTAATTGGGTGAAATAAATAGATAAATGAATTGGTAATTGTGTAGTGGGTGCAAACTGTGAACTGATAAAGTGAATCAGAAAAAGGGAGGAGGGAACACGGGGTGATTGTGGCCCTCAAAGAATTCACTTAAATGCACACCACTATGTATATAAAAATTAACTTTTAATGAGTGATTACTTAAAACATATATTACCGTAGAATGGTGTAACGTGAATTAAAAATAGATTAAACCAAAGATACCGGGCATCTATGCCAACACATAAATATTGCTTGCTATCCCAATACCCTGCTAATGAAGGTGGGATATGGGTGGCATATGATGCTAAAAGTCAGGGTGTGATCCCCTCTGGGTCAGCTAGCAGGCCAGATGGTAGGTATGAATTAGCCAGCGAGACTGTATAAAATGGGTGAATATGTAGCCAGCCCACAACTTGTCCCTGAAGAAGCTCCTTTGCTGGAGGGAAACGCGCGTTGGACGCGCAATGTTGTCAGTCTCCTACTTGGAGCTGTTTTAATGTAGTAGTTATTAGTTCCTGGGTCAGTGTGCACAGTTCCTGACACTTGGCTAATTTTAGTCCTGTGTTTACATGCCAGTGAGTCTCTGCCTTCACCTCCTACCTAGTGCACTATGCACCTTTGCAGTACATATGCCTGAGATTCATCATCTTTGGTTGCTGTGAGTGCTAGCTCTTCACTCATGGTCTATGCACCTATTAAACTTATCCTATGATTTAGAGAGGTGTATAATAATATATCACAGGACTAGGAGGGCTGACTACATATTCACCCATTTTATACAATCTCGCTGGCTAATTCATACATACCATCTGGCCTGCTAGCTGACCCAGAGGGGATCACACCCTGACTTTTAGCATCATTTGCCACCCTTATCCCACCTTCATTAGCAGGGTATTGGGATAGCAAGCAATATTTATGTGTTGGCATAGATGTCCGGTATCTTTGGTTTAATCTATTTTTAATTCACGTTACACCATTCTACGGTAATATATGTTTTAAGTAATCACTCATTAAAAGTTAATTTTTATATACATAGTGGTGTGCATTTAAGTGAATTCTTTGAGGGCCACAATCACCCCGTGTTCTCTCCTCCCTTTTTCTCATTACCCATAATCCCTGACTGCAGTGGAAGCACCGTATGCTAAGAGATAATGGTGAAAGCAGGGTGGCAGACCTTTCTGAGACATGCGAATGTGCTCACAAGTGATATTTTTATTTGCTGTAGGTATCAATTGAAATTCTTTAAATGTAACTTTTTTTTTTTTTTTTCACACGAACAGTCACAAAATCCACGTGGTTAAAATACTCTTTTTATATATATATATATATATATATATATATATATATATATATATATATATATATATATATATATACTGTATATATGTGTGTTAGACAATACGTAATAAAAGCTACTGACAAATTGCTTACAAGGGGGAAAAAAGTCTCCAAGGGCATCAAATGAGGCCTACTACATTAAAGATTAACTGTGACCACAGTGCACAGACCTCCCAGTCATTATTGATGTATTCCTTGCTTCCCTTCCAAACTTGCATTTGCTCTCAAGTAATTATCTAATGATAGATTGAAATTATTTTAGTAATCAAACTGCAACCTTGAACATGGCAAAGGAAACTATAATTAAGGAACAGTTATTTAACACTATAATGAAACCTTCAATTCCATGTGTCATAACTAAATGCAGCAGGGTGGGGTGGGGTGTTGATTTACTCGGTGATTCAATGAACTGCAGCAAACCTTGAAGACCCTTTGCCCCCAACCTTGGTGCTGTTAAATATGCTGGCAAGACATGTTCCCTGTGCTGGGGGAGAGTTCAGGTACATTTAAACTGAATGGGCCTAAAATGTCTACAGCTCAGAGGCAGCTTCATATTAAATAAGGGTCTATCATGGATACAATAAACAGCTCTATCTATATTTATTTATTTATTTAGAACGTGTTTTACCTGGAAGTAATACATTGAGAGTTACCATCTCGTTTTCAAGTATGTCCTGGGCACAGAGTTATGGTGACAAATACTGTACATGGTTACATTACGTGAACAGGGTTATACATTATATATAAGACATTGCCTGCACAGTTAAAGATAATACAGTTTATGTTATACTGTAGGCGTATGTAACTGTTACAGACCAGGTTAAAATGTGGCACCTCATGAACCCCAACCTCCCAGGCACATTTGGACAACGGTTGCTCCGCAAACCCCCCCCCCCCCTTAAAACTCATACACTAGCAATCCCTGCTTGATTGCATGCCCGGAAAGGGGACAACCACAAAAAAATGATTTTAATACAGACAGCAAAATGCAGTAATACAATGTTACTGGGCCCAAGAGCTAACTCTCTTGGACTTTTCTACATGTAGCAGGGGTAACCAAACGGTCTTGACCTTTATTGTATAGTCTGGTTACCTCCTCCCGTCACAAGGGGATTAAAGGTTTAGGGGCCATTAGATTGTATTTTTCTTGTATTCTTGCTGGCATCAGAGGACATGGACCTGGAGTATGCTGACGAGGATGCCCTTGATGATGGCCGGGGTAAGTGGAAAGGTTTATTTATGTAACTGTGTTTTCCCTGGGCCCTTCTGATCCTGACCCATATGTAAGAAAATCCCCCAATTACATGGATGTGTGATATGTGGTGCACCTGCTGGTAACAGGACTCCCGAGTCTCCCGCTGGGTTGGTATAGGGGAATATCACCATGACAGGCGTCTGAGGTAGTGTGCTCTGAGTCCTACTCACATCTGGTACAGCGCCTCCACCCCATCAGGATCTCTGCGGCAGCAGGGGGAAGTATCTGATGGGGAACTCCTTCTTGGTGCATCCTCCTGGGAATAACTCCACACTCACACAGGAGGGATCTTTTGAACCAGGGCATCTTTAATGTCATCTCCATAGGCAGACTGCCCCTCATTGCGGCCGACTCTAGCCGCTCATTCTGTTGGAGTACTCCATGCAGAAGGTTCCTCCTTTCTTAATTGAGTTGTTGCCACCTCTCCCCTAAGGGAGATCCACCAGCTGTGCCAAGTCCCTGGACACAGTGTGTAATCAGCTTGCACTGAAGTATCTGACAGGCAGACTTGAACTGCTGCAGACACTTCACTCAGGAACATAAGAACATCACCAGAACTAGACTGACTAACTTTAGGCAGTTCTGTGTCTTATATAGACTCCAGAAACAGACCCACCTTTGTGTCACTAACAGTGGACACAAAGCATGTTGTCACTTCCTTTGTTACATATGACACTTCACCAGGGTTTGAGGGCAAACCTCCATGATTGTTACTGGCAACCCGGCCTACTTACCAGGATTACTGCCAGCATGAGAAAGAGATGTACACCATTTTTACACATGGCTACATTTACTTTATTTCTGCTGTCTGGCTAATGTTTATCGTGAATGCACTATTATCCATATGTGGATAATAGTAATTTGGCCCATTACTGGACTGTATGTGTTTTGGAGGGTTGTTGGGGGTAGAGAAGGTGGGTAGTAGGGTTGTTGTGTTTATTTTTATTTCTTGGAGGTAGAGGGAGTAGGTGAAGGGGGTAGTAGCCCCAAAGATGGATGTTTAGGCCTTCCGAGGGGTAGCGGGACTGGGTAACCCCTTCATTACCATAGTGGTTCCCAGTGAAAGGGTTAATTCATCCCGCAACCTTCCAAGTAGGCCTAACCACCCACCCTGGGACTAATTCCCCCTTCATCCACCCTTTCTGTCCCAAGAAACAGGCTATTGAGGTTTAACCCCTACATTGCTATAGCGGCTGGGCACTAAGGTGCTGAAGCTGTTTTGTGCCAGTATCTCCTATGCATTTAAATGTCTCGCGTCACATGACCATGGGAATAAAATTCATAGGAGATACCGGCACACAATAACGGGGCCGGTATCTCACGAAGCAGGGTTTCGCCGGACCTGAAATCAACGCGGTTCTGCTCTGGAGACCCCCTGCTCATCTACACTAATATTATAATGTATATTAAAATCTTGCGATCGCTGGCAAGATATGCGCAGGGAGAAGCGTCTCTCTCTCTGAGCAGCTCTCTCTGCCGTCCTAAACAAATTGCCAGGTGAGGCCTTTTGAGAGAGACGATCATCACGCCGGTGGCTACTCCCCCCATTTTGGGAATTTTGCTATCACAGGTAATCGAAGCTTTCTGAATACAGTTAGAGCAACGCTGACAAAAACAGGCAGCGATAACGGCCCGGCTATTTTTATTATGAAGGCTTAAAGCATAGGCCCCACAGTTTATTAAGATGTCAGTCTTTCAAGTCACTGGGAGTTTTCACGACAGCACTTATTGCACCTTAATGTATTATCACATAGGCTCATGTGAGCAGTTCTACTCCATAAGGCTGCGGCCCCAGTCCTCACTGCTGCCCACACGTCTGGCAGCCTGGTGGCGCATGCACTGACTAGAGCCGCGATTGGCGGTCTGTAGGGGAGTGATGGGGTGCGCAGGGGGAGGGGCCATGACAGTGGCGCGGACACGGCAGGGCATATCTGCCCTTCCATTGGCTGCCCGCCGGGCACGTGACCATTCTTGTCTTCCCTTCCAGCGTACGCGTCACAGCGCTTTGCACGCCCACACTCACACAGCCACTAGGGCCTGGCCTAGGAGGCCTTCCAGCACATCTGTGAAAGAGTTGTAAGTCTTAGAGGAGAGTAGGCACAGTAGTGAAGCGGCTAAGGCCCTGGAAACCACTCCCAAGTCTCAAGTTCTGGTAGAATGCAGGGATTTTTCCCAATCAACTCTTCATTAAGATTTAGGATTAAAATGGAGATAACAGACAACCTGGCAGTGAGAGATTTACAACCTGCAAGAGAGCAGGCTCCCAGAGGGCTTATCTGGGGGGAAAGCTGGGGCTTCCACCCTGAATCAAAGCTGAGGATGTCTTATTTGGTTGGTAGAGCTTTGCTACTTTTGTTAGGTTGTATTGCACGGATGATATATAAGTGTATTGCGATCTATCTTTACCAGGCCAGGAAAGAAAGAAATGTCTTTAACAAAAGTTGACATGTGAAATTCCTTACTAACCCTACTTAGGAGGCTGCTCCATCACAACGTCTTTGTAGAAAATGGCCCATTCAAGTGAATGAGCTTTAATGTGTCACTTGGCACAAAAGATGTTTTATGGAATAAAACTGCTTAGTATATATGGCCCTTTAGAGCCCCATCGCTTGAATGGGGCCATAATATATCCTTCAGCATTTCTTATAGGCTGTCTTATGGAGTAGCAATCCATTACCCATAGTGTTACTCAGGTACTCTATGGGTTTCATTCAGTTTTAAAGAAACTTGTAATTTCCATTTGTAATAAGAGAGAGGATATAGAAGTCTAGAGCAGGGGTGCGGAAAGTGGGGGGCGTGAGATTTTTCGGGGGGGGGGCATAGCGGTTGCATCAACTTACATCTGCATCAACTTACCTTGACTCTGCCGATGTCGGGACTCATCTCCATAGCAACACGGCATCAAATGACGTTGCGGGTCACTTGACGTGACATCACATGACCCCGCGGCTTTAATTGATGTAAGGTAAGGGGGGTGGGGCACGAGCACCAGAGGAAGCAAGGCAGGGGAGCGCAGCAGCAAAAGTTTGCTCTCCCCTGGTCTAGAGGATACATTAGGCTTGGTAAAAAGTGAAATGTGTAGGGAGCATGTACATTTGTATGTATCTAATGTAGCTCCGGTCTCATTTCGCCCCCAGAGACCCCCCTCCATGAGTGCCTGAGCGGTCGCGGGTGCCGCCGGAGGCAGCGACAGACCCGCCGGCACAACGCGAAGGTGGGGGCCGGAGCAGGGAGCGCTCCGAGTCCTGGGAGTCCCGGCGGCGCACCCAGCTGGCGGGGACTGCCATTGCCAATGCGCGTGCATGCGCTGTGATCGCGCATGCGCGGGAACAGCTAGAGAGTTGCGGCAGCAATTAGGGACTCACGCATGCGCAGGGCAAGTGCGCACGTGGCCCCAATGCAAAGGCAGCCTCCACGGGACTACAGTTCCCATGAGGCTTAGGGCCAAGTACACCAGGTGCCTCATAGCGGCCAATGGGAGCGCAAGGTTAATGGGAGAGCGGATAGATACATTTTGCGGGCTTTGGAGCAAGGCAGTTGGAGCTGGGAGCAGGAAGGGGGAGGAAGGGTGTAGGGAGCAAGTGGCTCCTACACCAGCTAAGGTATCTCCAGATCCTAGGCAGGCCCCAAGCCCCACCAGGGTAGTGGGCAGGTACTGAGGGACGTGAGTGCAGTGGGTTGCTGCAGGTATTAGCAGAGAAGCTGGAGAGAGGGGATCCGGGAGGTGAAGGGAGAGGTAGTGTGGGTGCAGGGGGTCAGGGACCCGCCTGCATAGGACAGTTCTTTCCCGTAGGCCCCTAGGAGTATCCCTGAAGTCACCGAAGGTTGCTGTGCTGCAGGGACGTCTTATAGGATAGGAACGCCATTCACCTTACGGTGTAGACAGCTATGGACAAAGGTACAGCGTTGCCGTTGTGACGAGTCGTTTGGGACCAGACGGCTGGACATTGAGACACCAGGAGGCAGGCCGCTGATTCGTCTGACCCTTTGCGAAGTTGTTGCCGGTCACCGCCGTGACTGGAAGGTATTATAACATCAAGTGCACCAACACCAGTCAACAGGCGCTGATCCCGCCTTAGGCGTAACTCTTTAGGGACACTTAGCGAGTGGCTAAAGATCTGAGCCTATACCCATAGTACTTTACATGGACACGGTGTGTGGGGCACGCGGTGAGGGGGTGGAGACGTTGCTCCTGATGAGAGTGGCCGATCCACTAGTGTTATGCGCGTTAGAGTATAAGTATATGTTATGTGTTATTGTGTTATTATGCCCTATGATTTTAGACACAATGTACAAATGTAGCACACACTTGCCATTCTAGAGGTACTTTACATTTCTAGAATAGCATCTGTAAAAAACGATATCTTCCTTACATTTTTCAGATGGACAATTGTATTCATTAAACCCACATTGCCTGTCCAAACTATGCACAAACGTGTTTCTGGCTGTGCAATTCAGTGTGATCTGCAAAACTTGTAAGCAAAGGAGGCAAACTCGCAAAACAACGAGCTGCATAAAATGCACCTGATTACATACAGTGTTGGACAAGAAGTCACAGGCAGAATTCTTGCCTCCTTTAAGACTTGTATCTCTCATTTTTGCTTTATACAAGGCATGGTTCTTTAGTCCAGATCCACAAAAGAGTGTTCACCTTTGAACACCTTTACTCTCATTTATATGAATGTTTTCACGTGTTATTAATAATAATAGCATGTTCTTGTATAGAGTTTACAATCTATGTTTTTGGTGCCTAAGGCACAGGGAGATAAAGTGACTTGCCCAAGGTCAGTGCCAGTCAGTGTCTTTACTCTCTGAGCCACTCCTTCTCCCTTATTCATATGAATGAGGGCAAATGCGTGCTAAAGATTAGCGCCCTTTGAGGATCTGGACCTTTGTGAGTAATTGAGAGAGAATGAATGAGGGAGAGAATGAATGAGGGAGAGAAAAAGAGAGAATGAATGAGAGAGAGAAAAAGAGAGAATGAACGAGAGAGAGAATGAATGAGAGAGAGAATGAATGAGAGAGAGAATGAATGAGAGAGAGAATGAATGAGAGAGAGAATGAATGAGAGAAACAGTGAGAATGAATGAGAGAAAGAAAAAGAAAGAAAGAATGAATGAGAGAATTCATGAGAAAATAAAAAAGAGAGAGAGAGAGGGGGAGAGGGAGAGGGATAGAGAAAGTGAGGGAGAGAGAGGGAGAGGGAGAGAGAAAGATTTTTACCATTTCATTTTCAGATGATTTTTTCATTGGTGACACTAGAGTTGAATGAATGAGCACCTGTGCATTCTCAGAACTCTTTGATTTCTATTTTTTTTTTACTTATCCTGGAAAGTATGTGATTCTGGTACAACGTCAAAGAGTGATATATTTTTTTTCTGACAACCATATGGGAGACGTTTGCAGTTTGTTATTGTTGGGGCAGTGAGATTTTTTGCGTGTAATCAGAATCACAACACTGTACCATGTAGGGGTGCCAAGCCACATGTCTCTAAAGAAAAAAAAAGCCTTCAGAAATGGAATAAATATTGCTTAGATTAGATTTGACAATAATATCTTAATTTTTGTGGTTGCAATTTGATTAAAATATTATGACATGAATGAGCTATTCCTGTGTTATCCAGCTAATTTCACATTCATGGAAACTCTAGATATTTTGAGGCTGTGTCTAAAGATATCTGATGTTATGGCTTTCAACATCATGTAAAACCTGGCACCTGGCAATATAACAATAGCAATACTTCTCACTAAAGTCCCACATAGCACAGAAGGACCTCCTGCTGATTTCCATGCAATGTACTCTTTTTTTATTCTCGTCTATGTAAAGAGTATCGGACTGGTACTGTACATCAAAAGTCTTAGATTCAGATCCTAACTAGATAGCATGTTAACTTTTCTCAATTCCGTTTCTGTTTTCTTAAATAATAAAGACAAATTGTAAACGTCTTCAACATAAAATACTGTACATGGTAAGAAAATGTTAAAATCTAAAAACAAAGCTTATAAGGTACTACAGAAAACACAGACGCGGTGAGTCCTATTACCACCATCTTCTCCTTGGGTTTCTCAAAAGTGACATGTATAATTAGATCAATTTCTAGTTTGTTCAGCTTCTTACATTGATGCTTTGTGATATGTACAAATGAGGTATGTCTCACTGGGGTTCCCAAAGAGAAGAACCAAATGGTCAGGTTTCTAGGGAACTCATAACACAGCAAGTTGTCTTAGTGATAATTAAAGCTACAGGTAGGTTATATTAGGGGAGTAGAGAAGGAGAAAAACTGGAAGAGCACTACTGTAGGTATCAAAAAAGTAGAAAGGAGGGTGCGTATCCCATAAAAAGATTATTTATTGGTCATGGAACAACAGGGCAATGGAGAGCCCTACCAATGTTTCACGCTTCATAGAGCGCTTTCTCAAGGTATATTTGGGGTGCTCAACTCCAGCCCTCAAGCCCCCCCAAAAGGTAAGGTTTTTAGAATATCTCTGCTTCATCACAAGTTTCTCAATCAATCCCTGCTTCAGCACAGGTTGCTATATTAATCCCTGCTTCAGCATATGTGGCTCAATCAGAGGCTCAGTCAATGGAACCCTATGAACTGTCTGTGAAATTCTGTATTATGTTATTTTTCAGTATCAGTACTGTAGGTAAAATAAAGCTTGCTACTGTACATCTGTAAGCTTTTCATATGTTCTTTTATGGTTTTATATAGATGTAGTAAGAGTTACAGGAGCCACAGTTGAAAAAAACATAATATTTTATCAACTTATAGTCTATCTGAAATGTTAAATTTGAGGTCTACCTGCCGAAGGAGTTTTATTGTGATCTATCACCATCAAGAAGGACTATCCCTCCTGCGTTAACTCTTTATGACATTCATTTGATACCAATACTAATATTTGGTTATCTACGTCATCAATATATACATACAGTAATCAGCAATGGTTGTTTTGCCAAATGGTTGCTTTAATGTGTTTTATATGTATTTTGGCAAATTTTGTTCAATTTCTATGCTATGTACTGTATTTTGCGTTTTCATGTTGTATTTTGGCATTTTTGGTGGGTTTTTTAAATGTTTATTTCTGTGTTTTCTTTGATGTTTGTATTTTAATAGTGGTTTATTTTTAGTGTTTTGATTTTCAATGATGGTGTTTATTTGGAGATTTATTTTATTTATTGATGGGTTTGTTTTGGTGTTGGAATAGTTGATTCTGGTGTTAATTTGGTATTTGATTAATTGATTGGTTTTAATTTTGTTGTGTTTACTTGTTTATTTTTGTTTATTTGGTGATTGTTTGGATTGCATTGGATATTGTTGGTGGTTTATTTTTTTGTAGGTTGACCATTGACTGGCATATTGTTAAATCATGCCCATATTATATGGGTATGACATATAAACTGTTCCAATCAATTGTTTTATTGGCGTTTGTAATGTGTTGATTTTTATATGTAATTTTGGCCTGGTTTTTTGTAGCTTCACTATTTATTGCTATAGTGTTAAATCATGCCCACATTATATGGGCATAATGTACTCACTGTACCAATGACTGGTTGGAGGGTGGGGGTAGTTGCCTGGGGAGGGTGGTTTGGCTTCTTGGGTGGGTAGTAGGGAAGATGGGATAACCCGTTAATTACAATAGCTGTTATTAACTGCTAAGGTGATTAAGGGGTTAAGGGCCATTATATTGTATTTTTGTATGTATTCTTGCTGTCATCAGAGGACATGGCCCTGCAGTATGCTGATAAGGATGCCCTTCAGGATGGCAGGGGTAAGTAGAATGGTTTTTATATACTTTATTTATGCTGGCTAGCTAATGTTTGATTTAATAATGGGCAAATGAGCTATTACCCATAACTGGATAAGAGTTATTTTGCCCATTACTGTACTGTATGATGTGTTTGGTGGGGGGGCAGGGGGAGGTGTATTTATTGAAATGTATGCCATCTTTATTTATTTTACTACAGGGTTGGTAATGAAGGCCAGCGGTGACCCGCGGGGACCACCCGAGGACCCCCAGACGCTCACCGGGACCACAAAAGACCCTTGGACGCCCACGGGGACCATCTGAGGACCCTCGGACACCCACGGGAACCACCCGAGGACACCCGGACACCCACGGGTACCACCCAGGGATCCCCATTGGAACTACCAGAAGGCCCCCAGACACCCGTGAGAACCACCCGAAGACCTGAAGACCTGAAGACCTGAAGACCTGAAGACCCACAGACACCCGTGGGGACCACCTGAGGACCCCCGAACTTGCCAGGGGACCACCCAAGTGCCCACAGACACCTGGGGACCACCTGAGGAAACCCAGACACCCGTGGGGACACCCACTGGCCTATGTTATCAATCCTGTGTTAAAATAAATAAATAATGGTTTTATGTGAGGATACAGGGGATGGTTTATGTATTGGTGCTTATTACATATTGTAATGTTTATTGGGGGCAGAGTGGATGAGTGAAAGGCCAAGTACCCCAACCTGCTGTTGTACCTAAACCCCTTCATTGCCTTGGCAGTTAGCCGCTAAGGTAATGAAGTTGCCTGTAAATGCATTTTTATTGCATTGGATTGATGCCAGGGGTCTCCGGTGCTGATATTAATAGGTGTCAGCTCCGGAGTCTCCAGGCATCAATGCGGTGCAGGAAAAATGCATTTTTTTTAAGTGCCGTCTCGCCTCTTATCGGCTGCTTCTCAAAACCTTCTTGACAACTTTTCCTGACGATTTCTAGACCGGTTATTAGCCTTGATAAGCTAATTGGGGCTACTAGAATAGCACGAGTTTGACAAGCTGGGGATAAGCGGAGATAAGTGGCTTCTCGCCGCGCGTTTGGCAAAAAAAATTTTCGGCCAAAAAATTGGACGAAAATCTCTTTTATCAATGACTTATCGGGGCTTACTGAATAGCAGTAGGCTTTTTTGGCGATAAGTGGCTTATCACTGCTTACTGCATAGGCCCCATAGTATAATTGGATATTGTATGTTCAATTTTGCTTCTCTGTCCATGTTGCTGTATGTATGAAATCAGAACCTTCCAAAACCTTATCTTCCAATAACAAATATAAAACCAAAACGCCCAATTATTTACAGATGCAGCAGCCATTATTTTAAAGCATCACAGCGCCTTTTTCGTGCGCGCTGCTGCACTCCACGTGGCATGAACGCAGCCAATGGCCCCAGGCACGCGCGTTTATCGTGGTTGCTTTGTTTGAATTTTATGGATTGTGTGCAATTATATGCAATTAAATGAATGAATTGTAATGTGTACAGTACTGTGCTACGGTGTCAATTTCAGGTGTTTTTAAGCCAGAACAATAAAATGCCATTTTATGCACTTGCCTGCGTCTTAAGGCGGTACGGTTGGAAGTAGTCCCGCGCCATCACATGGGTATTCCGAGGTATAAACCGTGTGATTTCGTAAAATTATGGCCGCTGCATCTGTAGAACCCAAATAGGATCAGGTGAAGTGTCTACTTATAAAAACGTGGGTGTTTCTCAATATATCTTTTAAAAATATTCTACGTTTTTAATTATTGTATTGTATTGTATTGTATGTCTTTATTTATATAGCGCCATTAATGTACATAGCGCTTCACACTAGTAATACATGTGGTAATCAAAAAATAACAGATAATATAAATAACAGATCATGGGAATAAGTGTTTCAGACATAAAAGTAACATTAAGGAAGAGGAGTCCCTGCTCCGAGGAGCTTACAGTCTAATTGGTAGGTAGGGAGAACGTACAGAGACAGTAGGAGGGAGTTCTGGTAAGTGCATCTGCAGGGGGCCAAGCTTTATGTATCATGTGTTCAGAATATCCACAGTGCTATTCATATGCTTCTTTAAGCAAATGTGTCTTAAGGTGGGTTTTAAAGGTGGATAGAGAGGGTGCTAGTCGGGTACTGAGGGGAAGGGCATTCCAGAGGTGTGGGGCAGTCAGTGAAAAAGGTTTAAGGTGGGAGAGGGCTTTAGATACAAAGGGGGTAGAAAGAAGACATCCTTGAGAAGAACGCAAGAGTCTGGATAGTGCATAACGAGAAATTAAGGCTGAGATGTAAGGAGGGGCAGAAGAGTGTAAAGCTTTAAAAGTGAGGAGAAGAATGGAGTGTGAGATGCGGGATTTGATCGGAAGCCAGGAGAGGAATTTCATGAGGGGAGATGCTGAGACAGATCTAGGAAAGAGTAGAGTGATTCTGGCAGCAGCGTTTAGGATAGATTGTAGGGGAGACAGGTGAGAGGCAGGAAGGCCGGACAGCAGGAGGTTACAGTAATCAAGACGGGAGAGAATGAGGGCCTGAGTCAGAGTTTTAGCAGTCGAGCAACAGAGGAAAGGGCGTATCTTTGTTATATTGCGGAGGAAAAAGCGACAGGATTTAGAAATGTTTTGAATGTGAGGGGCAAATGTGAGAGAGGAGTCGAGTGTGACACCTTGGCAGCGTGCTTGGGCTACTGGGTGAATGATCGTATTTCCAACAGTAATATGGAAGGAGGTAGCAGGGCCAGGTTTGGGAGGAAGTATGAGGAGCTCTATTTTAGCCATGTTGAGTTTAAGGCGGCGGAGGGCCATCCAGGATGATATAGCAGAGAGACATTCAGAAACTTTGGTTTGTACAGCAGGTGTAAGGTCAGGTGTTGAAAAGTATATTTGTGTGTCGTCAGCATAGAGGTGATAATTAAACCCAAAAGATGTTATTAGGTCACCTAGAGAGAGTGTATACAGAGAAAAGAGAAGAGGTCCCAGGACAGAGCACTGGGGTACCCCCACAGAGAGATCAATAGAGGAGGAGGAGGTGTTAGCAGAAGAGACACTGAAAGTACGATGGGAGAGGTAGGATGTGATCAAGGCTAGAGCTTTGTTCCGAATACCAAGAGTATGGAGAATGTGAAGGAGAAGAGGGTGGTCAACGGTGTCAAATGCTGCAGAGAGGTCGAGTAATATGAGCAGAGTGTAATGACCTCTGTCTTTGGCAGCATGGAGGTCGTCAGTTATTTTAGTGAGGGCTGTTTCTGTGGAGTGAGCAATGCGGAAGCCAGATTGTAGAGGGTCTAGGAGAGAATAGGTGTTGAGAAAATGGAGCAAGCGAGAGAATAGAGTATGTTCAAGGAGTTTAGAGGCAAAAGGCAGGAGGGAGACAGAACGATAGTTAGAAAGACAGGTAGGGTCAAGCTTGCTGTTTTTTTTTTTTTTATAAATATTTTTCCTTTATTGGTGTCATACAGCGCATTGATACATGTTACAGACATTGGCCAACGGGCCATCTCAAAGATACGGCGCAGTACATGTACATAGCGTGGGAGGTGTTGATGACACACAATAAACCCTTTTCCTTTTTTCAGTGGTGAAAAAGAGAGGGGGCGACGAAGGAAGGGTGGATAGTTGGGAACGACTTTGGACAAAGAGAGGGGAGGGGGGGAGGGAGGATAAGGGGGGGGAGGGATTTGAGGTTCGGCAGTCAGGGGGGGGGTAATGCGGTAAGGTTTATGTGGGAGTTGGATCGCTCAATCCTGGCCAGGGTTCCCAGACCGAGTAAAACTGTGGCATTTTTTGTTTCAACATTGCCGTCAGTCTTTCCATGCTCATAATTTCGTCTACCCTAGCGATCACTGTTCTTCTAGAGGGGGCTTTGATTTTCTTCCAGGCCGCTGCTACGCAGCATCTCGCAGCTGTCAGTATTGCTGCTGTGAGCCTGGCAGCAGGGGTAGGGAGGTCGTCAATTGGTTTTCCCAGCACGTAGGTCAGAGGGTCCAGGGGTATCTCTATATCCAGGGTCTCGGTCAGGAGGCCCTGGATCCGGGACCAGTATCTTTGGATCTCCGGGCATGTCCACCAAATATGGGACATGTCCCCCCTTTGACCACATCCCCTCCAGCATTCGTCTGGAGTGCCTGGGTAGATTTGGCTCAGTCTACTCGGGGTCAGGTACCAGTGAAATAATATTTTGTAGATATTTTCTTTTGTGACGGAACAAATTGATGTTTTGGTGGCTGCCTCCCAGATATCCTCCCAGTCCTCAAGGTCCAAGTTAGTATTTAGGTCTTCGTTCCATTTCTGCATATACAGATGATTAGGGGGGGGCTGGGATGCCTCGAGCGTTTTGTATATCCCCGAGATGAGGCCCTTTTGGTACTCGCCTTTGAGGCAGAGGGTCTCGAATCTGGAGCGCGGCGGGAACCTTAGGCTAGGGGACTGGGTTCTCAAGAAGTGCCGAATCTGTAGGTATTGAAATATAGGTAAATCAGGGGACGAAAGTTTAACTCTCAGTTCCCGGAGGGGTATGACCTCGTCGTTTTCCAGCAAGTCCGCAACCACTCTGATGTTTAAGCCTTGAAATTGGCTGAATTGGGGTCGGGAGCAACCGGGTGGGAAATCCGGGTTCCCGAATAAGGGGGTCAATTGAGAGGGGGTTGAAGCTAGGCCATATTTCCCTTTGGTTTTTAACCATGTCGACCACGTGCATCTCATCGCCCCGAGGCTAAGTCTCAGTGGCTTCTTGTTTTTGTGGGTTGGGGACCACAGTAGGGCTGAGAGGGGGTTCGGGGACGCATGGTGTGTCTCTATCTCCAGCCAGCAGTTAGAGGCGGGGGGGCTGTTCCACACCACCGCCTGCCTCAGCTGGGCTGATTGGTAGTATCGGAGTACGTCCAGCGCCCCCAGACCCCCTCTCGTCCTCGAGGCTAAAAGTACTGACCGTGGGACCCTGGCTCTCCGTTGTTGCCAAATGAACCTTAGGATATGGGCCTGGATATTCCTCAGTTCTGCTAGTGGGACGGGTACGGGGAGGGTCTGAAAGTAGTAGAGCAAGCGGGGTAGAATATTCATTTTGGTGGACACTATTCTTCCGAACCAGGAGATCTGGTGGGTTTGCCAGGTCTCTAGATCTCTTAAGATCTGGCGGAAGAGAGGGGGGTAATTGATTTGGTATAGCGAGCTATATGAGCTCGCTATTTTAATCCCAAGGTATTTGATATGGGAACTATTCCATTTATATTTAAATTTCTTTTGTAGGGCTGACCATACGGGGTTCGGTAGGGAGATGTTAAGTGCCTCCGACTTGTCTGTATTGACTTTATAGTCTGACAGTTGGCCAAATTGGTCAAGGAGTTTTTCTAGGTTGGGAAGGGAGGTGAGGGGATCTGACAGGGTGAGAATTATGTCATCGGCGAACAGAGATATTTTATATTCCCTGTCTCCGACTAGGATACCTTTAAGAGTGGGTTCAAGCTTGCTGTTTTTGAGTAATGGTATGACTGTTGCACTTTTGAAGGAGGATGGAAAGGTTCCAGAGAAGAGGGAGGAGTTAAAAATGTGTGTGAGCATTGGGATTATAGTAGGAGCAAGAGGTTTTAGGAGATGGGTGGGAATGGAGTCAAGAGGGCAAGTGGTAGAGGGAGAAGAGGCGATCAACTGCGACATATCCTCCTCTGAGACAGTGGAAAAAGAGTCAAGGAAGGCAGGAGGAGAGTTAGGAAGAGGTGTAGGATGGGAGGAAGAAACCGAGGGGATGTTCTGACGTATGGATTCCACCTTTTGCTTAAAATAGTCAGCAAAGTCCTGAGCGGAGATGGAGGAAGGAGAGGCAGCCGAGGGTGGTTTGAGTAGAGTATCAAAGACAGAGAACAGTCGGCGTGGGTTAGACTTGTGCATTTTGATTAGTGAAGAAAAGTAGGCTTGTTTAGCTTGCGACAGGGCAGAGTTGAAACAGGATAGCATAAATTTGTAGTGAAGGAAGTCTGCGAGAGTATGCGATTTCCTCCAGAGGCGTTCAGAGGAACAAGTGGAGGAACGCAGCTTGCGCGTGTGGGAATTTAGCCAGGGTCTAGGGTTAGAAGGGCGAGGGCGGCAGAGAGAAAGCGGGGCATGTAGATCAAGAGAGGAGGACAAGGCAGAGTTGTAGTTCCTGACCAGGTTGTCAGGGTCTGTAGCAAAGCTGAGAGAGGAGAGGGAGGAGCGTAAAGTGGACTCAAAGTCAGGTAAGTGAATAGAGCGCAGGTTTCTGCAGAACCGGGGGGTAGATGGAGGTGGAGAAGGAGAGAAGCGAGATAGAGAGAATGAGATGAGGTAATGGTCAGAGAGAGGAAAAGGGGAAATGGAGAAATCGGAGAGAGATAAGTTTTTAGTGAAAACCAGGTAGTGGCCATCCTTGTGGGTGCTGGCTGCAGTCCACTGTTGAAGGCCAAAAGAAGAGGTTAGAGAAAGAAAGCGAGAAGCCCAATGGAGAGAGGGGTCATCAATGTGGCAATTGAATTATATTATTTTAGTTTCCTAACTATTGGTAAACAATAACTAAAGTTAGTAAAAAAAAAAAACATAACCAGAACTTAGTGAATTAAGTTTTGGAAATACCACAACCAAAACATGAATGTTGGTTAGACTCAGAACCACGCCCAAAACAACATTTTAGATGGATTTTTTAAAAAACACAAGTTAAACTTGCATATAGTACATGACATTTTTTTTTTTTTTTTTTGCTTTACAGGACACATCCTCCTAAAACAAGAAGGAACTGCTTTATACATAACATTTGGAGGATCTATTTTATGTTAAAATTGACTGTACATTAAAACTAGGAGAAAATTATTTCATATAGTGAGGAAAAACACAAAAGAATTGCAACACAACCTGAATAAATAGCAAAAATAATCGACATACAGTAGTAAAATATAAAATTGTAATCGTAAAATAGCATTCTTTCTTTGGCATATTTCTTTTATGTTGCATTTTTAACACCAGAATCGCACCAGTTGCACACAATGGAAAATGTGTATTTATCATTTTATAGAATATAGAAACATATCATTTTATAAGACTGACTTTGCTATAGTCTGCTATGTTCTCTACTTACCTTAACACCTAAGTAATTTTATTTATCGAAATCTCCCAGCTGCCTCTCACTATAGACTCACCCTGGGAATGTATTATATACTCTATCTTTACAAGAAAAGGGTAAAACCAGTTGTGGGGAATGAGAACTAACTGCACCTTCCAAAACCAAAACATTAAATATATCATAGCGCCAACGCATAAAATTCATTTGGAACTAAAACAGAACAGGCCAAGTGCCTATTTCCCGGTGTTTCTACCCATACAGACGTACAGTAGCATATGTTATTTCATCAGTTTCATCAGTTAACACAACGCATTGCGTTAAAGGTTGTGTTATTTTACAGTAGTAAACAACGGTTAAGGAGGTAACAAGTGTTATAAAACACATTATTTTATGGGTTCAAAAGGAGCTTATAATGTCTGTTATATCTACAGTATATATTTTAGCATTATTTTACATTTTTCTTTAAGTTTCTTCATTCTTTTTTTAAATTTATTATACTATTTTTCTGCTTATTTTTTCCATTTTTTTGGTAAAGGCCTAAAACTTAAACAAATTGAGTTTTGGAAAAACCAGCAGCAAAGCACTATGCAGAACAATGAAAGTATTATTTGTACGTTACACACCTGTACACCAGTACCTTGTGAACACAGTCTTATGTTGGCTCATAATCTAGATTTTCATTGTTATGAAACGAAGGTAACTATATAATGGAGACAGACAGCACATTTTTATAAAGCAGCTGCAATTTTTTAGAATAAAAAACTTCATGTTGCGATTGAAAATCAGTTTGCATGCACTCACATCCAAAGGTTTCATAGACTCCCAGCCTTCTTTCACCACTAAAACACCACCATACTGTATTAATGAATAATGGCCATTCACTTGCTGACCGCGTGGGAATCTGCCTTAGCTAACTGTAAAGTAACCTTTTTTTTACTCCGCCTTATATGTTGTTTATTTATTTTTTATTTTTTTACCTTTGCTAACATGCACTTTCTAATTTGACTTCCTTTAACAGAACAGCTCCTTTCATTGCTAACCTAGACAAAAATCTAAACCGGTGAATAGAAATAGTGCGGACTCATGTATTACTTCCACTACATATTCTGATTTGGGGCCTGCTTAGAGCTAAGGCCTGCCGGGCGCTTTGAACTAATTCCATTTGCTTCAAAGGAGAAAAGCAATATTTCCTGTTTTTGCAACTCAGCTGTTTCTTTAATCCTCTTATCCATTTACTGCTGTGCCAAGATGTCCTTGTAGTTTTTGTCTCAGAATCTTTTCTGTTTCCTGGAGGTTTCTTGGCCCACCTCGCACATTCATCAAAGTATTACCCTCATCCCTATTCTGGTGCAAACCATGTTCTAGAATAATACTGGCTATGAAATAACACAACACAACAGAACCAATCAGGGAAGTAAAACCCACATGCATGTATTTGGGAATTATTGTTTTGTGAAGGTCTCATTTGTTAGGGGATTGATTAAATCCTTCCATTCCTCCTCTGCTACTTTTATGAGAATACATTAGTGCCTTTCCATTGTGAACTTAATTACATTTTGATGGGGGGGGGGAAATGTAGTGTGTGTTCTTTTCTGAAGAACATTGTACTGCCTATAACTTATGTTAACATCTATTTGGCCAGTTGGAAGAAATAATAGGGGGGACGGAGAATTAACAATTATTTGGATTCATTTACTGTACTTGTCAAATGCTCATTCTATGTAACCCTATAATTTACATGAGAATTAAGAGATGTGGTAAGTGACAGCCAACACATGCCACTGAATATTTATCTATCGCCAAAATAGGGTGTTATGCATCCTGTGTGGGTCTTAGTATAATATATGTGCCATGGGCTTTTCTTATCATAAAGCAGAACAGTCCTTTATTGAATATAGCAACAGTGATAATTTAACCTGACAACAAGTTCCCGGGCACCCACTGACAGGGCACAGGGAATAGGCTGTCCAGGGATTGCAGAAGACTGACCTTTGGTGGTGGGGACAAGGGAACAGTACCTGCCTGCTGCCTGTCCCTTTATGTCAGGCTGTCCCTGACTGTCCTGGCCATGTGCGCATACAGATGTAGCAAGACTTAGTGTTCCCGTGACCATGACAAGGTGCGATATTACAGCTGCGTGAACACTTTGTTCACTGTGGCTCGTCCGCGGGTCGACAACGGCCAGCCAGCAGAATTAGTTGTGGGCTTATTTATGTGATTGCAAGTCAGCAGTTTCCCATGGTCACAGAGACAGGAAGTCTTGCTACTGTACATCGGTAGGTAAAGTCCTACAGCTTAACAGCTTGAGTGTCACTTGCATGAGTGAGAAGTTTTAGAGGTCATGTTTTCAGAGGAAATGCCAGAAAGTAATTCTTCCCGGAAATAGTGGTGGTTTCATGGAATAGCCATGGGCCAAGTTGTTGTTATCTGCCTTTAAATGTATGTATATATGTATGCTCTGTATACTGTATAATGCCATCCACGTGACCTAAAAGGAATTCGCGCTTCAACATAAAAATAGACATTAAGAAAAGGAGTCCCTACCCCGAGGAGCTTACAAGCTAAATGTAAAATGACTATGCAGGGATTCCTACCCCCTATTTAACAACGCTCTGCTTTCACATGTTAATTTTATGGGGATTTACTACTGGGGAAAATATAATTTACATGAAAAAGCTCAACTCGGAAATATGGCTCACTCCTAAAGCCTCTGTGAGAGCTGCATGCAAAAGTCTTCTCAAGCATATTCCATTTGTCATCCCCCATGCTCTCCTACATCCTGTACGATAGTGGTTCCCAAACCCCTCCCTATGGACCCTGAGCCATACCAGTTTTTAGAAATAACCAATGCACGATGCTCACAGGTGGATGCGCCGAATTTGCCTATGAATAGAATATTTGGTGGTTACATTAGAAGCCTGGCAATAACCATTGGGTCCCGGAGGAGAGGTTTGGGAATCAGTGCTGTACAGTACATTCAGGATCTAAATGTTGTATTACTACTTCCAATGGTTTTCATCCAATGATCTTTGTTGCTTTTTCAGCATCTCATGTTTTAACCCTTCTTCGTCCTATGTTGTATTTCTGTTTTGCATGTTTAGCACTGTTTCCCCCACCCTCTGAGAGATTTACTCTGTGGCTACCGTGTGGTGCTGAGGCATACCTGTATGTTCAGGAGAGCGGAGCTGATCTGCGAGGATATGGAGATCAGGACAGGATTTTGGATGGCATCTGTCGTTCTTTCCTTTGGTGTTCAGCGCCTCCAGCTTCAGGGGGGGCTCTGGCATTACCAGAGACAGTCCTCTCTGAAGCACATCTACCATACACCACATGCACTGACTCAATCCAGGCTGGTGTATAATTAACAAAGGGCTTTATTCTTAGCAGTCACTGCATGATTGTACTACAGTGGTGCAAGGGTTCAAAGGGTTCCCATCTCTGGATGGTTCTTGACCCTGATAGTATAGGGTCATCTTCCTTGGGCAGATGTTCCCTCAGCCACAAGGCTGAGGGTGAGCACACTCATCCTGCTATGGGAGAGACTCACAGCTCTCTGCTTCCTCTCACCTCCTGAGCAGGACTAAACTAAATTTGCATTCCCTCCTAGGAGGAACAAGAAGGGGCGGGCTCGTGGTCTATACCTATACCAGATAGGCTTACACAGGCCATGAGTCAACACCTTACTTCTGTCACTCATAAAAGTGGCATGAGGGGGGGTCAACAAGCCCACAGATTAACCCCTTACAGCCGGCAGCTAGCAGGGCTTACATAAAAGGGTGGGGAAAGATAGGCCAAATGACATACCCTGTTACACATGTATTATAAACCTTATGATCTACTATTTACTTTTACTGTTTACTTCAAGTTTTTCAGACAGATTCTTTTGCCCCAATGTTTATTTGTAACACCTGATGTATTTTATAGGAACATTTCTTAGATTCGGTGGTCTCTATGGTAACATTGTAAAGTGTTCTTTGCATCTACGTACTATACAAATAGAATAGACATATAGGGCCAGATGCTTAGAGCTCTGGTTAACATCATGTTAAGTGGCGTAACAAACGTTACTGGAGTTTTGAGCATCTGGTCCATAGAAAACCAGGTGTTTCAAGTTTTAAACAGGGTGCCGAACACTGGTCACTGTCAGAGCTCAGAACACTGTTCTGCCCATGCCAACCTCCTTTGTCCTAGTGACAAGCAAATGAGGGGTAGCTTTCTTCTACAGCTCCCAATTAACAGAAAGGGCAAAAGAGGCAGAATAACATAACAGAATGACGGCCTGCATTCTACAATGAAAAGAAGTTCATCTGAACAGAACCTGTCTCCATATTGGAGCAGATACATGTCACACTCTGTCAGTAACCTTACACTCGCTGTGCAGGTCAGTGTTAGCACACTGAAATGTAAGTCGCTTCTCAGTTATGCTGACATTACAACTGACCCACCAAGGTGTTACCCTGGGTTTTATACAAGTACCTGTACAACCAATGGATTTTGCTGGGCTTTTGTTGCAGGGTTTTTGTCTCCCTTCCCTGGTTACCAATGCACAAAGTGTAGCATACTAAAGCACACGCTCAGCGTAACATACCATGAATCATTAAAAAAAAGGAGACTCAATGCATATCCAATGTGACAATTTACTTGGTTAATTTCTAAATGTTTTTTATTCTTCTCATAAGTATGGGTCATTTAGGTCAATCTTTTGGCCAAAACATGGTAAGCTGCAATCACCCCAAGGTTAGACCCTATCATCAGGTCCTACACGACCAATATTATACTGTGTCCTGTATTTCTTCCACTGCATAACATGTATACAATTGGTAGCATGTATGTAACATGTGACATGTATGCTATGCCTAAGGGGTACAATTTAAGAGCATTATATCTGAGCCTCATCTTTTTTGCTTATTCAGCCATGGCTCGGGAGACAGAGCGTCTGGCTACATCTGTAAAGCAATCTCTGTGACAGGGCCGTCTTAACAGCATTATAGGCCCCCGGGCAAAGCAGTGCACTGGGCCCTGCAAAATTCCTCTCGCAAATGCAGACATGCCAACTCTCCGCTACAAGTCGTAATTTTTCTCCTTCTACCGAGTTAGCGGGAGATTTGAATTTTGAGGCGGGTGATCGGTAAAATTAGTGTTAAATTCTTGTCTGTGCATAGATTACAACAGACGACAGAGAAGCCCAATGCTACATCCAACATGACATAAATACACAGTAAAAAACTTATATATTCTATTGAAAAAGGGTCATTTAGTTTAACCCTTTGGCCAAAGTGTTGTAAGCTTGCGAGCCACGACAAGGCAGAAACCCGTTCGCAAGTCCTAACACTACCAGATAAAATACTAATATACCTCTATTAGGATTAAAATTCTCATTTACCTCTATTAGGAGGGAGAAAGACCACATTGGATCTATATCCAGTAGAATGAAAGGACATACTAACTTGGGAAGTGGGGAGGGGCGAGCTTAAAACCTGAGAAGGAGGAGCCAATAACCTCCAACAGCTGAAAGAGCTGAGAATAGGTTAACAAAACACAAAACCCCAGCAAGCTCCTTTTGGGAACCCGTGAGCCCCCACAAAACATATATATGTATATAAGTGTCAAAAAAAGTGTCGTTTCCAGGCATGCACGCTATAAGAGTCTCTGCGAGTCCGAATCCATGCATGTACACTATAAGAATCTCTGCGAGTCCGTTTCCATGCATGCACGCTATAAGAATCTCTGCGAGTCCGTTTCCAGGCATGCACGCTATTGAGTGTGGCATATGTATACAACAAACGACAGAGAAGCCCAATGCTACATCCAATATGACAAAAATACACAGTAAAATACTTATTTATTATCTTGAAAAAGTGTCATTTAGTTTAAACCTTTGGCCAAAGCGTTGTAAGCTTGTGAGCCACGACAAGGCAGACACCCATTCGCAAGTCCTAACACTACCAGATAAAATACTAATATACTTCTATTAGGATTACAATTCTCATTTACCTCTATTAGGAGGGAGAAAGACCACATTGGATCTATATCCAGTAGAATCTGTGCATAGATTAGCATGGGGCCCCTATGCACGGGGGGTCCCCAGACAACTGCCCAGCGTGCCCATGCGTTAAGACGGCACTGCTCTGTGAGTTCGCTTTCAGGCATGCACGCTATAAGAGTCACTGTGAGTCCGTTTCCAGGCATGCAGCTATAAGAATCTCTGCGAGTCCGTTTCCGGGCATGCACGCTATAAGAGTCACTGTGAGTCCGTTTCCAGGCATGCACGCTATAAGAATCTCTGCGAGTCTGCTTCCAGGCATGCACGCTATAAGAATCTCTGCGAGTCCGTTTCCAGGCATGCACGCTATAAGAATCTCTGCGAGTCCGTTTCCGGGCATGCATGCTATAAGAGTCTCTGCGAGTCCGTTTCCAGGCATGCAGCTATAAGAATCTCTGCGAGTCCGTTTCCAGGCATGCACGCTATAAGAGTCTCTTCGAGTCCGTTTCCAGGCATGCAGCTATAAGAATCTCTGTGAGTCCGTTTCCAGGCATGCACACTATAAGAATCTCTGCGAGTCCGTTTCCAGGCATGCACGCTATAAGAAACTCTGCGAGTCCTCTTCCAGGCATGCCTGCTATAAGAATCTCTGCGAGTCCGTTTCCAGGCATGCATGCTATAAGAATCTCTGCGAGTCCGCTCCCAGACATGCACGCTATAAGAATCTCTGTGAGTCCGTTTCCAGGCATGCACGCTATAAGAGTCTCTGCGAGTCCGTTTCCAGGCATGCACGCTATAAGAATCTCTGCGAGTCCGCTCCCAGACATGCACGCTATAAGAATCTCTGTGATTCCGTTTCCAGGCATGCACGCTATAAGAGTCTCTGCGAGTCCGAATCCATGCATGTACACTATAAGAATCTCTGCGAGTCCGTTTCCATGCATGCACGCTATAAGAATCTCTGCGAGTCCGTTTCCAGGCATGCACGCTATAAGAAACTCTGTGAGTCCGTTTCCAGGCATGCACGCAAAAAGAATCTCTGCGAGTCCGCTTCCAGGCATGCACGCTATAAGAGTCTCTGCGAGTCCGCTACAGGCATGCACGCTATAAGAATCTCTGCGAGTACGCTCCCAGACATGCACGCTATAAGAATCTTGCGAGTCTGTTTCCAGGCATGCACACTATAAGAATCTCTGCGAGTCCGCTTCCAGACATGCACGCTATAAGAATTTTGCGAGTCTGTTTCCGGGCATGCCTGCTATAAGAATCTCTGCGAGTCCGTTTCCAGGCATGCACACTATAAGAATCTCTGTGAGTCCGTTTCCAGGCATGCACGCTATAAGAATCTCTGTGAGTCCGTTTCCGGGCATGCACGCTATAAGAATCTCTGCGAGTCCGCTTCCAGGCATGCACGCTATAAGAGTCTCTGCGAGTCCGTTTCCAGGCATGCACACTATAAGAATCTCTGTGAGTCCGTTTCCAGGCATGCACGCTATAAGAGTCTCTGTGAGTCCGTTTCCAGGCATGCACGCTATAAGAATCTCTTCGAGTCTGTTTCCGGGCATGCACACTATAAGAGTCTCTGCGAGTCTGTTTCCAGGCATGCACACTATAAGAATCTCTGTGAGTCCATTTCCAGGCATGCACGCTATAAGAGTCTCTGCGAGTCCGTTTCCAGGCATGCACGCTATAAGAATCTCTGCGAGTCCGTTTCCAGGCATGCACGCTATAAGAATCTCTGTGAGTCCGTTTCCGGGCATGCACACTATAAGAGTCTCTGCGAGTCCGTTTCCAGGCATGCACACTATAAGAATCTCTGCGAGTCCGTTTCCATGCATGCACGCTATAAGAATCTCTGCGAGTCCGTTTCCAGGCATGCACGCTATAAGAAACTCTGTGAGTCCGTTTCCAGGCATGCACACAAAAAGAATCTCTGCGAGTCCGCTTCCAGGCATGCACGCTATAAGAATCTCTGCGAGTCCGTTTCCAGGCATGCACGCTATAAGAGTCTCTGCGAGTCCGCTACAGGCATGCACGCTATAAGAATCTCTGCGAGTACGCTCCCAGACATGCACGCTATAAGAATCTTGCGAGTCTGTTTCCAGGCATGCACACTATAAGAATCTCTGCGAGTCCGCTTCCAGACATGCACGCTATAAGAATTTTGCGAGTCTGTTTCCGGGCATGCCTGCTATAAGAATCTCTGCGACTCCGTTTCCAGGCATGCACACTATAAGAATCTCTGTGAGTCCGTTTCCAGGCATGCACGCTATAAGAATCTCTGTGAGTCCGTTTCCGGGCATGCACGCTATAAGAATCTCTGGGAGTCCACTTCCAGGCATGCACGCTATAAGAGTCTCTGCGAGTCCGTTTCCAGGCATGCACACTATAAGAATCTCTGTGAGTCCGTTTCCAGGCATGCACGCTATAAGAGTCTCTGTGAGTCCGTTTACAGGCATGCACGCTATAAGAATCTCTGCGAGTCTGTTTCCGGGCATGCACGCTATAAGAATCTCTGTGAGTCCGTTTCTGGGCATGCACACTATAAGAGTCTCTGCGAGTCCGTTTCCAGGCATGCACACTATAAGAGTCTCTGCGAGTCCGTTTCCAGGCATGCACACTATAAGAATCTCTGTGAGTCCGTTTCCAGGCATGCACGCTATAAGAGTCTCTGCGAGTCCGTTTCCAGGCATGCACGCTATAAGAATCTCTGCGAGTCCGTTTCCAGGCATGCACGCTATAAGAATCTCTGTGAGTCCGTTTCCGGGCATGCACGCTATAAGAATCTGCGAGTCCGTTTCCAGGCATGCACGCTATAAGAATCTCTGCGAGTCCGTTTCCAGGCATGCAGCTATAAGAGTCTCTGCGAGTCCGCTTCCAGGCATGCACGCTATAAGAGTCTCTGCGAGTCCGTTTCCAGGCATGCACACTATAAGAATCTCTGCGAGTCCGTTTCCAGGCATGCACGCTATAAGAATCTCTGCGAGTCCGTTTTCAAGCATGCACGCTATAAGAATCTCTGCGAGTCCGTTTCCAGGCATGCACACTATAAGAATCTCTGCGAATCCGCTCCCAGACACGCACGCTATAAGAATCTCTGCGAGTCCGTTTCCAGGCATGCACGCTATAAGAATCTATGCGAGTCCGTTTCCAAGCATGCACGCTATAAGAATCTCTGTGAGTCTGCTACCAGGCATGCACGCTATAAGAATCTCTACGTGTCCGTTTCCAGGCATGCACACTATAAGAATCTCTGCGAGTCCGTTTCCAGGCATGCACGCTATAAGAATCTCTGCGAGTCCGTTTTCAAGCATGCACGCTATAAGAATCTCTACGTGTCCGTTTCCAGGCATGCACACTATAAGAATCTCTGCGAATCCACTCCCAGACACGCACGCTATAAGAATCTCTGCGAGTCCGTTTCCAGGCATGCACGCTATAAGAATCTCTGTGAGTCTGCTTCCAGGCATGCACGCTATAAGAATCTCTGCGAGTCCGCTTCCAGGCATGCACGCTATAAGAATCTCTGCGAGTCCGTTTCCAGGCATGCACGCTATAAGAATCTCTGCGAGTCCTCTTCAAGGCATGCACGCTATAAGAATCTCTGCAAATTCATTTCCAGGCATGCACGCTATAAGAATCTCTGAAAGTCCGTTTCCGGGCATGCACGCTATAAGAATCTCTGCGAGTCCGTTTCCAGGCATGCACGCTATAAGAGTCTTTGTGAGTCCGTTTCCAGGCATGCACGCTATAAGAAACTCTGTGAGTCCGTTTCCAGGCATGCACGCTATAAGAACCTCTGCAAGTCCGTTTCCAGGCATGCACACTATAAGAATCTCTGCGAGTCCGTTTCCAGGCATGCATGCTATAAGAATCTCTGCGAGTCCGTTTCCAGGCATGCACGCTATAAGAGTCTCTGCGAGTCCGTTTCCAGGCATGCACGCTATAAGAATCTCTGTGAGTCCGTTTCCGGGCATGCACGTTATAAGAATCTCTGCGAGTCTGTTTCCAGGCATGCATGCTATAAGAGTCTCTGCGAGTCCGTTTCCAGGCATGCAGCTATAAGAATCTCTGCGAGTCCGTTTCCAGGCATGCACACTATAAGAATCTCTGCGTGTCCGTTTCCAGGCATGCACGCTATAAGAATCTCTGCGAGTCCGTTTCCAGGCATGCAGCTATAAGAATCTCTGCGAGTCCGTTTCCAGACATGCACGCTATAAGAGTTTCTGCGAGTCTGTTTCCAGGCATGCACGCTATAAGAATCTCGGTTTCCGCCCCCATGTATAACAATATTACTCACACATTAACCATTAGCCAGATTCAGATTTGTGGACGTTCCGGAGGCCTCTGTGCCTCACAACTTTTCATACTTTTTGAAAAATTGCACTTTTGTCACCAGAAAGTCTTTCCCCTACAAAATGTAAACCTAAAATCCATCAGCCTTAAAGATGTACTAAACGATACGAAGCAGAGTTGCAACATTTAATGTTTTCTCCCCCAAATTTGATTCCTCGTTAAACCTATCGCAGAACTTTAAAGAGCTAAAAATCCAACAGAAATCATACTTGTCCACCATCAATTCGCAGTTTTCCCAACGAATCGCACCGCAGTCAGCATTTGTAAGCGATTTGCCAATATGCTGACTCCCATCCAGACCCTAAAAAAGAGTTTGCATATGAAATGAATAGCAATGCACATTGACTAAATGCTTGGCCAATTGATTGCGACCGAACCATGATTCTTTTGTGACTAAAAAATTGGTAAATGGTTGTCAAATTCATGCAAACGTTTTGCACATCTCTGCTCCCCCAGTCTGCTTATATTGTGCTACCTGTACTTATCCTCTCCAGAAGAGGTCATACTCCCAGCAGGACATGCTGCTGGCTCCACCTGGTTTCCTTCCATCGCTTCCCTTTTGACTATACCCTTCTGTGCTTATGTTAGAGTTTCCCTTTTCCTCCGACGGCTACACCAACAAGTTAGTAGCCAAATACTTATTCCTCCCTATAGCCACCCTAGCATCAGATACTAACAATTAATCAGTAGCCTACACAATGACACATAACAGACTTAACAGACAGAGAAACATGAAACAACATACAGTATGTTATCAGATTAAAAAAGTGAACGAGGATACTGTATATACTGCACTTTGCAAAAAGAGCAAGAAAAGGTGTGTGCCTACATTGCTCTGTACAATGCACATGTGTAATGTCTGGGACATAAGTATGCTGCATGACAGCATTACGGGTTTTTAAAGTCGATTATCATGATCATGTTACAAAATGCAACAAACTGTGCTAAAATGTATTTTATTTTTATTGTGCTTTCAGAGATGTTACAAGTATAAAATGAACTGCATGTGAAAATCAGCACATGACCGTTTTGCAGACAAATGTTTGCTGGGTAATGTACTTCACATTGTATCTCTTTGTGTGAATTTACTGCAGGAGACATTTGATGCTACTGTATATTATAATTGCACAAGGGATTTCAAAGAAACAAATTGGAAATTATTTTGGAAATATATTATGATTATGGTATTTATTTCTATACCCACTAAGAATTCGTGCCTCTCTAAGACATGAGTCAATCGGAACAGTACTAAATGAGTTTCCATGACTTTCCCTTCTACTTTTCCTTATCTGAGGCATTGATGAAAAGGGAAAATAAGCGAATGAAAGAACAGTGGGTGATATTAACTAAGCAGTGCTATTCCAGAAGACACCTTCCAACACGACATATTGAGGAGTATGACCCTTGTAGTAAATTGGCTGGGAGAGGTCATCCGCTACGGAAGATGTCCTCTTATGGAGAGACAGCGCGTAGTAAATTTGGCCTTTTATGTCAGATAAACGTGAATGTGACCATAAAGTATCTTCTAGGGTGGAAAGTCTCTTATGGAGTAGCACTTGTTAGAAGATATGGCCATGAATGTCTGACGTTAGGTATATGTCTATAGTTTTTTTTTAAAGAGCAATTAGTTGCAACAGTATCAGAATATAGGCGCAGGTAATTATGCATTTCCCTAGATCACGTGGATGTTAATTATTGCAAAAATAACTATTTTATCAATATGGAAGATGAGGGATAGCCGAAGCACAATATTAATAGTTGCAAATACAGTAAGTGAGCCGGTCGGGCTTTCTGTGGGGATGAAGTCAATGGAAAAACATTAAGCAGCCGTGCCTAACTAACAATTACAATAAAGAACTCGAAATAGTCTTCATTTAGGCAATACAAAGTTGTGTATACATTAGTTCACATTAATGACTCAATTAATTGGACAATTTAAGCAATTTTAGGTTTACCTTAAATACCCATGTCCTTGAGCAAAATAGCTTAAAATATAAGTTCATATTTCTATAGTCCATTGTTTAAATAAGTTTACATATTTGGCAGCAGTGACCATGTACATGATATACTTCAAATACTGTATATCTAACGTTTGGCACCGAGAAGAAGAGATCAGCAACTCCCAAATGGACTAGCTCATGTTATTCCTCAACATATAACAGCCAACTTTTTTACATCTTTTAAATGGTTGATAACTTTGAATTGTATTTGTTTTCCTTACGTTTCTTTCATCCATAATTATATTTAAGTTAGGATTGTAGAAGGAAAAAAAAAAAAGAAATGTCCTGATTTTCTGGCAAAATGAAACTCCAGGGAATGTCATTCTTTGGTTTTTGAATATCCACTGGTTATGGAAATGAAGGTCAGACTGCACATTTCCTCTTTTGTTGCTTCTCACCATATTCGTCTTTTTGGGGGTCAAAATATCACAATGAAATGCTTGGAAAATGTTATGCAGAGCTTCATAAAACATTTTTTATCAACCTTTCTTACTTTGTTGTTGACCTATTCCTGTGGCTGTAGAGGTCTTTAACCAATTAGAATGTGTGCTCTAACATAATTGAAATGGAAGTGTTTGGTTGAAATGCTTTTTATGCACATGTACAGAGAAGCATCAATGTGCTGTATGATATGAAGCAGGACAGCCATACTTGAAGCAAACCTTTTTTTAACGTACATATGATAGTAGGATCTGCTTTCAGGATGTGTTCAGAACTAGAGAGGGGCGGGTTTGGATCTGCCTCGGATCGGCCGGTTGGTTTGGTCCGCGAATTTCTGCCAGGAGGTCTCAAAAAGGCCAATCGGCAGTTTTTTCAATTGTAATTTTAACTTTAGAGAGCAATTCGAAATCCATGGACGGATTGTGAAATCCGGGGATCGGTCTCTTAAAAATCCACCCGGATTGTATCCTACGGCGGATTTGGATGAAACCGCACAGATGTTTTAGTGCCCAATCTGCAAACGGATTTGGTGGGGGGAATAGATTTGGTATAAAAAAATGTAGGAAATGAGGGGAAACTTATTTGAACTGGTTCACCCATCTCTATTCCAAACTGTACCGAGACCCTATTCACAATTTACGTAATAAATTGCATTTATTCCTCAGCAAAAAATATCTTGTGCATTATGGAGCTTTAATTAGGTTGTTCCCTTTTCGCATTGGTGCCTAGCTAGACAAACTGTAAAATTTCCTTGGAACGTATGTAGTAACCCCCTCCCCCCCCCCTCCCTCTTTTCTTAGTGGGATTACTAATGGTGGTTAAGGGATTATGGCCCTATAGTGTTAACTGATATAGTAACTCCCATTTCAGGTCACCTGGTACAGGATTACTTTGCAAATTATAGCCCCTCCCACCTTCTGGAAGGTGTCTAGTGACATCACAGGAGGGTATAAATAGAGGTATAGAAGTTTCTAGAATTTGAACGGAGTTTCCCGCACGGCGGCGGCCGCATTCAAAAGATAAGCGCTAATGGCGCTTATCATTGAAAACGCCCGCGGCGCGGGAAAACTAAAAAAAAAAAAAAAGAGAGAGCGCCGCCGCGTTTAAAAACAAGCCGGGGAGAAAGCCGCATTAGATTAAAGGTGGCCGCCTCTGTACTTAGTTAAGTTATGGTAGGTAAAAAAAGTGACAAAAACCATCCACAGCAAAGCATATAGCAATAGCAAATGGAAATATTACTGTATGCTCATTTGCATGTCTTAGACAGGTCTGCAACCCCGCCTTTCACCATTATCATAATAGTGTACACAGTGTGGTGAACGCAAAAACAAGAACAGAGAAGCACAATCAGTAGTTGTCTCAGTAGACTCAATAGGAAATAGAGGGTTGGGACCGGTGAAGGGAGGGACTGGGGAGCGGTGGATGTAAATGACCAAATAATGTTAACAGTACTCACACGGCCATGTGTGAGAAACAACCCATAATGGGAAATGTCTTCTCTGCGAAGTTTTCTTCTCTTTTTCTCCTCCAACCAAGACCGTGGTTAATCTCAGGGAATAGAGAAAGAACCAGAATCGGTGCACGTAGGGACTTGTGGTGTAATAATAAATATCTGCACTCACATGGCCATATGTGAGTGAAGGGCACTCAGAGGATCCCCAGCCACATATGTTATGGTAAACGGTGGGTCATCAGGTGTCAATCATTCAGCAGCAAACAGATGTGGATGGCAGAAATAGATTCAATGAAGTTTAATCAAACAGTAAAAACAAAAATGACGTGCCAAATAGGAGAGGCACTTACATTAAAACAGTGGAGTGGAGAATGAACAGGCAGACTCACGGCAACATCCCTCAGCACTGTGCCCGGAAATGAATCCTCCCTTCCGCGTCCGGTTGGCAAGGTCACGAGCAGCTACTTTGTTCAGCTGCGGTGGCTGCCTGCACTCTTCTGCTCCAAGCTCCGGCAGCACCTCTGCTCTTCTCCTCACTCAGCTCGGCAGCATATGCAGGCTCTCTCTCTCTCTCTCTCTCTCTCTCTCTCTCTCTCAGCTGCAATATCTCCCTCTCTCACAGCTGCAGTCTCTCCCTCTCTCACAGCTGCTAGTGCTATCAGAAGTCCCAACTGGTAACTTTGCTACTTGCAACAAACGACAGAGAATGCCATGCTCAATCAGATCCTCTATTTGTAGGGATCACTAATTTA
This sequence comes from Ascaphus truei, assembly GCF_040206685.1. Classification (NCBI taxonomy): domain Eukaryota; kingdom Metazoa; phylum Chordata; class Amphibia; order Anura; family Ascaphidae; genus Ascaphus; species Ascaphus truei. The sequence continues at coordinate 458,041,560 of NC_134484.1, read as the reverse complement.
TCCAATCTAGGCAGCGCCCCAGTCCCATTCCTTCATTTCACCATTATCACCCAGCACTTCCACTGCAGCAAGGGATTCTGGGAAATTACATGCAAATGAGCACACAGTGCCACCTTTTGCTTCAAAACCATTGTAACGGGTTTTCTGAACCGGCCTGACCCACCCAATCTCATATTGGCCCCTGTGGTCTAACCAGTCCCCATTACAGTGTGATGTCTGGTGGTGCACCTGTTGGCAACAGGACTCCTGAATCTCCCGCATGATGGTGTGTGGGGATTTGCCAACCCAGACAGGCAGCTGAGGTAGTGTGATTGAGTCCTACCTAGATCCAGTGCAGCGCCTCCACCTCATCAGGATCCCAGCTTGAGCTTGTGGATGGTCCTGGTGAGGAACTCCTCTGTAGTGCAGCCCCCTGCGTAATCACTCCACACTTACACACGAGGGTATCTTTTAACAGGAACATCTTTATTTGCACGGTGGGCCAGCTGCCCTCCACAATGGGTGAATTTAGCCCTCCATTGTTCACCGTACTTCCCTTTGAAAGGTATAGTCCTCCTAATGTAGGGATTCCGTATCCCCGCAGGGATATCTCCCTGTGACCAGGTCCCTGGTCACAGTTTCAACACTGTCCTATTAACAGCTTCTTAACTCCATAACTCAGCAACACACTCTTACTCTCTACTTCCAACTCGCTACCACCTAATTTTTGATCAGTGCTGTGCCTTATGTATCCTCTGGGGGCTGACACAACTCTGACATCACTAACCGTGGAATCAGAGCCTGTGACCACTCCCATCCATACATAGGGCACCTCATGAGGGTGTGAGGGCAAACCTCCATTATTACTGCTGGCATGCCCATAACTTACCAGGCCTTACTGTCAGCAGGAGAGATGACTGCAGCCATTTTACAGCATGGCTACACCATTAACATGGTTCCCTATAGGTTTTGAAGCAAAAGGTGGCACTGTGTGCTCATTTGCATGTCATTTCCCAGAATCCCTTGCTGCAGTGGAAGTGCTGTGTGCTGGGTGATATTGGTGAAAGGCGGGGTTGCAGACCTGTCTAAGACATGCAAATGAGCATACAGTAATATTTCCCAATATATATATATTGGAAATATTACTGTATGCTCATTTGCATGTCATATATATATATAAAAATGCTGTTAATTTAAAAATATTACTATTATGGATTTTTTTAACGATCAATTCAAATTTGAGGATAAGCCTATGAAGTCTGGAAAATATTATATACTGTAACATGTTCCTCTTCAATACGAGTACATGCTCTTCCCAGATCCGAAGCGATTCAACAGTTTGATCTTTACCTCGCTGAAGACGCTGGTATTCACAAACCAGGTCTTGCGTTAAAAAAAAAAAAATACGGCCTCTGAATTTAAAACACATTATTAAGCTGTCGGATTGAGATGTAAGGCAAAGATTCTGGGGGGAAAAAAGTTTGACATGAACGTTTGTTTTAATTAACAACACAATTCTGTGCATTTTCAATCAAGGAAAAAATGTTAAAGCTTCTGGGAATAAAGTAACTGTGAAATAATAAAGGAATGTGAAGCTCTCTAAAGTGTCATTAAGGAAGCAGTTGATTGACCCAAGACATATTTAATGCTAACACTGAATTTGGTTAGAGAAGAAAACACACTCTCGTTACTGTTAATATTGTGTTGCTTGTTCCTTTTTGTTCTAATTTGTCCTCTGTATTTTCTCTTATGTAGATTTGTTTTTCTGCATTGAAACTCTTGGGCACTTTTTGATGTCTATAAAAACAAATCTAATGGCTATAAAATAAAACAATGAGTGATTATATATGTTAATTTCATCCAGTCAATTTATCCATTGACGCATGTTGAAGTTTATACTACCTCAATACTGCATTACTCATATCCGCATGGATTCCAAATGACAGCTTCCATGCTCCAGAAACTCTGCAGCGTTTACTTCTTGCACTTTGAGTGTTTAGCTCGAATTTCATTTAAGAGACGCAACAACACATTCATTTTTATAAATAGGCAATTGGAATTAATTTCCCTTTTTATTTCGTCTATGATCCAATTTTATAACTATCTTTCCTCACTCATTTATTTTTCTCCTTATGAGATATCATTAGATGATATTTCACTGGGGTTTTTTGTTTGCCTTCCTCTGGATCAATATACTGTAAGTATGGACACAGGATAAAGTATCTGTCGTCTAAATTTAGCATACAGTAGGTTGAACTTGATGGACGGAAGTCTTATGTACCTGCATATAGAAGGTGTCAGATACAAGTGGGGTGTCCCTACCAAATTGCTTGTAGTACACCAGGGGAAGTCTATAACCCTCAAACCAGGAGAGGGCCGCAATTTAAAACAAATAGCCTACAGGTGTCGAGAATATAGGCGGAACACCCGTACCCCACAAAGAACTGAGTGAACTTCAACCACTGCTGGACTACTCTGACACGGTAAAAGAAACCCAACAAGAGACCCTCAGGACCACTGGAAGAGGAAAAAGCAACGAGACACACCAGTGGTGGAGATCGCTGAGCAGCAGAAAATATATGCTGTCACGTGCTATTATCAGTTCCAAAGTCCTCTGAGCTCTAAATGCCATTATATATGGACAACTATTTGTGGATTGGAGTGGGACCTTTCACCAGGTGCAATATTACATTAGTGAAAACAAACCCCGTTTCTACCCCTAAGGAATGCTTAGAATGTCACATTCTGATTTTGTGTCCAAAACAGATTCAAACCAGCCGGTCTCCGTTATTCCATCAGCATGTTTTTTTATGAATGAAGATCTATCCCTAGCGATCACACTGGTATACTGCATTCTAGACATAGAGGCCTATTCACTAAACTTCGATGTTATCACAGCCAAATCGAACGGATTGGCATGACCCCACCTCACGGAGTGACATTTGTGTTATCACGGTATTCACAAAAAATTATCGCAAGTCAGAAATTGTGAGGTAGGAAAATACTAATTCCGCTCGGGATAGCAGTGTCCATCTTTCAGCCTTTTTCTAAGTTCTACTGCTGCAATCTGCCCTCAGTCAATAAGAACTGCACACAGAGCTGCATCTCCATGAACAGCTCTTCCAGGCAATCGCACTGTTTATATTTAAATTTTAATAACACAGTACTGTATTGAAAAAGGGGGTCTCCGGGGAAAAACCACATTAAATTCAGCCTCAGGGACACCCTGATTCTTGTATTACAGGCCCCGGTATGGGGTGCCAGTATCTCCTGTGCGTTTAAATGTCATGGTCACATGACGCATGACAGTACCCCATACCGGGGCTTGTAACTTGGGAAGCAGGGGGTCCCTGAGGCTGAAATTAATGTGGTTCTGTCCTGTAGACTCCCTGCTTCAAAACTCTGCTATTAAAATAAACACAGCATCATTATCTTAGCGGAGAGCCACTACGATAATGGTTAAGCCAGAGTACATTATTTATTGGGGTAGAGGGGGTGGGTGTAGGGGGTAGTTGCCAAAGGGTGGGTGGTTAGGCCTACCGAGAAGGTTGCGGAAAGAGATAACCCCTTCACTACCCAACTGAGAGGCCTAATTACCCACCCTGGGGCAACTACCCCTTCACCCACCCCCTTTACCCCAAGAAATATTAAATTACAAAACCCTTCAGCCCACCCACTCTACCCACAAAACCTCGCCCCTATCACATACAATAATGGGCAAAATTCCTATTATCCAGATCTGGTTTATAGCGCATTTAACCATTAAAAATAAAATAGTACCAAGTCAGCATAAAGAAAATTAAAGTTCTACTTACACCTACCAGGATGAAGGCCGTCCTCATCCTCATCACCATCCTCTTCATCCTCCTTGTCCTTGGTGAGCAGCAACATTAAAAAAAACTAACTACTTGCCACTAACCCCTTAATCACCTTAGCGGTTATTAATCGCTATGGTAATTAAGGAATTAAGCCCCATACCCACCCAGGAGGCCTAACCACCTTCCCCGAGGCAACTACCCCCACCCACTATACACCCATCACCACACATACAAATGGACAAAGGCACTAGTAGCCAAAAATGGCTAATAGCATGTTTGCCCATTTGTTTGAAAAACAAAGGAAAAACACAATAAAATAACATTGGCATAACAGTACAATACATTACACTTGCCAATAAACCCTTTGATTGTTGCAGTGGTAAACTATGCCCACAATATTGGCATGGATTGCCACAATGGCAATCAATGGGAAAGCTAAAAAATTAACATAACAAAAAATACAATACATAACAATTAAATAAAAACAGGTATTTGCCAGAAAATGCATTTATTGTCACAGTACTTATCTACAGTATACCCCGAAAGGGGCATAGATAAGCAAATGGGCAACCTAAAAAACAAAATTGTCAAACGTGCTATTAGCAATTTTTGCCATTGCCAATTTGTATGTGTGGTGATGAGCGTAGATGGGGTGGGGGGGTAGTTGCCACAGGGAGGGTGGTTAGGCTTCCTGGGTTGGTATTAGGGGGGTTAAACCCTTAATTAACATAGCGGTTAATAACCGCTAAGGTGAGTAAGGGGTTAGTGTCCAGTAGTTAGTTTTTTTTTAATTTAATGTTGCTGCCCACAAAGGAGGACAATGATGAAGATGAGGATGGCCTTCATCCTGGCAAGGGTACATCCAACTTTAATTTACTTTATGCTGGCTGGATAATGTTTTATTTTTAAAGGGCAAATTAGCTATTATCCAGATCTGGATAATAGGGATTTTGCTCATTACTGTACAGTACCTGATAGGGGTGGGGGGGGGGGTTAGGGGTAAGGGGGGTGGGTAGTAGGGTGCCCATTCATTGCTATTGGGGTTATCTTTGCTTCCATTGAGGGCATAGGTAACCACACTGGCATTCAATGGGTGTATTGGCTAGTATTTGTGTTTGTATTGTGTTTAAATGGTTATTGGGGGTGGAGGGGGTGGGGGAAGGTGGTATTTAGCCCGTGGTCAGTGTTTATGCCTACCGGATAGGTAGCGAGAGGGGTTAACTCCTTCATTACCGGTTAGCCGCTACGTGATGAAGCAGCCTGTAAATGTTTTTTTATTACATAGGGTTGAAGCAGGGGGTCTCCGGAGCTGATATTAATGTGCCAGCTCCGGAGACTCCCTGCTTCAAACCGATGTAATAAAAAAAACAAATCTTTAAGTCGCATCGCGGATCCCATCTCACCACCCCTTAGGTGGCGAGATGAGAACATGCACGTTGCTTGTGAGTTGTAGCCGCGATGTGCTTATCGAAGCTACCTGAATAGATCGATATTTCAAAAAAATGCGAGTTTGAGCATTTTTTTTAGCTCCCGCAGTGACACAATCTTATCTGCACACAGCCCTAGCCTCTCCGACCTTGGAAACACAGACTTGAAAACTGGATATCCCAAAACAAATTATTTACAAACACTGACAAGTCTGTAACAATTGTATATTGTTTTTTGTATTTATGTATATTGTATGAGTTTTGACTATCTCCATTATAATATAGTGAGCTCTTGGAGAACACTTCTGCATAAGAGAACATGGAATCAAAAGATAATAGGCCTTTTTCTTTAAGGTATGAGAGCGAAGATTACGTGCAATCGCATGAAAAGTCTCATTGGCTTTAAGCACCTGTTCTTCTCACACCTTACAGAATAAGGACATATGTCTAGAATTCAGTATACCAGTGTGATCACTAGGAATAGAACTTTATTTTAAAAAAAAACATGCTGTTGAAATTACGGCTGGTTTTAAACCGTTTTTGGTGCGAAATTTGAAAGTGACGTTCAGAGCGTTCTTTAAGGGTATTAAAGGGGTTCGTTTTCACTAATCTAGTATTACACCTGACGAAGGGGCCACCCTCAAAAAGTTGTGTTGTGAGTTTTCTATTTTGTCTGCTCATTAAATGCATTCTCTTTTTGAAGACCTGTGCCAGCAAAACTTTCCGTGCCAGGAGATTATTGATTTTCTTTTCAATGAAACGCTAAGCAGCACATCACTGCTTCTCTCCTGACCAGCACCCCTGAAGCAGCTGTAAGAAGGATAACCTCAGAATGATGGTGTGAGTGCAGGGTTTCCTCCAATACTTGACCATATGATTTAAATGGGTTAACAAAGTTTTTGGTGTATTATGTTCACGTTGAACAATCTGCAGTACCGGATACTATTTAAAATGTACATATACTGTGTAGCAATGGTCCCTACATGGGAAACGGGCAGCAACTAGCTCTAAGTAGTAAGATACCTACAATCACGTGGCCACCCATTAGCAGATACCTAAACACCAGATGTAAACATGTCACTTAAAATAAGACCACTTAATGTCAATGGGTTAAATTCCATTGGCAAAAGAAAAATAGCTATGTCTGAATTTAAAGCTCTTAAAACTGATGTGATCTTCGTGCAGGAAACGTATTTTAGAAGGGACAAGGAACCCACAATGATGAATACAATACAGAGAAAATTATTTTTCAGCTATTCTATAACAAACAAAAAATTGGGAGTGGGCATCTTATTTTGTAAAATATTTTTCCTGCAAGATATTAACGGAAAACAAGATACCAAAAGTAGACACATTTTTCTAAAAGGAAAATGCGAAGGGCCTTACATTGCAAATGTATATGTGCCTAACGCAGGACAGGAAGAATTTCTGGAGGTTTTACTGTCACGTTTTCAGAGAAGGGGCACTACATCGGGGGGGAGATTTCGACTTGGATTTTAAGCCAATCCTGGACACCTCTGGTGGGAACACAAAAACTAGAAGGTAGCAGAATACATGTATCATCAAAATATTGCATCAGTATGCACTGATTGACACATGGAGAGCGTTAAACCCATCTGGAAGGGTCTACACGACCATGCGTCAGTAGCATTCGATATACAAATTGGTCATAATGGGGCATTCATGGGTAACAGGACATGGAGATTAAATGAGACTTTATTGAAAAAAACTAATATTGTTATGACCGTAAAGATGGGGTGCGCAAACTATTCAGTCTGCGCCCCCTGCCTGCTCTCCGCCCCATCCCCCGCCCCCAATTGCGCCCCTCTTCTTACCTTGTCTTCGGCGTCAAATGATGCCGTGGGGTCACGTGATGCTGCATTGCCATGGTGATGCATAGTCGAAGACAAGGTAAGTGAAGTTGCAGAGGCCTCACGCGATCCCCCGGCATTTAATTTAAATGCCTTGGGGAAGAGCCCGGGGCCTCTGCAACCGCCATGCCCCCCCCCCCCTTGGAAAATCTTGCGCCCCTCCATCCTCCCCCCCCCCCTGTTTGCACACCCCTGAGGTAGAGGGGAAATCTATTTTACTGAAAATAATGTTGAAGGTGTACCCCCGAAGACACTTTGGAAAGCACATGACTGTAATTAGAGGGGTCTTTATTCAACAGGCCTCGCTTTAAAAAAGAGAGAGAGAGAGAGAGAGAGAGAATGGCTTTGAGCAAACAATTCAAGAATTAAAAGCAAGGCATTAGCATTCAGGTGATAATGATACTCTGGTGGAGCTCGTAGCAGCAAAAGGTAAATTCAATCTGCTAACAAGTTATACAATAGAATTAATCACTATTAAGGGTCAAGCTCGAATATTATGAGAAAAGTAGTAAAATAGACAGACTATTGGCTAGTCAGCTGAAAAGTAAGCAAAATCAATTTAATATTAATTGTATATGGAGACAGGATGGCAGTACCTCATATGATTGTAGTAGAAGGAACACAGGGCACAATGGATTTTGAATATCTAAACTCATTTATTGAGCCAACACAACACAACGTAATGAGTTTAGATATTCAAAATCCGTTGTGTCCTGTGTTCCTTCTACTACTGATCTAGAAGAAAAAAATGTGTGATGCTCTCAAGACAATTATGTAGTTTGAAAATTGTTGTAATAAAATGGAAGACAACCTGTTGATATATATGTCCTATTGGATCAGGTAAACAGCTATCCCACAAGGCAATGAGGTAAGGATAGTTACCGGTTGATGATCCCTGGAAATGTGATTGAGGCAAAGCTGGAACGGACTCACTTGGGAAAGCAGATTCCACGATGAAAAGAAAGTCCTTGTAGATGTCCAGCACCTCCAGGTTGAATGTGCCTCCGTTGTGGAAATCTTCACAGACAGGGAGAGGGAAAAAAAACGGAGCACTATCTCCAATGCTGTAAAAAACAGCCAATAAACCACAGGGTATGCGTTCCCAAAATAAAGCTATTTAATGGCTCAAGAATCAGTTACAGTTTTGTAACTGATTCTTGAGCCATTAAATAGCTTTATTTTGGGAAAGCATACCCTGTGGTTTATTGGCTGTTTTTTACAGCATTGGAGATAGTACTACTGATCTAGGACTGACAACAGGCTTTCGTTCAAACACGGGAGTGATACGATTGTGCTCGCCACAAACCTGGACCGGACCGCGGGGCTGAGGTGGGGTTATATAATCACCGACCTTAGTCCGCGCAGACTGATCCGGAGTGCGCAGTTCGTAGTCGTACGTAGCAGGGTCAGGATTGGAGAAGGTAGCATCATCGTTATTCAAGCAGGAGTTCGGCAACAGGTAGTCAGGAGTTCGCCGCTTCAGCTTAGGAGCGTGAGCGCGGGATTGGCCTCTGTGCGAGGTGCGGGCTCGGCCCATGATGCCGGTCTCAGCAGGGGGAGACAGCAGGCTGGCCGAAGTACACCGCGGGGCAGCGTCGGGGAAAACCAACGCTTCAGCACAGAAGTCCAAGCAGGTCTCCATCTTTGCTGATAATACTAAATTGTGTAAGGTAATAGAATCAGAGCAGGAGGTCATTTCTCTCCAGAAGGACTTGGAGAGACTGAAAACTTGGACAGGAAAATGGACAATGCGTTTTAATACAGATAAAGGTAAGGTTATGCATTTGGGAAACAAGAATGAACAGGCAACTTACAAATGAACTGGAAGAAAGTCACTACATACAGTAACATAACCTGATAGTTCATATTGTTTTACTGATTTATTTGCCTTTCTCTACATTGTTTCTTTATTTTTGCTGAGTTTTCATCTGTTTATTATTATTTCACTTGCTTAAGTTGTTACTATTGCAATCACTCTGTCTTAAAGAGTGTGAATAGAAGCAAAAAACATCTACAGTATGTGTCCCCAAAAAGGTTCCCACGTGTTGCACTCAGTATATATTATATAGGAGGTGAGGACTCAAAGGTCTCAAGTACAATACTACAGTAGCTGAAAAGTCGCCAAAAGTAACACAGCTCCCGGGAAGTACTCCAAAGAAAATAATAAAAATGTTACATATATGTTAAATATATAGACAAACACTGTGAGATTATTTACAAAGTGAATGATAAAATCCTCTGTGGGGGGTATTGGATCGATGTGAGGACAATGATACGTTTTCTCAGGGGGTAAGTATGCAAGAGACTCTAAGGCTGCGGCCCAGCGGCCTGCGCTGCACGCGCACCTGTGAGGCTGACAGCGCGTGCAACCGAGTCCCCCGGTCTCTCTCACTGGTAGCACCGATACACCGCAGGCGTCTCCACCTCGGTGAACAGTTTTGACGCCAAATGCTGATTAGGGAATGCAGTATGGATGCTCACGGGTCAGTTCAGACACAGGTGTACTGCCCCACGCGTTTCTCCATAGATAGCTTCCTCAGCGGCATAATTGGTAGTCCACCAGGCTCCCCCTTATAGGACTCCTTGGTCCCTCATTGGTTAAAAAGTACACGGACCAATATTCACTAAGTAGAATTGTTTATAACAATATATTATATTACCCTGTGAACATTCTCTGTTTGCATAACTTGCATAGGACACATGTGTTACAGCCATTCTGATTGGCTGGCTTCAGTCCCTTTACATATCGTCACATTAAAAAAAAAAAAAAAAGGGCATACGGTTTTCACAGCCAGTCAGATGGCATGGGAACCATTTGCAACTCAAATGTGATGTCACAGGCCATATTTAAGGCCGGAACGTCTCATTTGAGCTCAAGAAGCCGACGGGTCAACATCGTGGATTTAACATGGGGTTATTGGATTAACAGATGAAGACAGAAGATAAAGAAAAGAAAGAAATAATCACAGATGAAGAAAGAAGAAGATGAGAGAAGATTAAAGATTGAAGAATTTGGGATCCGGACCTTCACGGTGTATGGCGTTGGATTGAGTTTCATGACATCACAGTACGAGAGCTTCCTGATTCCACAGAGATTTTTCTTTCTTTTTTAAGCAATCTAGTGAAAGAATGGGCATCTGCAAACAGATAATATTTTCATTTCAACAGATCGCTTGTAGATGTCTTCACCAATGTAGGTCACACTTTTGAGATTATTTAAGGCCCAAAACAGACTAGTGAGGTCTTCAGAAATTGTATCCAAACTATGAAGGGATGTCACATGTGGAAAAGTTCTAAATGTTGAATAGACTGTACATATTTCCGCGCTCCTCTCTATAGAAGTTTGCTGCTGGTAAAAAGATAGGCCTTACATATAGAAAAACAAAAAGAACAATTCCTGCGTTCCTACCAATTAGGCTAAAATAAAATAGTAATCTCATGAAAAAAAGGTTATTTAGTTAAAACCTTTGGCCAAAGCGTCACAAGCCTGCAGCCCCGCCAAGGCATTGCAGGTACCTACACTGAATATATGTAATTATTGTCCCATGGAATGGTGAAAAATGTGAGAAAGCCCTGAAGGGGTTAAATAAAGCATATGCTTTTGTGAACAGTGCAATTAAAAGCTGGCTAAAGCCAGTTTCATACAGTACTAACCTTTCTACGAGGGTGCACAAATTCCCTGGTGTGAATATAATAAAACTTACATATGTAGCTCTTTCTGTCAGACTTATACATTCACGTACATATGCATTGCAGAATTACTGGAGTATTGCTCCAGATTTTCCCAGGCAAGTGTTCGGATACTCGTGGCTGCATCAGTACTCTTGACGGGTGATGTTCAGACTGAAACTGAAGTGTGATATACCTGTACTAATTGGAAAATTGGTAGGGGCTCTTTCTTGAAGGGAGGAGACATATACCTCCAAGGAAATGCTATGTAAAGCAGATGAGCCATTAAACCTATACCTAAATGTTGAATATTGTCACTTCTCACACTGGCTTTGAGATATTGTTCACTGAGACAGTCAGTTATCAGAACAGATATAAATATAAAACTGTAAATGCAAACCTATCCACTTCTTCATTCCAGTTTGTGTGGATTTCAGCAGTGATAGAAGATAAGTTGACAAGAAATGATAATATTGTTCTCATCCATTGCCCCATGAATATAATGACAACATTATGTATACTGTACAAGCGTGTGACGCTTCTATGCTCTTACTTCAATGTCTGTCCTCAGAATAAGCATTCAGTGATGGCATTTGCAGTCTGAGACAATAAGATGATGATGTTTTAAATGAGTCATGGTAATCACTATACTAGAGTGTGTAGCTGCAGTGGGCGAGCTTTCTCTATTTATATTATTCTCAGCCAAACAGAGGAAGGCTCATGAACTAATCCCATACATTTTGGTTACAGTAAATCCATCCTTATATTATTGGCTGCTGTACTCACCAGTACTGTCAATTCTCTGCACTCTTCTATTTTGTCCTTATCCCTTTCATCACTTGCAGGCCGTCTCACATCCTTTTCAGCAAAGATGGTAGTCAAACTTTTTGCCCAAAAACTCCACGCATCTCCTTTTTACTTTAATTACTTCTTACCCTAATGCAATTATATATATTAGACTTAGTCATTGCTGTTTTAGGTTAGATTTTTAAATAAACAGCAAAAGTGAATATTTTGTCCTGAAAGCAGTATATAATAAGGAAAGTATCTCCATCAGCATTACTGTAGGTCTTTATATACTGTGGAGAGCAGAGCACAGATGTTTCTTAGTCATTGAGGGCCCAGGGTTACAACTGAGCAACAGTGAGTTAGTCATGTTTATCACTAAACACTATTGCAAGTTCCATACAGTTATTTCCATCTTCATGGGCTCCGAAAACTAAAACCACATCCAGTGTTTGGCAAAAAACGGTGGGCTCGAACAGCTGAATCAAGAGTGTGAAACTCACTCAGACTCCTGTTAGAGACAGCAGGTGTTGGGAGAGTTAGAAAAACCCTCCAGCTCATAATTAACTTTAAAAGCCTGGTAGGGATTTTCACTGTGTGCCTGAAAGTTGCTTTTTGTGACAATTAAACATATGGAAATTCTATTTTTTTTTTTTAGGTTTTCCTTTGGATTTCCTTTGCAATAGACCATCAAAAGTTAAACTCTATTAAGTGAAGATGAATAATGGTTAGACCGTTTCAAAACATGCTACATGCTTCCAATGCTTCCAAACGTAGATTACACTGTAGATTCCCTGATTTAAAAAAAGTTGGTGCATTTGTTAATTGTTATGGTTTTTAGGTGATTTAATTTACTTTGCAAACAGGAACTAATATGATTACTATTTTTTCAAGGACATGAGAGCCAGAGACGCTGAAACGCATCTTTTCCACTTAAAAAAAATAGATTTTTTTTGTAGGGGGGATGGTTCATCGTCATCAACACGCTCATTGGGACTAATTCAAATGTATTAACTCTATGCAACCTGAAATTGAAACTATGCCTAACCGTTGGATGCCCCAGGAGGTACCCATAATGTCATGGTGTCTGGCACTCCATGAGCAGCAGGACACAGTGGTTATATCGTGGTTATATCATGGGATATCGTGTTTGGAAATGCTGGGAGACAGAATGGAGGGCTCCACCTCTTCCATTAATGGATTAAGTGACGTCCCAATCACGTGATCGCTCTAAGGAGCGGTCACGTAGTTACTAGTTGCCGGAGCGGTTGTGGCACTACAGCAACCGCAAGGCAAAAGCAGCAGTCTGAGAAGAAAGAAACTGTCCTGCGCTCCGGTAGCCAGTCTCAGCACCCGTAGGTGTCAGTGTAGTCACTGGAGGATGGAGAAGGAGGGTGCAATAGGGGACCTCTAGATAAATTAGAGCTGGGAGGGAAATCCCTTACCTATAAAAGCTCTTCAATTTGGGTCCTGCTCTCCTCTGCTCTCCGGTATCCCGCGTACAGCCTTCTGAGAAGTTGAATGAGAAGAAAGCAGATCCGGCGCCACTGCAAGTGACAAGCATCCAGGCTACTTCCGGGTTTAGTTGAGAAAACTTTATTGGAACATCACATCACACACACGGCTACACCACGATCTCCCCCTCAACGCGTTTCACGCTATGGAACAGCGCTTCGTCTTGGAGTGGGGGAGACGTGGTCTGAGCCTGAACATTTAAATAAAAAAAGCCCGCGAAAAACAGACTAATTAATTAACCCCCTGGTGTCCATGCCCTTTAAACAGCTTTACAGCGTAACTAGAATCCTACTTACTGTATATATAATCTTGTTGTTTATAGGGAACATCAATGCATTCCTCATATATTTAAAACAACATGAATAGGACCATATCTATATTGTTTAGGTTGTTCTGGGGTGCAATGATAACTAGGGTATATCAAAAACCGTCACAACATTGTCCCACGTGTTTGGAGATTCTAACCCTTTCAGGCATCATATAGCCCTACTGAGATCATCTTCCCTACTTCTCCAGACCATCAGAAGATCATCGATATAGCGCTTGTAAAACGCTATATGATGCCTGAAAGGGTTAGAATCTCCAAACACGTGGGACAATGTTGTGACGCTTTTTGATATACCCTAGTTATCATTGCACCCCAGAACAACCTAAACAATATATATATGGTCCTATTCATGTTGTTTTAAATATATAAGGAATGCATTGATGTTCCCTATAAACAACAAGATTATATATAAGTAGGATTCTAGTTACGCTGTAAAGCTGTTTAAAGGGCCTGGACACCAGGGGGTTAATTAATTAGTCTGTTTTTCACGGGCTTTTTTTATTTAAATGTACAGGCTCAGACCACGTCTCCCCCACTCCAAGACGAAGCGCTGTTCCATAGCGTGAAACGCGTTGAGGGGGAGATCGTGGTGTAGCCGTGTGTGTGATGTGATGTTCCAATAAAGTTTTCTCAACTAAACCCGGAAGTAGCCTGGATGCTTGTTTCTTGTAGTGGCGCCGGATCTTCTTTCTTTTAAAGCAGCAGTCTGGGCTGATCCCTATTTTTTTTGTTGCTTTAAGGGATCTCTTCTTGCTCTTTCCAAAGCTTTGTTTAAGTTTGAAATCTGAAGAGCTACAGATCCGAAAGCCAGTCCTGTCTATCCCCACTAACACCGGTGGACACTCAGAATCCTGTAAGCCTAACAGGATCATTGGTGAAACGCATAGGAGGAGGAGCCAAGGGTCTGTGCTCTCACTTGGTGCAGTGGAGTGGCACTACGAGCACTGCAACGTGCGTCTGTGAGGGCGGCACCCGTCATCGGCTGGTTTGCCTGCTAACTTGATACTACTGCTGCGGAGGAGGATCCACAGCCCTGAGAAAACCGGGAAGGGTCGTCGCGTCACATCCGGAAGTGACGTCACACCCGGCAACCCGTCGGGCTGTGTAGAGTCAGTTCTTACCATCATGACCGGAGGTATTGATTTGGGAGAACAATCGGGCCCCCACGAGCTGTCGGCGGAGGTTGGGTGAGCACACTGAGCATTGGCTCAACCCATGGGCACCCCTCAATATCATATCCCCTTACGTTTTACGTATCCATCTGGGGACACCTCTCTGATCACAAGACTTTGATCTCAAGCCAGGAGTTTCCTGGTGTAATCCCTCTGACATTCATTTAGCAGGAACTTGCTTAGATTGCCTCTCAGTAATAAACCCACTTCCACTTGTTTTTTATTATTATCTTTTGAGTTTATTTTGACAATTGTTGTTATTGTTTGTGATTGTATTGACATAATTTAATATAAAGGTGTTATCTTACCAGTACCCTTTTGACTGCGCTTCCATATTTTTTTCTCTTGCATTACGTTTGAAATCTGCTGCTTCGTTCAAGAGAACTAAGCATTTGAAATATTAAGGGGCCTATGCTAGTAGCTTTCATAACCTACTTATCTAGGCTTTTTAGCTGTTTTTGGCCCAAAATGCCTACAGCAATTCTGAAAGCCTCGATAAGTGGGCTGAATCGCCATTTTTTTCTGTCGTCCAAAACGCATCACCAAGTGAGCCCCGATAAGCCACTTATTGGCAGGTTTTGAAACTCGTGCAATTCTAGTAGCTGCGATTAGGTTATCGAGGCTAATTGTGGCTTTAGAATGGTAAGTTTCTCCCAAAATCCTCTCACCAGAAGAAGTTGGCGTGAGGCTGGTGAGAAGCTTCAGAGGCGGCGGCGAGAGAGGGACTTAGAAAAAAATTAATTTTTCCTGCATCGGATTGATTCCGGGGGTCTCCGGTGCTGACACACATTAATACCAGCACCGTAGGCCCCCGGTATGAATCAGATGCGTGAAAAATGCATTTACAGGCAATCTCTTTACCTTAGTGGCTTACCGCTAAGGCAATGAAGGGGTTAACGACCGGTACCATGTTTATTGTGGGTAGCGGGGGTGGGTGAAGGTGATATTTGGCCCTTCGTGGGTGTTTAGGCCTTGTGGTGGGTTTGCGGGTGGAGTTAACCCCTTCGTTACCTTAGCGGTTAATACCTTCATTACCTGCATACGGTTATGCCTTGGCGGGGCACGCAGGCTTATAATTGCGTTGGCCAAAGGGTTTAACAAAATAACCCTTTTTCATGAGATCATTATTTTATTTTAGCCTAATTGGTTGGAGCGCAGTAATCCTTCGTTTTTTGTTTTTCTATATGTAAGGCCTATCTTCTTACCAGCAGCAAACTTCTATAGGGAGGAGCGCGGTATGTACCAGGTCCTACTTTTTCTGAAAACCGGGTAACGGGTACCCAGGCAAAATTAATAATTTACCCAATCGGGTTCCCGGTTACTCGAACGTCACTTACCTGCAGGGTGAGGAAGGCCGCCGAGACATCTGGGAGCAGCAGCAGCAGAGATCCTGGTAGCAGTGGCAGCAACAGAAGTCTGTGTTCAGCCGGCTGGAGCAGCAGGAATACAGCACACAGCTGATACCACTGTGAGCCGGGGAACCATGTGACCGGAGCAGGAGCATTCCTATTGGACCCTAACCCAGATGAAGTTGCCGTTACCCTAGCGACAAAACGCGTAGGGCTGTTTGCGATTGGACTTGGCTGGGAACCTACTCTATCACTGATCTGTGATTACGGGAGTGAGCAGTTGAACAGGAGAGTACTAGATTGCAGTGCCGGGGGATCGTTGTGTGGATGCACATTTTCAGAGGTACCCGGATGGGGAAGCGGAGCATAGTTATACACCTCTAGCCACGAGATCTAAGCTCCATACTGGAAGAAAATCCACAAGAGACCCATGCATATTTCCAATGCACATGATCTACTTCATTGCTGTGAATGACCTGATTTTAGCTCGTGTTAAATAAACCATTTACTATTTACACTATGGAGTCTGCGCTGTCCCTTTTTGTTCTCTCTATCTCTCTCCCCCCCAACTGGTCAGCTAGTCATGAGTTTCCATGACTAGCTAACCACTGAAGGGAAATAAGAGGTTAATGTTTAACTAAAACTACACTACCTACCCCCTTGGCTACCTAAGTGGCTCGTAAGGCATTACAAGGCCTTATTAATCGCTAAGGCAAATGAGTGGTTATCTCCTACAACCATCACCCGGGGTGCATAATCACCTTTCCTGGTGCAAATACCCCCAATACCCACCCCATCTGCTTCTAGAGTAATGGTCTAATGTGACTAATATGGATTTTGGGCACTAATCGCACAATAGATAAATGCATTAAAAAAAATACATACAGTACATTACTAACAAAAATCCAATATACATTATGAATATTGTTACATATAAGTTTCAACATGAATCCATTGAGTGTCCATGTGGCTATCTAGGCCCTCTCAATAAGAGCCTACTGTTGGTAGCCACATTGGTACTCAAGGGCAATTTGTAATAAAAAATTGACACTTACCCCGTCCATAATGAAAGCTCACCAATCCTTAAAATGGGCAAATGCCCACCGTAAAAAAAAAAACATAAAAGTAATCCAAATTACTTCATTTTAAGGCTCTACACTCCTCTCTAATTACATATATCTCAACGGTCTCGTTACACATTTACAGTACCCGTCTCCTATGCTCAACATTGTCTCATCTTTGCCCATACAGCAATCTCCCATCTTAAACCTTTTTAGCCCCCCCCCCCAACAGGTCAGGTTTTAAGGATATTAAAGCTTCAGCACAGGTGGCTCTATCAGTCCCTGCTTCAGCACACGTGACTCAATCAGAGGCTATTTCATATATAGATATTTCATTATTTCTTTTGAACTCAATCACCTGTATTAATGGATAGACTAGGATCCAATTGCAAATAAAGATCTGTATTTATCTCACAATTTTTATTAAAGGTACCAATTAACAGTTTCCATGTTACATAAACTTTTTTTTTTTGATGGGGAAGGGTACAAAAGTAAAAAAAGGGGGGGATTAAGTAGAAATTGTATAGCATCTTGATTATACATAAGCCAATTACTTATAACACCTCTTCTGATTACTAGCCGTCCTGTGTAGGTAAGAACTTATCCCGTCATCATATCCACCATTGTTGTAGGGAAATACGGCATAGTGTGGGGTACTACAAGTGCACCGTCCCAGGGTTTACTATGTGGCTTCCTGGTTGTGCCAGCCAAGGCTTCCAGACATTTTGGAATTTCAAACACATTCATTTACATACACTGGCGACACACTTTATTCGAGCTCGGCTAGTCCCACGAATTCGGGTATACCCGGGTGTATTGAGGTTTGTGACTGTTTTCTGCCCGAGTGCATTGGGTTATTTCCAGGCAGGGATTGAAGCATTTTATTCCCGCTGGCTGCAATACTGCACAGTATATATATATATACTGCGTTACAATTCATGAATTTATGCCATCTGGTAGACACGCGAAGCATTGCAGCCTATTAAATCCTAATCATTATAATTTAACAGATCAGCCGCCCGTCAGCCAGGCATGAACCCAGGCTGGGAAGGCAAACGCAACGGGGCTTGTCAGAGGTGAGGAGCGGCGCATTCCAGGTATCTGCCAGGTACATACTGGGTATTTGCTCGAATAAAGTGTGTCGGTGCAGTACTGTAGCTTGTTAACTTTTCTATTTGACAAATATGTCAAACTGTACTCTTACTGTGGCAGAGAGTTGGTAAAGTGTTTTTCTTCCAGAGCCTGGATATCGCACATCTTGTGGCTATTATTATGCGAGCAATCATTTTATTCTCAGCTCGGGACACATTTTGGAGTGGCCTATTTAGGCAATGTATCCATAGGGATGTCTATATTCATATGCTTATTTCTCAATTTTGCTGCCAGTAAGGAATCTGCCTTTTTATGGTAGCTTTCTCAAATAATTTCCTTTGAGGCCACTTCAGGGAAAGTTCAGCCCTCAAGGCCAACAGACATTTAGCTCTGCTCTCGGCTCTTTTTTAAGGTCTTTAATATTGATTCTGATCCTGTCATTTTATGGTTCTTTGAAAGGGCATCTATTTTGGTCAGTAGGGAATTTATTTTGTTTAATCTTTCCCGTTTTCGGCCTGCTAACAGAGATATTCATTTTCCTCTCGTTGTAGTTTTATGAGCCTCCCATAGAACCGCTATAGAAGATTTGCTTCCTAGGTTAATTTGAAAGAAGGTTTCCAAATCTAGTTCCATTTCTCTGAACACTTCAGGTATCTTTATCATGGATTCGTTCAGTTTCCAATTAGCTTTTGGAGATCTGACCTCCAGGCTAGTTATAATTGTTTACACGGTGCGTGATCTTACCATGTTATGCTAAGACTATTTGAGTGAGAAACTCTGGGAATCAGTGTGGCACTTGCAAAAATGTAGTCTAGCCTAGAGTATGACTTTTTTGGAAAGGAGAAAAATGTATACACTGCAGTCCTTTGTCAAAGAATGTAATTCCCTCCAGCTATCCACCAAAATTGAGGGACTTCAGGCCTATGTCGAAGGTCCTGATGTCTATGGTTTTAATCCCAGGAGTAATCAAGTTGGGGTTGCTGGATCTTTCCATCATATGGTCTGAATGAGGTAGAAGTCCCCTCCTAGGATGATATACCCGTCAGCCACGCCTCCTAGTATGGTACAGAAAGTAAATTTAGAGATATTCTCGATCGGGGCATAAACGTGGGGCAGGGTAATTTATTCCCCATACAGTTCTCCCACCACTATATTGTACTGTATCTACCATCTCTACCCGTTTTTATAATTGTGTGTTTGAATGTGGTTATGGATAAGTATTGCAACCCGTCTCTTCTTCACCTGGGCCAAGGAGGTAAAAAAGGATATAAATGATTTATCAAAGTATCTATGGGTGTTAAAAATTATAAAGTGGGTTTAGTGAATTAGGAGAATATCTCCCCTCTTTTTTTTTTTTTTAAATCTGTCATCGCCATCCGACATTTATTTGGGGAGTTTAGGCCTTTTACATTTTAGGATATTACTCTAAGTGACATCACACAAATGGTATGGAATTGCTACACTACTGGGCAACCTATGGGACTGGGTCTCAGATTCTATAGAGGTGTCATTATGTCCTGTGTGTGGGCATTGGGTAGGGGTTAAAAGGGGGTTGGGGGAAAAAAACTAAATAGTACTGAGTTTTTGTGAGTAACCATCACCCACGAACTCAATTGACCTTGAGAAGGTGCAAGGTGGAAAAAGGGAAAGGGCGCCCGTGTCTTATTTATACTGGTCATGTAGAGAGAATGCGCTGCTCGGAACCAATGGGCCAAGCCCAACTCTTATCTCGTATATGCTAACGTTGTATTTCTGGGTTTTCAACAACACTTAATTTAAGCCGATTTATCAATAGTGCTAGATCACGAACATCTATATGTTTCAGAATAAAATGTTAATGTAAATTTTAACCACTATCAATTCTTCATAACTGTTACAGACTTAACCAAAGTAGGGCTACAGTAAAACCATTAGACCTGGAGACCTGGTTCAACTTATCCTAATTTATCCCGACCAATCCATTCTTGGGCTTCAGTGTTCCCTGTATTGAAAAACTTTACCTCAGGACCTGGCCCTTATATTATGTGTTTTTTTGCCGGGATAAGGCCCATCAGGTCTCACAACCAGATTGAGAGAAGCCCTGGGGTTGGCAGGGGGCCTCCACCAGTTTGCCCATGGGATGGGACTAAAAATATCCATCCCCCGGCTTACTGTCTGCGCCATTAGGGAAATCCAGTATCATTGATCCTGAGTATTGGGCCTAGTGGTCCAGCAGTGCCCCCGGCTCCCCTCATGACCAGCCACCAGAGATGTCCACACGACAGCCCCTGACCGCCTCTCCACCCCCAGTAGCCAACCCAGTAGAAACACATTAGATAGTCTTTCCTCAGAACATTGGATGAGCCAGAGCTCGTCTGAGATTGGCCGGACCATGATTTGCAATTTCAAAGTCTCCTAGGGCTTTCATCTGTCTCCTGTCCAAACCGGGGACGCAAAACCTCCTCTCCAGGTCCATGTAGCGAAAGGAATCAGCAATAAAACAGCCTTTCCCTGTGGAGTTATGTGGCCAATGAAGCATGGCCAAGCGAGGAAACCATTCAACAGTGAGCAACGGAGCTCCGTAAACGTCAAACTTACATTTTTAATCCAGGGCTTGTTCTTGCCTTCCGCTGCTGGATGGTGTTTTTGGAGCCATTGTATCATGTGGCTCCATGTTTCTCTGTGGTCGTGCTTTTGTCCATAGGATGTCCAGTGCAGGGGACCTGCTTCTTTTGGGGCTTTCGTGGGTTGGAAGGGCTGCGACCCCTAACTTCTCCACTAAAGCCAGACCTTCTTCCGGCTCTTTCATCGTGAAAGCCCTTCCCTCCTGCAGAACCAGCAGCTTGATTGGGAAGGCCCATCTAAATTTAATATTACTGTCTCTAAGCTTTGTGGTTACTGCCTTTAAATTCCTCCTGCGTATTAAGGTGGATTGAGATAAATCCGTGAATACCTGAAGAGGAATATTCTCAATTCTTAAATCGCCTGACATCCTGGCTGCCGTATTAAAGGGCTCTTTAGTCCTGTAATAGTGGAATCGAATTACCACATCACGTGGCAGGTCCCCAGGGTGGGATTTAGCTAATAGCGCTCTGTGGCATCTATCCAGAAGCAGAGATTCTTCTGTTTGTTCCGGCAAGGCCGCAGTGATCCACCTACACATAAACTCTTCAATGTTTCTTTCCGATTCGGGGGTTGCCCCTTATCCTAAGGTTATTGCGGCAGTCTCTATTTTCAGCATCCTCCTCTCTGTCTAGGGCCTCGGCAAGAGGGGATCGCATCTACCTTTAAATACGTGTCCATGCGGATTTTGTTTCTGTCTGTGGCATCCATTTTGTTATCAAGGGAGTTCGCTCTCTCTCCCAGAGATATACAGTAATGTCTGCCTTCAGTTCAGATACCGCGCTTTGCAGTAAGTCCTTAATGCTTCCAAATAGATCAAGAATGTCATTTTTAGTTAAAGGTAGGTTTCTCAGCTCTGCTTCCGACTCTACTTCGGACTAAGCCCAGGCTTGAGGGTCCATGTCTTGTTCCTGTCTGCAGAGTTCCTGCTTTTTAAAGAACTCCTGGCGTTCCCCTTGGTTCTTTTTCCTTTCTCTCCCTTTGGAGGCATGATGGCATCCAGCTCCGTTCCTG
This sequence comes from Ascaphus truei, assembly GCF_040206685.1. NCBI lineage: Eukaryota > Metazoa > Chordata > Amphibia > Anura > Ascaphidae > Ascaphus > Ascaphus truei. The sequence goes on along the minus strand of NC_134484.1, from coordinate 458,019,878 downwards.
GTATTTTCTCCGAAATGAGTTTCATATTCTCGCTGTGTGCTTATATTAGTACCCGAGATGCTGCGGAGCTCGTGTTTTAAGCCGCCATCTTAATCCACGCCGCGCATGCGCCTCAAGATGCTGTCTTTTAAATGCATATTAAAGAGACAAATATTGGTGATTTCATGATTACATATGATCTTTTTATGGATGGCAACAGTAATAATATAGGGGCTGAACTGATGCAATTCAGTCCATGGTTACCGACCCAGAAAGTTAACCGAATAAATCCTCCATCTAATGTCTTAGCAACAATAATAGAACAAATGTCTTGTTCCAATATTATAGTAAACAAAGGAATGTTTTATAAGGCACAAATAATACAAGCTAGTACAGTAAGTCTCCCATGTACACGAGAGCTTCAATAACATGCGTATGGTAAGGCCAAACTGAGAAATCACCCAGGGATTAATTATCCATTTCTCATTTATTTCAATTTAATTCCAACTGCACAATAAAACTTGTAACATAAAGGTGTTTTATTAAGTACCTCATTGAATCATACTCTAATAAAACTACTACACACCTTAAACAGATTGAGTGCATTGATTACATCAATGTCTCATAAACGACAATGTCATGTGAAACAGATTTAGTCATCTGGAGTCTATAATATGTATTGCTGCGTATCTCACACAAATGTAAAGGAATATATAGTGTTTAAGGAATTTGGCTGGGCATCTATTATCAAACAATTAACCGGTGCAACGCTCTCTGCATGTTACAATTACTATTTGACTTTTCCTAAAAAGAATACACATTCAATTGACATCATTAATGTTTTTCATAATGGACATTGTAAGATACCTCTGTGAAGATCTGTGACCCCTAATTCTAATAGGGGTCCATTTAAATCTGTATCACAAACTACAAGAAATCATAGAAAGAGGAATGCTATACTACGCCTTGTACTGTACATGAAGCTGGAGAATCCTGGGGGACCTGGGAGTAAATGCTGTTTCAATGATAGATTCCCAGGGAAGGGGATGTATTTTTATTATCCGGGAATCAAATATTGCTGGGGTAGAAACAAGGCCCTGGTAAATATACAGCTCAACACCCTTATAACGCTGTGCTTGGGGTTCAAAGAATCACATCGCGCTATAAGTGGATCGCGTTAGAAATAATGTACAATTGTATGCATTGTACAATAAAGTATTTAAGATACCAATAATCGTGTTGTAAAAGTGTTCATACAGTAAATACGAAAATTGGGAGCCGCGATTGCATCGCGTTATAAGCGGCTTAGAGTTGTAACGGATCGCGTTATAACGGGGTTGAGCTGTATCTGCCAACTAACTTCTGTTCAATGGTGTAATAATGATTCAGTCATGTAGCCAATGACACAGATCTGCTACTGTAATCATTTAGTTTTCTTCTCTTGTTCTCAGCTATAGTATTACACCTGATATCAGCTGTCACGTTGAGAGTATGCCACAAATAGTACTATACTACGCTATGAAAGAGACAACAGGGGTTATTCTCTTTATCAAGGGTGGCCAACTCCAGTCCTCAAGGGCCACCAACAGGCCAGGTATTAGGGATATCCCTGCTTCAGCACAGGTGATTGACTGAGCCACTGATTGAGCCACCTGTGCTGAAGCAGAGATATCCTTAAAACCTGACCTTGAGAACCACCCTGCTCTATATGGTCATAACAATTAGCAATCTGTAACATCCATTCAAAAGACTGCTGTTAATGATTAAGGAATACACATCATTTTCCTTTACAGTATCTCCAATGTATAATACCAGTGGGTAGTGTTAGAAGAGGTGGGAACTGTCATTAAACAACAGTAACACAGTGTTAGGCTGCAGCAGTGATTCACAAAAGAAATGAATGCCAATTACCGTATTCATTATAATGTAAAGCTCTATTGTGTTTCCTTTCTTAAGCCATTATACAGTACGGTAGTATAAAAAGCCCATTATAGTACAAATAAACCTAACACTTAATACTCGTGTACACATGTAAACATCAACCGAAAAATACAATACTGTATGTGTCCGATTGCGAGCCAGATTTTTACTGCTCCTTAGAAACTTTCAATGCTCCATAAGTAAGGGAAGTTATTTCTCCCAGGCTGAATGTAGTATGTGTAGCCTAGTGCCCCTGGCTACGGGTTTCCCAGCCCTGGCACATAAGTCCTGGTAAGTGCAGGCAGTGTTAGGGTTAAATCCTTCCTCGTGAGCCAGCATGAGAGTCCCGCAGCACACTACTAATTGTATCCGAATGTAGCCATAGCCAGGTGCAGGCTTGGGGCCGTTGAAAGCATCATGCCTGGGGGGTGGCTATAGGTGTCAGCACCGTGGGATGATACCTGTTCCGCCCTGCCCAGTTTTGGGGCAGAGTTACTAACCCCTCCCCCAGGTATACAAGATGCTTCCTTCCCAAATTCTAAAGAGATTCCAGGATGTAGCCTGCTCCATAGTGAGCGAGGTGGTTCTACATCACCTCATCAGGGGGTGAGGGGGTGATGACTATCCTAAGGGCCTCAAGCCTTTGGGGGGCCTAGTCAGTGGACAAAGCAACCATAAGATGCGAGGGAAGGTATTCATCTGTATGGTGTCATGAAGTACCTCTTTTGCGTGGGAAATGGAATCTGCTGGCCTGCCAATAAATGGTATCATGTTGCCTGTCTCCTGGTCTAATTTACTGGAACAGGGTTCATGTGGGGTCACTCTGTGCCACAGGCAGATCCCTACAGGATGGAGGTGCTGCACCAGATGAGTTCCCTTTCCTGTCCCCATACCAACGCGGTGTAACATAGCTTCCCGGCAGTTATTTCTTTTTCTGGGCCTTTCCTCTGTCAGTCCTATTAGTGCAGGCAATGGAAAGGTTAATTCCTTTATTAGGCCTGTGTGTGTGTATTCCAGCCTTGAATAATGTATCAGTATTCAAGGGCAGGCCTAGCAACTCTGAGGATGTCAATCTGAGGGGTGGATATTGGTTGAAACGCCCCCTAATGTGTGTGGGCCAATCTGTATCCGGCTCTGGCTTACTATGAGTCAGAGTTAGAGACACTCCCCAAGGATGTTCAAATTGGGACAGCCTCCTAAATTGTCAGTGGAGAGAGAGTCTGAGAGAAGTCAGTCAGATGAAGAACTGTCTCTCCCTCCCAGTCAAGCCAGGGCTGGGAGGGAATCATGCTGCCTAAATCAGGGCTCTGATTTAGAGGGATTAAAGAAAGAATCAGATGATGACAAGAACCATGTGAACTGTCTATTCTCTGTCCTGGAGCTGACTGCTGAACTGTAATGGCCGCCGCTGCTAACTGCGCATGTGTGAACTGGGGGATGTCCCTGACTATGGTGCGCCTCTTCTCACTCCCTGTAATGGCCGCAGCATCGCATCTCCGCATGCGCGAGCCTAACGCCAAATGCAAGATGGCCACCGTGTTGCTTCTGCGCATGCGCAACACTCCACGCATGCGCAGACATGAAAACCATGGCGGCGTCTTGCAACTGAGGCCACCGGGAGCCCTGGGCCATGCGACTGCCCCCGCAGCTCCCCGACATACCACGGGAGTCCCTGTTCTCCTGCGGAGGTAAGGGGGGCCAGGGGGAAGCCTGCAACATGTATATACTGTATATCCCCTCAAGCCTCCCTTCAAAAACGTTAGGGACATGTACATGTGCTGAAAAAGGAGCACACCTGTGCAATTTGCTAATCGCTATGCAAAGTATATTTAAATGAGTCCCATCTTACATTTAGTTAGGTTAATACATCAAATATGTGTAGCACCTTTCCCCTCCACCCCCACCCCCCTAAGGGAGATTATGTTGCTACCTGTTGTATTCTGGTGCGCTGCATACCTGTTTCATGGAACCAAAGGCCTGAGAGCTCCTCGATGGTATGGGGAGGCATCAGGACAGACTCTCTGTGATGGTTCTTCTGTCAGTACAGCCCAGGACGATCCTGGGTAGCCAGGATGGTCCTCACAGGCAACTCAGTTTTCAAGGAACACACCAGAGATGATACAACTGGGTATTTATTTGGGTACAGCATAGATATCATGGGCTCCATTCCCCGAAGGCAGTACCCAGAGCTTGAGGCCCTAGGCAACCCTCCTCAGCACACCTTACCCCCTAACAGGGCAAAGCCTATGCCCACTCCTATCCAGGAGAGGCTATACTAGTGCTTCCTCCATGCAGGGAGGTGAGCTCAGAACTAACTGCTAAATTCAAACCTTAGAGGAAATCTCCATCCAACCTAGGGGAGTGGCTTGAAAGCAGGCCTCCTATCAGACATAGGCCCCTATAGTAGCAGGCTAATCCTGAACTGTATTACCTAACATTCTATATAATAACATAACCAGGCCCTGAAGGATTTACTCCCAACACTTATCACTCTTTACTGGGACTTACAGTGCTGGAGGGGCCAGAGAATTAATAGCCAATGGGGGACTTGGCTACACCCTCCCTCTGGTTTTGAAATCCCTCACGATCCTGCATGACATCAAACCACATGTTTATGTAATAAAAACAAAACATGGTAATAACATTATAACATTGGCATAACTGATTCCACCCTGGTAATGTGTTCACTGGCAATAGTCGGAGCCCCGGACTGAGAACAGGGCTGGGGGAACAGTAAGAACAGGGTGATTGGGCAGAACGGGGTGAGTCCAGCACCTCAAAGTCTCATTCCACTGGGCATTTAGTGTTCTGTACCGCAACTTTGTTGGCAACCAGAGAGGTCGTCCGTATTAGGACCTACAACTGTCCCCGCCCGGGAGTGGGTACAGCAACAGCCAGAGGCTTAGCAAGGTCTCCCATGCTCTGAATGGCAGAAGGGCTATTCCGCTTATCATGCTCCTGCTTCCACTGCAGCAAGAAAAGGTTCTCAGTAGAGGTACTCACCGATGCAACAGGGGCGGTTGCAGGATCCGGATGAGAAACAATACTGGCCGGTACCGTTAGCAAAGATTCCTCCACGCTGATCATCTCGTCCGGGCGCTCGGTGTAGGCAGCAGCCAAATAGGCCAAGGCTTTATCTTGGGCCTCACAAATGGCTTTACACTGCAACCGTAGCTGGGAGATTCCTCCAGGGACAGCGGCCCAGCGGTGATCGACATCCTGAATTGACACCCCCAGGTAGATGTCGGGATTCTGAATCCGTCTGCGGAATTAAGTAAATCGCAAATTTTTAATTAATCTGCCTGATCTGTCAAGCATGAAATCCGCATACGAATTTTGGTGGGCTTAACGGATTTCAGCAAAATAATACGCAGAATTTTGGGAACCTAATCTTGAAAGTTTTGTCCATCTCTAATTGTGATTAGTGAGCAATTATATGGTCTTCAAATAGGCATAGGATAACTTTATACTCATTGCTACATTGCTGCAATGTGCAAAGCATGCCTATAGTGTGGTCTAATCTTATGAGGGCACGCATGTAAGCATGTCATAAACATAAGTAAGTACTTCTCGCTTCCATGTGTGCGTGCACTGCAAATAATGCAGTAAGCTATGTTCTGAAGTTCAAGGTGACATGTATACATGAGATTGAAATCTAGTGTATTATATATACTGCATTTTAACTTACTGTAACAGGATTCTCCGCATCCTCTGTGTCCACCAGTTCTGGAAACTTCACTACCTGGGAGGTTGCAATGAACTAGCGCAGGCGCTCCTCAATTGGGCTGAGATGCAGCGGAACCAGTGTTCCCCATCCTGTCTTCTTGCCAGGGCAGCATGGTCAGACAGTTTAAGCTTCATCTTTTGTTTGTGGTTTGCCCAGAGCTTTTTATACATGTCCACAAACTCACTGTGTTCCCCAGCGCATTAATCCTAGTGAGGATTCCGCCCCAAACGCGCTAATTTTCCACAGTGACGGTGCGGGAGTACAGAGATCCTAGAAGGTTGGAGTTTTTGTCAACCACTCAATTTATTAGGATCTCAAGCTCTTCCTTGGTACATTTTAGGTTTCTCTTCCTCGCTGACTCAGAAGCAGGTGAGGTGGATGCCTGCTCAGACATATTAACAGTTTAAGCTTTTAGCTGATATGGCTGAGTAATTCAGTTTGCAATATGTATTTACTTGAAATTGGCGTTGGGTAATGCGTCAGTAACGCATGTGCACGTTATACTTTTTCCCAATGTACAGTACATGTGCAGTGGTTTTGTTAACTGGTCTCATCACTATGATAATCCTCGTTCATACACGTAATGTCACGATGGTCATTTTAATTAACGGATGTCATTTTTGCATATCATTAGCTTTGAGGATGCATATTAAAATGAAGAAAAATAGCGTCCGTCACCTAATTCGGTAACAATCGTTATTAGCGCAAAAGTGACAGACTTCTCTGGATCTACAAAAATAATGGGGTAAAGGCCCCCAATCAGCCAGTGCTGCAGAGCATAATAATAACCCACTTTTAATGAAATGTCTTAATGCACTTGAACCGGATCACAGAGTGTGATAATGCATGCTTGAGGCTGTAAGCATTTAACCCCTAGATGGCATAAGGTCTAGCAGAGATATGCAGAGTTGTAAGGGGGAAGTCCTGGAACCCCCCCAAAACCTCTCCAATCTCTCTGAACTACATAAACCTATGTGCCTGGGGCAGCTCTCATGGGGCAGCGGTTGTACTCACGATATGAAGACCGGTTCTGTGTGCTCCTTTGCTGATATAGTAGACAATGTGAAAAACGCTTGTTCCGGTGGGGAGAAGCAATTCAGCGGGCACCACGATGCAGGAAGAAAAAGCTGAAGCTGGACTGTGCTGAATATGAATCCTTTATTGTAGCATAGATAAAAAGAGGAGGGGAAGCATACCCCTGCACCTCTAACGCGTTTCACCCAGTAATTGGGCTTTCTCAAAGAGAAAAAGCTGAAGCTGGACTGTGCTGAATATGAATCCTTTATTGTAGCATAGATAAAAAGAGGAGGGGAAGCATCTTTGAGAAAGCCCAATTACTGGGTGAAACGCGTTAGAGGTGCAGGGGTATGCTTCCCCTCCTCTTTTTATCTATGCTACAATAAAGGATTCGTATTCAGCACAGTCCAGCTTCAGCTTTTTCTCTTTGAGAAAGCCCAATTACTGGGTGAAACGCGTTAGAGGTGCAGGGGTATGCTTCCCCTCCTCTTTTTATCTATGCTACAATAAAGGATTCATATTCAGCACAGTCCAGCTTCAGCTTTTTCTCTTTGAGAAAGCCCAATTACTGGGTGAAACGCGTTAGAGGTGCAGGGGTATGCTTCCCCTCCTCTTTTTATCTATGCTACAATAAAGGATTCATATTCAGCACAGTCCAGCTTCAGCTTTTTCTCTTTGAGAAAGCCCAATTACTGGGTGAAACGCGTTAGAGGTGCAGGGGTATGCTTCCCCTCCTCTTTTTATCTATGCTACAATAAAGGATTCATATTCAGGACAGTCCAGCTTCAGCTTTTTCTCTTTGAGAAAGCCCAATTACTGGGTGAAACACGTTAGAGGTGCAGGGGTATGCTTCCCCTCCTCTTTTTATCTATGCTACAATAAAGGATTCATATTCAGCACAGTCCAGCTTCAGCTTTTTCTTCCTGCATCGTGGTGCCCGCTGAATTGCTTCTCCCCACCGGAACAAGCGTTTTTCACATTCTGTGGATCTACCCCTACATTTTCGGAATACCCAAGAGTCATTTATACGAAGGCAGCTAATCTTAAACAGAAGTTAGGCTAGAGTATCACTACTCATGGGAGAAGGAGAGGCTCACTGAGAAAAGACTATAAATAACAACACTGAGTTTGACGTAGGATAATCTGGTTCAATTCCCGGTTTCAGCGCCTTGTGATCTTGGACAAGTCACTTTATCTCCCTGTGCCTCAGGCACCAAAATCATAGATTGTAAACTCACCAGGACAGGGACTGCGGCTCTAAAAATTCCTATGTGCTGCGCACCGTGCGCTATACTGTAATTGTGAAGCGCTTTGAGTCCCATCGGGAGAAAAGTGCTATATGAAATAAAGTTGTTATTATTATTATTCCTAAAACCAAAACCAAATCTCAGAAAAATACATCGCTCGGAGACTCAAAACAGATGTACAAGTACATCAACAGAATCCAGAGGGATTAGAATCAGCAAGCCTTGATATGGTCAAATCTAACCCCAGAAGGGGAGGCAGGGTTAAAACTCAGTCCCAAAGAGAAACCCCGGGTTGCAGAGTATGAGAGGAGATTGGAGGGTGCACCGGACGTGAAATCGTCAAACCAGAAGTTATGTTGATCTACCCCACGTACAGTATGTTAATGTGGGAATAATACAATTTTTAACTGAAATCTTCCACCACAGTATAACTGATTCAGATTGTCCCGAATTGATTAACATATGTAAAGCATATGAATGAAATGGCTAGTCAGCATTTTACTGATTCACCATCGGATAAAAAAAAATCATCTATTGCTTTTCTAAAATTGCAGTAAATGTTTTTCAGAATGCACACAGCTTCAAATATTTCAGAAACAAACATTTGTTAATCACTGCACCTTCCTCTTATGCCAGCTGAGTCATAGGTGAAACTAGTTTGTTAAAAGGTGTCACACTATATTCTCAATCCAACAGGGAAATTCGACTTTCCTTTTAGTTAAAGGGTGGGTTTCGTGATTAAAAACAAATAATCTTGGGAAGGTTGAGATAATGGTTGAGATAATATTGCCTTCCTAAACTTCAGGGGGTACTATGAATAAATGACTTCAAGACACCTGTAGCCGCACCTCCATAACTAGGATGGGGTTGTATCTTGGCAGTAGCTTTTTTGACAGACAGCCACATTGCAAAGAGTCTGGAGTTTTTATGTGTGGACGTTGGAAATGTGTTAAGCTGCTAGCTCTTTTGCAAGCCATATGAATGTAAAGTACCTCATCATAAGTTTATGTTTGCACTCCCTGTGGCCACATGTGTCAAATTAACTCATATCCGCTCATTTCAGAGAGAAGGACACATATAAGCCCACGAAGGCCCATTTCGATTGTAAAAAAAAAACCAACCAGTTAGGAGAAAATACAATTCAATCTATCTTAAGTATTTATGTATTATATTTCTCATATATTGTTCCAAAGATACTCCCATCATTTCTTTTATAATCACTTGAGCCTCAGTGGAAGCATCCTGTTACTAAAATTATCCATGGACCTATGAGCTAAGAGCTAAGTATTTCTGACTGGTAATTCTAAACCCTATCAGGGACTAAAACAAATAAGCTTATGAGTTACCTAGCAGCCTCAATTATTTAAAAAAAAAAAAAAATGTTGTACTGTAATAAGTAACCACAATTTGTATTACAAATAAGCAATCATTGGAATAGTGGAGACCGAGGGCCAGTCAGTGATCCGCCAGAGTTAGCGGACGCTGGCTGTAGAGAGTGTGGCCGATCACCCGACGGAACCCAGTGGAGCACCCAGCGGAGAGCAGTCAGAGGTACGGACGCCATAAGAGGCAATCCTTCACAGAAGCAGAGTAGAGGGGCACTGAAGCGTTTTGTGAAGTACAACCCTTGTACACTGCTGCAGCAAATAAGAGCTCCAAGGGTGTGCCGGCACCATTACACAGGCCTTCAGACCCAGGATTGGGTGGCCCTAGGGACAGACACGGACACACCCACACAGCATCTATTGGGGAGTGTTATTATTTCTATGTAATGTGAATGTGGTTCACGATCCTTCTGTTGAGGATCATAAAGTATCTGAGTAGCCAGTTCTAATCACTTTATAAATACCATTGAAATATAAACATTGCTGTAATCAGCCTCCATTTTGTCTGAATTAAGACCAGAGGGGAGTAACGTATGGAAGGACTTGGGCCGCCACCTCAGCATTAGGTGTTAGTCTGAGGCAAATGAGAGGGGTTACACATACATACACGTGTATATCCTACCGTATATAGCAAGTTGCTCTGATTTTCAGGTATATCAACAAAACATCCTTGTGATAATGTAATTACCATTGCAACAACCGTGCCACTATTTTATTAAATAATCAATGTATTCTGTTCTAAGTTCTTAATTATCCTAAGTGGTGCCAAAGTGAATCTCGGAGCCACTTATAAAGGAAAGAGAAGGAAATGAGGATTTTAAAACCTACCATCCTTTTAAATTCTATTTCCAAAAATAAAAAAGCTCCAGTACATTTAGCAATTGGTAATAAGCTTTAAGACAGGGGCGTTCAACTCCAGTCCTAAAACACCACCCCTCCCCCCGCCCTCCCCCCAATGGGGTCAGCGTTTCAGATATATCTCAGCTTCATCAGCACAGGTGGCTCGACAGAGCATATGATGAAGCGGGGAAGACTCCCTGTGTCTCTGTTCTTGTGGTACAAGATTTCACATTCCTGTTTTTTTTTAACTTGGTTGAAGAGGAAAATAAACTGATGAGTTAATCTTAAAATGTATAAACAGCAGGTTCTTACTATTACTGATCTATAGCAGTTACAGAGAAAGTACATTGTCTAGTGCTGCTCTCTAACGGCTTTCCACGTTTATATGTGGATCAGTAAGCAAATGTTTGCAATAATATCTTTTTATTTCTGTATTTTACTGACTTCAGCAGTAACTAAGGGCCTCATGCAGTAAGCCCCGATAAGGCTTTTTCGGCATTTTAGAGCCATTTTTTGCCTTCCAGATTCAGTAAGCGCCGATAAGTGGGAATTATCGGCAACTTTTCCTCCCGAAAAGAAATTATCGGGAAACGGCTGCCGATAAGCCACTTATCGGCACTTTTTTAACCCGGCAGAATTCAGGTAGCCCCGATCAGCTTTTCGGTGCTGATCGGCACCCCAGATTGGAGAGTTTATCGGGAATCCAGCCCGCCAACTAAAGTTGGCAAGTTGGTGGAGGAGAAGCATCGGCCGGGTCGACACTTAGAAAAAATCAGCCCTTTTTCCTGTTTGTGATTGATGCCGGGGGTCTCCGGAGCTGATACCCGCACCGGAGCCCCCCGGCATGCATCGAGACAGGAAAAAGGCATTTAAAGGCCACTTCATTACCTTAGCGGCTAACCGCTAAGGCAATGAAGGGGTTAACCCACTGTGCCATCTATATTGTGGGTAGCGGGGGTGGGTGAAGGGGGTATTTGGCCCTGGGTGTGAGTTTAGGACTTGCGGGGGGGTTGCGGGTGCACTTAACCCCTTCACAGAAGTGGGACCACACAGCTTCATCCCGCAGACTATAGGTCCGCGGTGCCCCCACAGATGTGAGGCCACCGCTTCATCCCTGCATGTGTCACCCGTGGAACCTCCAGCCTGGTACCCGTGAGATACCCGAGGAAACCACAGGTGGTCTCCAGAGGTCCCACGCGGAACCACGGAACAAACCCTGAATGTAAAAAAAATAAACCTGGCCTACACATTCAATACATTCCCTCCCACCCCCCCCCCCCCCAACACCTACAGTACAATAATGTGCAAAATAACTATTATCCAGATAGGGATAATAGATTATTTGCCCATTATTAAAAACATTAACTAGCATATTCAAATAAATAAAGTACTACTGACCTCATCAATAAGAAGTCTCCGTCGCCAGCAACATCCTTGTCTTGCCCACAAAATACATAGCCAAAACAAAGCCAAAACATTGCAATTGCATTCAGATATCAATTAACCCCTTAAACACCTTATCGGATAATAACCGCAAAGGTAATTAAGGGGTTAAGCCACACTGGCCCGATACCCACCCTTCACCCATGAATTTGTACAGTGGCTTCTATATGTATTTATTGTTGTTTATGTATTTTAAATACACAGGGGGTGTATGTTGTTTATTGCAATGTTTATTGGGGGCATTTGTCCCCAATAAACATGCTATTCTGCCTTAACCCCTTCATTGCCTTAGCGGCTATCCGCTATGGTAATGAAGCAGCATTTATGTATTTTTAATACTATTGTGCGGGAGCAGGGGGCCCCCTGAGCTGAACCACATTGATTTGAGACCCGCTGCTTCCCGAGTTACAGGCACCAGTTTGGGGCATCGGTTACAGTGTCGCCGCCATATTTATAGCGGGCACGTCGCGAATGGGACGCTATAAAGATGGCGGCAACACTGCCACCCGATGACACGTTCCGGGGCCTGTAACTCGGGAAGCAGGGGGTCCCTGGTCCACAAAGCAATGCGGTTCAGCTCGGGGGACCCCCTGCTAACTGTACAGAATTATTAAATAAATATTCATGCTGCTTCGCTACCATAGTACATAGCCACAAAGGTAAGGAACGAGTCTTTATTGATATGTGTGTTTTACTGATAGTGTAGATGTGCAGAGGGTCTCCGGAGCTGAACCGGTTTGGTTTTAGGTCTGGGGACCCCCTACTTCCTGAGATACAGGCCCCTTTAGGGGGTGCCGGTATCCCTCTGCTTGGTTTACATGCCGCGGTCACGTGATCGGGACCTTTAAATGCAGAGGGATACCGGCACCTCATAAAGGGGGCTGTATCTCGGGAAGCAGGGGGTCCCCGTTCCTGAAACCAATGCGGTTCAGCTCCGGAGACCCCCTGCACATGTACACTAGGAGTAAAAGTTGTTTAAAAATACTTTATTTTTTTCCGATGTTTGCGCTGAGAGAGCGGCTTGTCTCTCTCTGCTGCAAACATCTATCGGCACCAAAGGCCTATCGGAAGGCTTATCGGGAGCCAGGCTGTATCGGCACAGGCTCATCGGCAGCTTTGCTTTCGCAGTGCTTCGGCAGGGATCGGAAGGATTCTGCCCTTACTGAATACTGCGAGGGTAAATCGATAAAAAAAGGCCTATCGGCCACCTATCCGCCACACTTGGCGAAAATATTTTATCGGGGCTTACTGCATGAGGCCCTAAGTATCTAATAGAGAATGAGTGGCCAACTCCAGTCCTCAAAGGCCACCAACAGGTCAGGTTTTCAGGATATCCCTGCATCAGCACAGGTGGCTCAATGAGTCTCTTCTTCAGCACAGATGGCTCAATCAGGAGCTCAGTGTTTGACTGAGCCTCTGATTGGGCCACCTTTGCTGAAGCAGGGATATCATGAAAACTTGTTCTGTTGGTGGCCCTTGAGGACTGGAGTTGGCCACCCCTGTAAAAGAGTACTGTGTATAAGTATAGCAAAATGTTTTTTTGAAAAGCCATATTCTCCTACAGCATCACATACAAACTACTGTTGTCACAGCTATGCAATAGTAGACAATGGTTAAAGCCTCAGTGTTCACAATTTTATCATAAAACATGTGCACTATTATGTGTTTAGAGGCGGAGTTTGTTTGTGTGTGGCGCACATATGTAAATGATGCAATATAAACGCACAAGCATACACCACATTCCTGCGTCAAAAATGCATCAAAATTGTCCGTCACATTTTTCATGGTGCAAACAACAAATGCAAGTCTACACAAACATTTCTTAGTGTGTTTGTGTGTGTGTGTGTGTGTGTCTATATATATATACACATATATATATATATATAGACACACACACACACAAACACACTAAGAAATGTTTGTGTAGACTTGCATTTGTTGTTTGCACCATGAAAAATGTGACGGACAATTTTGATGCATTTTTGACGCAGGAATGTGGTGTATGCTTGTGCGTTTATATTGCATCATTTACATATGTGCGCCACACACAAACAAACTCCGCCTCTAAACACATAATAGTGCACATGTTTTATGATAAAATTTGCTATACACAGTACTCTTTTACAGGGGTGGCCAACTCCAGTCCTCAAGGGCCACCAACAGGACAAGTTTTCATGATATCCCTTCTTTAGCAAAGGTGGCCCAATCAGAGGCTCAGTCAAACACTGAGCTCCTGATTGAGCCATCTGTGCTGAAGCAGAGACTCATTGAGCCACCTGTGCTGATGCAGGGATATCCTGAAAACCTGACCTGTTGGTGGCCTTTGAGGACTGGAGTTGGCCACTCATGCTCTATTAGATACTTAGGGCCTCATGCAGTAAGCCCCGATAAAATATTTTCGCCAAGTGTAGTATATATATATATATATATATATATATATATATATATATATATATATATATATATATATATATATTGCAACTGTAAATATTCCTGTATATTCATTTGCATGTCTTAGACAGGTCTGCAACCCTGTCTTTCACAATTATCACCCAGCAAACAGCACTTCCACTGCAGCAAGGGATTCTGGGAAATGACATGCAAATGAGCACACAGTGCCACTTTTTATCTCATGCTCACATTACATGAGCAACCCTTAGTCAATGCATGCTGCTTTAAACACAGCTTTTAAGCAAGGACTTGGGAGATGCAAAGTCAGTTAACCCACTCACAGACATGTTTCAACCTTGATGGGTCTCATCAGTGTGAGGTTGGCTTACTGACATTTGCTCAAATGAGATAAGAGTAGGTAATCACCACGACCACCATAACCTTAATAGTCGTGGTGATTATATATATATATATATATATACACAGAAAGAATTTACCAGAGGGGGGTCCGGGAAAAAGGAGACAGCACACAGCCAGGGAAATCCAAAGATGTTGTATTCAAAACAAATACATGACACTGCATCCAACGTTTCGTCATCAAAGTGTGACCATCCTCAGGGACGTGTTTTGAATACAACATCTTTGGATTTCCCTGGCTGTGTGCTGTCTCGTTTTTCCCGGACCCCCATCTGGTAAATTCTTTCTGTGTATGTGCATATATGGGACAAGCATCAGTGGATTATTTGTTTTCAGTGTGCCAACTGCCCTTTGCTCATATATATATATATATATATATATATTTATATATATATATATAAATATATATATATATATATATATAGCCAGGTCCCCCATTCAGTGCGCACCCCCCTCCGGGTACTCACAGCAGCCACTCTTGGAGCGGTGCGGGGGCGAGTACGAGCATAGCGTGCCTCTTTCTGGAATGCGGCCGGTCGCCGGGGATGCGTGCGGCCCGTTGCTAGGGCCGAGGTCGCGTTGCGGAGCTCCCGGCAGCTCTCGGTGCAGGGCGCCGCCATTGCCAGTTGCATTGCGCATGCGCAGTGAGAGCCAAGCGCCGGGAGGCCCACAGACAGCTCGCGCATGCGCAATGATCGCGCGAACGGCATGGCCAATCAGGAGAGGGCTCACAGAAGGGACTATATCTCCCATGAGCCTCAGGAGCGCCCCACGTGACCCCAGGGAGCCAATAGGGCTAGAGCATCTCCCTGCAGATTAGAATAGATACATTTCGCGGGGTTTTGAGCAGCACGTTAGTCTGGACCAGGAAGAGCTAGTCAGTGACCCACTGCATTAGGCCAGCAATCCCCTAGGCCCCAGATAGGTCCTGAACCCCCAGCTTGTGGTGCTATAGGGACAGGCCCTAGATAGGGACACTGCCCCATTAGCGATTGGCATAGTCAGGGAAACAGTGCTGAAGCCAGGCAGCCCTGCGAGGTGGGTTATGGGCTCAGAACGCCACCAAAGACACTGAGACTAAGGTGATATTATCCACGCCGGAATTCACCCAACGCGGTGCGGAGGACGACGTCGGATCAGGCGGAATCCCTGTCATAGTCTGCGGACCCCGGGGTGGGATCCCTGGGCAGGTATCATTCTTCAAGTGCACCAACACTGTACAGCAACGCAAGAAGCACACCTAAGGGTGGGGGTATCATTTGGGGACACTTGCGTGGAGAGTGGCAAAGGGCCTTGTATAGTGCGATTGGACACGGTGTGGGGATACACGGTGGTGGGAGCGGGGTGTATGTTATACCTTACCCAAATGCAACGTTGAATGTTATATATAGTAGAGTATAAGTTATGCGCATATATGCAGTAAAGCCGGTCCTGTTTTACAACTGTGTGGTTACCGTGATTGTTTCCTGTGAGGGCCTCCTCCCACTCTGTTGGGATCCCTCCCAGGTGGAGGCGTTGCACCACGAGATTGTTATATGTATGTACCCCAGGCTCCCCGAGCTGAGGCTTAGGCTCCTGAGAGCCACACAGGTATACACAGCAGTAGTAGCGTCTGTATTCACAGGGAATACCCGTTACATTTGGAGGCGCTGCTGAGATTCAGCCCTGGGGTGCCCTACTCAGTAGTTCACGTAGTATCCTATCAGTCAGCATGTCTGCACTCACGCTCCAACAAGTGGCTGACTGGGCCGAAAGGCTAGGAGTGCTCCTGCGGCATATAGTCGCCGTAGACAGGGTACCTGCCGATGTATCCATGTTTATTGTCTGCATCGCAGTAAGGACATTACCTGGTCTTGCGGGCGCCCACCTCATCAGCAAGCACAACAACCTTGGCGGACAAGAGAACACCCTATTGCTGGCCACCGAACAAGCTATACCCCCTGATAGAGGCCGACAAGTAATGTATCTACCAGAGACTTTACCGCAATGGTGCCCTCTAATTTACCCTGGAACCGTTTCCAGTCACGTAACTTCCCTTACCAGACATGCGGGTTGGGAAGACAAAGATATGGCCGCCAGTACACCCATCAGATCAGACATATCCCTACCCCGAGTGACTTTCTCATCTGATGCTAGGCAAGGGGCCACCAGCTGGGCCGGTAGTCCGCCAACATCACCGGTCCCTAACCGGTTAATGAACAGCTTCACCCCAACCCCTAACAGTCAGGGAGCAGGAATCGCAAGTTCCTCAGACAGTGGCGGCTCCATGCTAGGAGTGACACTCTCGCAGCTTGTGGAAGCTATAACTATGTCCGCTCAAGCTCAAAATTAGAGGAAGTTGAAGGCGTTTTCAGGAATAGTTCCTGTCCCCGCAGGCGAGAAAAGCATCGAGTCTTGGAAGGAACATACCCTCAAGTTGATCGATGAATGGCCCTGCTCTGAAACGGTAAGACGTCAGAGAATCCTGGAAAAACCCCGACCCCCGGCAGCCACCATGGTCAGTGCACAGCGCTACCAAGACCCTGATCTCTCTGCTCATCAGATGGTAGACTTGTTAGTCCAGATCTATGGCAAAGATGAAGAGGAGAGTGAGCTGTGGTTCAAATATTACGGTCTCAGACAGAAGGAGAAGGAAGACCTGTCAGACTTCCTTCAACGAATTCAGCTGGTCCTGTGGAAATTGCGAACTTGCGGCCTCATTCTAGCCTCAGAGATGGACGAATACTGGCGCAAGCAGTTCCTCTGAGGGGCCATGCCCACGCATCACATAGTGATCATGATCAGGTGCTCACTAATGGAGGGGCCTCCCCCTACCTTCATGGACATTTTGGGGATCGTCAAAGGGCATGAAGCCTATACCAAGCTGCATACAGGCACCAAGGTCAAAGATCCCCCTGCGAGTGACATCCGCTCGCCGGATCAAGAAACCTGTCAAAGAGGAAGAGGAACCATCCAAGTCGCCCTCAACTAAAGGCCGGACTTCGGGGAGATCCTCCCCCACTTACTCAAGATGACTGGATCTTAAAGATATCGTCTGCTATGGTTGTGGACAGAAAGGCCATTTCTCCAGAGAGTGTCCTGATGGAGTCACCCAAGAAAAGAAACCGCCCAGTAAAGGAAGCTCGGCTAGGTCCATGATCTGTCGGATACAGACCACAGAAGCCAAGACACCCGAGGCCACCCCTGCGCCTCCCGAAGCTCCTACTGACCAAAGCCCAGACGATGGAACTCCGGCCGGGGATGGTTACTGTCAGGTAGGCCCCTCTGCCATCGTGCGTGTGATAGTAGAAGGAGTCTATGCCTCTGCTTTACTGGATACCGGGTCCCAAGTGACCATAATATACAGACAATTCTACGACCAACATCTTAAGCACTGTCCCCTGCGGTCGGTGGAACATATGAAGGTGAGGGGTTTGAGCAATGAAGATTACCCCATCGATGGGATTGTAAGAGTTCAACTGGAGATACTTCAATTAAATACCGGCAAGAAACATCCCATGCATGTGGAGGCAATGGTATGCCCAAAGCCTCAAGGACAGTGTCAGTACCTGGTCATCTTGGGAACAAATACGGATATTGTGCAAGCCGTAATCAGAGCCTACCTGAAAGAGACCAATGAGTTGCCACTGGCCAATCCACTCCTTGACCCTGTACTGAGAGAGGAGTGCAACCGAGTTTATGCCTTAGAGTGTCACGGGGACCTCTACAATCGTCAATGCGGACTGACGACCATTTTACCAGGGGGAGTGCAACGCATGGCCTTCTGGTGCTGTTATCCCGATCGAGATGAGACCGATCATCTGTTCTCTCTGGAGAGTATTCCTGAGGACGAGACCCAGAGAGGGTATAGGGTAATACCCGAAGTAAGAGAGTGGACGACCAAAATTCCTCTACGAACCTACGTGTATGGTCAAAATATCTCTCCATTCCTGATGGACATTGATGTAGGACAAAGTTTGGGCAGCATATACCCCTTCAGCCCGGTAGAAACAGTGCCCCAGGTGAATGCCGCTGCAGTGGGTGAGCAGTTAGTCGATCTGGACTTCAACTTTGGAGACTCAACACTGCCCACTGAGTGGAAAGATCGACTGACGGCCAAGCTGAATGAAAGAAGGACAGTATTTTCCACCAGCGAGATGGATGTGGGCCCCAGTCGCAGCGCCCAACACACCATCAGGTTTAGTGACGCCACGCTGTTCCGTGAACGCTCTCGGCGCATCGCCCCCAGGGATGTGGACGATGTAAGGAACGTCCTGAAGGAAATGGAGACCGCGGGGATATTGACGGAGTCTCGGAGTCCTTATGCATCACCCATAATGGTGGTAAGGAAGAAGAATGGATCTGTAAGACTGTGCGTCAATTATCGAACTCTGAATAATCGTACGGTACCCGATCAATACAACCTTCCTCGCATTGAAGAAATCCTGAATGCGCTAACCAGGAGCCAATGTGTGCTCGATTTACGATCTGGGTACTACCAGGTACCTATGAGTGAAGAGGACCAGGAAAAAACAGCCTTCGTCTGCCCCTTGGGTTTATACCAATTTACGCGTATGCCCCAAGGTATATGTGGAGCTCCTGCAACCTTCCAGCGACTGATGGAGAAAACCATCGGGGACATGAACCCTCTGGAGTGTCTTGTCTACCTGAACGACATCATTGTCTTCAGGAAGACCCTGGAAAAGCACGAGGAGAGGCTGCTTAAGGTGATAGACCGTCTTGGAAAGGAAGGATTGAAGTTATCCTCGACAAGTGTCGTTTCTGTCACACCTCGGTGACCTACGTGGGACACATCGTGTCTGCTAAAGGAATTGCTACCGATCCGGCCAAAATAGAAGCGGTAGTGAACTGGCCACGTCCCGAGAATGTCACGGAACTGCAATCTTTCCTGGGTTTCTGTGGGTATCACCGTCGCTTCGTGGAAGGGTACTCTAGTCGAGCTAAACCCCTGAAAAATCTGTTGAAGATATACCCCGAAGATACCGGAAGGAAGGCCACGTCGGCCCGTCAACCGTTTGGCGATAAGTGGATGTCCGAGTGTGGGAGGGCCATCCTGAACTTGAAGAAAAGCCTGACTGAAGCACCAGTGCTTGCGTATGCCGATCCGGAACAACCATACGTTCTGCATGTGGATGCCAGTCTCAATGGACTGGGAGCTGTCTTGCATCAGAAGCACCCAGAGGGTCTTCGGCCTGTAGCCTACATCAGCCGCAGTCTGCCCTCCAGTGAACAGAAATACCCTGTTCACAAGCTAGAGTTCCTGGCTCTCAAATAGGCAATCACAGAGAAACTTCATGATTACCTCTATGGTGTTACGTTTGAGGTAAGGACGGATAACAATTCCCTCACGTACATCAATACTTCAGCCAAGTTGGATGCAGCAGGGCACCTATGGCTGGCAACCCTATGTAACTACAGATTCTCTCTGAAGTACAAGCCGGGGTCTTTGAACATTGGAGCTGACGCTCTATCACGATTAAGTGCTACTCCCGATGATGATGAATGGGAAGAGATCCCCGGGCCAAGGATGCGAGCAATGTGTAGCATAGCGGCCGTCATTAATGATCAGGTGGCCTTCTCCGAACTACGAGTTGCAGATTTGTTAGGATGCCAGTCGCAGGCTATCCCCGCCGCCTACTGCGACCCCAAGGGAATGAACATAACCCATGACAAAGTCATAAGATGGAAAGACTTAGTGGACTATCAAATAAGAGATCCAGTAATCAGAATCATTCGGCAAGCTGTTCAGAGAAAGAATCCCGCTCTACTGAAAAGTGCTCCCCGAGACCTGATCGCGTTGCTAATGCGTGAGGTGGACAAGTTCGAGATAGACAATTGCTTGCTCTATAGGGTAGTCCAATATCACAACCACCCTGATAGGCGACAACTGGTTCTACCCCAAAACTTGAGATATATGGTGTTGAAGTCTCTACATGATGAGCATGGGCACCTCGGTGTAGAGAAGACCTTTGGGTTAGTCCGAGACCATTTCTTCTGGCCTAAGATGCGGGAAGCGGTGGAACAACACTGCCGCCGTTGTTCTCGGTGCGTGCAACGCAAGACTTTGCCTACCAGAGCAGCACCCATGGCCCATCTCAAGAGTTCTGGTCCAATGGACCCGGTGTGTATTGACCTTTTGTGTATTGAACCTGATAACCGAGGAATCTGTAACGTGCTGGTCATCACGGACCATTACACCCGGTATGCGCCGGCCTTCCCCACAAAAGACCAGAAGGCCATCACAGTCGCAAAAATACTATGGGAGAAGTTCTTCGTTAACTACGGTCTTCCAAAACGACTTCACTCCGACCAAGGGCGGGATTTTGAGAGCACTCTGATCCGAGAATTACTCAAAATGCTGAACATCGCCAAATCCCGGAAGACTCCGTACCACCCCGAAGGAGATGCTTTGCCTGAACGATTCAACAGGACCTTGTTGGACATGCTCGGAACCCTGAAGGGTGCGCAGAAAACGGAATGGAGTCATCACGTAGAAGCTTTGGTACACGCGTACAACTGTACTCGCCATGAGTCCACTGGATTCTCCCCATACTTCCTCATGTTTGTGCGGGAGGCAAGACATCCTGTGTGAGCTGGTAAATGATGAGACTGTGCACAGTGTTTTGGAGGAGCTCAGAGTCTGTTGCACAGATGTATCTGTGCAACTTGCACAGATGTATCTGTGCAACTTGCACACACAGCTATATTTGCTAGTAGATGTGCGTCTTCGAGTATCAACGGATGGGATACACAATGCTACCCATTTCAAGTATGTGCAAAGGCTAAAGGACAGTTTGCAGCAAGCTTACCAACAGGCTGAGAAGTCTACAGCTAAACTGAATGCTGGCAATAAGAGATGATATGACAATAAAGTCAAGTATCGGGAGCTACGTCCTGGGGACGCTGTGTTGCTTCGCAATCTGGGAGTCCCCAGAAAACATAAACTGGCGGACCGGTGGAGAGACGGTGTATATGAAGTACAGTCACAGATGCCCGGCCTCCCTGTCTATCGCATCAAAGACACTGACGGCCGGGTAAAGGTTTGGCATCGTAATCACCTTCTCCCCATCCCCCAAGTGGGAGACGAAGAAGCAGAAATACTGGCCACACCGCTCAACGGTGAGTCTGACTTATCAGAGATGGGTCAAGAGACAGTAAATAACGAAACCCACTCTGAAACTCCTGAAGACCCTATGGAAGGACCCTCTCAAAGGGACTATTCCACAGAAGGGGCATCTCCCGGAGGAGCTACGGGTAAAGGGCCCCGGAGGCCAACGCCTACTAAGATGGCACCAACAGGTCAGCCTTTGGATCCACAGAGCCCGAGCTTTGTACCCAACAGAGACTGTTCAGGGACATTCTGAGCCTCAGGACTGTACTTATTACTCCCCAGAGGGAGTTGCTGAAGAACAGCTCCGTAGGAGCCAAAGAGTCAGTTACCCTCCAATTCGGGTAACCTATGATCAAATTGGGGCACCCCATTATGAGGCTCAGCAGTGGTCTCAGAGCAAAATCCAATCTGTGATTGTGATGTTCACAGAATTGTGCAACATCGTATAAAGTCAATGCGAATGTGCTAAGTTATATATTGAACTGCATTTTTATTATATAATTTCTGTACATGGTTGAGTTGTGTCCCAAGCGAGGACGTTGGGGTTTTTTACCAGGGGGAGGATGAAGCCAGGTCCCCTTTCAGTGCGCACTCCCCCCTCCAGGTATTCACAGCAGCCGCTCTTGGAGAGGTGCGGGGGCGTGTGCAAGCATAGCGTGCTTCTTTCTTGAATGCGGCCGGTCGCCGGGGACGCGTGCGGCCCGTTGCTAGGGCCGCGGTCGCGTTGCAGAGCTCCCGGTGGCTCTCAGTGCAGGGCGCCGCCATTGCCAGTTGCGTTGCACATGCGCAGTGAGAGCCAAGTGCCAGGAGGCCCACAGACAGCTCGCGCATGCGCAGTGATCGCGCGAACGGCATGGCCAATCAGGAGAGGGCTCACAGAAGGGGCTACATCTCCCATGAGCCTCAGGAGCACCCCACATGACCCCAGGGAGCCAATAGGGCTACAGCATCTCCCTGCAGAGGAAAATAGATACATTTCGCGGGGTTTTAAGCAGCACGTTAGTCTGGACCAGGAAGAGCTAGGGGAACGAGGTGAGTGCAGGGATCAGTGACCCACTGCATTAGGCCAGCAATCCCCTAGGCCTCAGATAGGTCCTGAACCCCCAGCTTGTGGTGCTATAGGGACAGGCCCTAGATAGGGACACTGCCCCATTAGCTATTGGCATAGTCAGGGACACAGCGCTTAAGCCGTGCAGCCCTGCGAGGTGGGTTCTGGGCTCAGAACGCCACCAAAGACACTGAGACTAAGGTGATATTATCCACGCCTGAATTCACCCAACGCAGTGCGGAGGACGAAGTCGGATCAAGCGGAATCCCTGTCGTAGTCTGCGGACCCCGGGGTGGGATCCCTGGGCAGGTATCATTCTTCAAGTGCACCAACACTGTACAGCAACGCAAGAAGCACACCTAAGGGTGGGGGTATCATTTGGGGACACTTGCGTGGAGAGTGGCCAAGGGCCTTGTATAATGCGATTGGACACAGTGTGGGAATACACGGTGGTGGGAGCGGGGTGTATGTTATACCTTACCCAAATGCAACGTTGAATGTTATGCATAGTAGAGTATAAGTTATGCGCATATATGCAGTAAAGCCGGTCCTGTTTTACAACTGTGTGGTTACCGTGATTGTTTCCTGTGAGGGCCTCCTCCCACTCCGTTGGGATGCCTCCCAGGTGGAGGCGTTGCACCATGAGATTGTTATATGTATGTACCCCAGGCTCCCCGAGCGGAGGCTTAGGCTCCTGAGAGCCACACAGGTATACACAGCAGTAGTAGCGTCTGTATTCACAGGGAATACCCGTTACATATATATACGTAGTTGCTCTGATGCTTCATCAGTCAGAAATGTATGGAACTAGTGAATTGTGCATTTAATTGATGGTGAGATAAGATGAAATTCATGTACTTTTTAATTGGGTTTCATTAAGACTTGCTACATATTTATGTACATACAGATGTAAAAGAAGAACTTGCACTCACCCTGTCATGTATAATTTAGATAGAGGTGCTAAGATCCTGCAAACATACCGCTGGATGCATACAGCTATAAAAAAAAACACATTGGAGCAGCACTCAAACAGATATAGATAAGAAAACGATGAACTCAGACAAGCCTGATGAAGGGGCCTTGAAACATTGCTCGAGATTGCTCATATACCAGTGTGTGTCTGCAGACTTACCTTCCCTTGTGTGTCCTTATATATTTTTTTATGTTGTTGGTGGTTTCTGAAATATTAAAGAAGAAACTTGGTGAGAGCAAAAGGAAAACATGAGTTCATCATTTTCTTACTTGTACACTGGCGGCACACTTTATTAAAGTGCGGCCAGTTCCGCAAGCCGGGAGATTTCCCGGCTTGCTAGTGGCATCCCCTCGGCGTGCCGCGCGTCACCGATGCGCGGTCACGCTTCATCGGGTGCCTGCGCCCCCTGCACGCGCGTCCAGGGCTCCCCGAGGGAGCCCTGGTGTCCCTCGATGTGGGGGATGGCGGCAGGGGGTTCCGGGGGACCCGGCGGACCCGGCAGCGGGAGGAAGAAAGCCCCGATCGGAGGGCGCTCCTCCGCTGCTTCGGCGCGCACCCGGCACCATCCGGCGCGCGCCAGGTAACTGCTGCGGCCGAGAACGGGCAAATGCTCGAATAAACTCGGCCGCAGCAGTATTTTGTATGATTGCTGATCCAGTAAAGTTTTGTACATACAGATGTAGCATGCGTTACTACTGTATATTCCCACACCGGGGGAAGTTGCGTTACCACGACTGCTCCAGCGCTGGAGAATTATTGCGGTAGGAGTCTGATCTGGAATATTGGACCACCCATTTCGCTGGCGCAGGAGGCGCTGTGTCAGAAGCCGAAGCTTTTTTGCTTTTTCAGCCACGGTTCCGGAGATAGTGATCAGAGCTACATCTGTAGGGTTTCAGGCAAATTAATTTGTAATGCACTCTGTTTGTTTCAAAAACACAAGTCTTTTTACATATCCCCCATTGTATGTTTAATTGCAGGATGATGTGATATCATGGTAGCATGTTCGCCAAAAAGGAGAGTGTGTCTGAAAAAAGTTTTTCTATTTTACGTCATATTTGGCTTGGAGGAGTGGAGATTTGTAGCAGGCTGTGATACATATTTGTGGACCAATGAACGAGTTCATCGTGGGGCTAATATAATGATAGAGTTTCCAGAACACATGGACACGTCGCACTTAGAAGAGATCGGTGAAGTTTCCAACACTTTGTGCACTCTATTACTGTACATACTGTATGTTAAGTACTCTCCCGTTGATCCATTAAAATATATCTTATAATGAATTTACATTAGCTTAAGGCAACAAACGTTTGTTACTGTGTTAGAGGAACGTGAAAATATACTTTTATTATACACCCCCATCATAACAAAAAACAAAAAATGTGGCACCGGTATATTGGTCATTAATACATGAATGAGACCTGGAAATGTTCATTTGCTTCTCAAAAGTGCTTTACGAGGTCGCAGGTGCCACCCTGTGTGGGGTCGTTCGAAACCACTGGAATAACACAGACAATTTGAGAGATTAAGTGGTGTCCTGACAACTCTACGGGTTTAAAGTTGTTATTCTTTGCTTTTTCTCAGTTCACTCAGCCCTGTTACCACCAGCACTCCAAATAATAACATTTGCCCTTGTTTAGCAATATATTTTTATTAGTAATTCTAGATCACTGTGTAAATCTAACGAAGGCCACCTTATGGCAGTCATTGGCACGTCATCATATGACTGTGAATCATAGGTTCAGTTAATTGGAACTAAAGTGTTTTCAGCTGGGCAGGTTGTTGTTCCTATGGCGATCGGTGTCCACTGCTGTTCAAGTTTGGAGGCTGCACTTCTTAATCATGAGAAATGACAAGAATGTACAGATCTGCAGCAGAAACTGTATCACGTTTGTTTCTATGAGTAATATTAAAAATAATATTTATTTCATATAGTGCTTTTCTCCCAATGGGACTCCCAGCGCTTCTCAATGACAGTATAGTACATGGTACACGCAACACATAGGATTTTAAAAGAATCAGTCCCTGCCCAGATGAGCTTACAGCCCATGTGTTTGGTGCTGGATGCACAGGGAGATAAAGGGATTCGCCCAATGTCACAAGGAGCCGACACAATGATTTGAACCAAGTTTCACCTGATTCAAAGTCAGTCTCATTGTTTTCAGTGAGTTGATTCACTGAGCCCCTCCTTCCACCCTGTAGGGCAAATACTCTCTTTGATTATAATCCTACTAAAAGAACATTTTACTATGATGATTTGAGCAAATAGTGATTAGAACGTGAAGCGATTTTATTTCTTAAAGATGCAAATGAAGATGAAAATTCTTACTGAATGAGAGCGGTCGCTATAGCACATGCTGTGGCATATAGTGTGCAAATGCTAATAAACATTTGTCATTAATGTAGGTTGTGTGATGAAAAAAAGAAAGAGGAAGTAAGTGTAAGTAAAGTTGCACGTGGAAGCGAAAATAACAATGTCTGCTCTTTTCCCCTGCGTGTTTGCAGTAGGTTTGCCTAACATTCTAAAAACTCAACCCATTTGTAAGGGATTGGATCCAGAGCAAGTACAACGTTAAACTAGAGGAGAGATACAGATGTAGAAATGTTTCCGACACTGGGGGAAACTGCGGGCACGCGACCGCACCTCCCCTGGCGCCAAAAAAGGCACGCTGTAGGGGGGGTCCGATTCGGAAACATGGGCACCTCACAGCAATACCGTGGCCACCGCTGTCTCAGGAGTCACGGCTTTTTGCTTTTCAATCCGCAGCTCCAGAAACAGTAAGTCTTGCTACATCTGTACAGTATAAATGATTCACATCACCCCTCGATACCCCATTTTCCTTCCCCCTCTTTCCCCAATAACAGACATGGACACATGCACACTATATATGGGGTAAAATGGCAACAGCTTTTATTAAACTCCAGAATATATAAATACACACACACACATATATATATATACACACAAAGGTGCAACTGCCGGTTGTCGACCGCTTGCCAAGGAAAATCCTTGACCATCTTGCAGTCACTCGCGAGATGGTCCATAGCAACCTGTAATGAACCATCAGATTAAAACAGCAGGGGTCCTTGCGTTTGAATGGGACTCGCGCTGTGTGAATCCTACCGGGTTCCACCTGTCTATAAGAGACGTGAAGTAAGAGATAGACTGAATCAGTTACTCGACCTGCGCACCTCTAAGAGGCGATCGCTGGGCTTTTATTTTAATAATACAGTATTATAATTGGGGATCTCCGGAGCTGAATCACATAGATTTCAAGTCCGGGGACCCCCTGCTTCCCGAGTTACAGGTAGTATTGTAGAGAGTATCAGGGCACTAACACGAAATCCACGGATTCAATAAAGAAAAAATGGGGTACCTAGGTAATCAGGAACTAGAAAAAGGCTTTATTTGAACATAAGTAGATGGTGTTCAATAGGGAACAGTCCTCCCATGCAAGTGTTGCGCTTTCTCAAGGAGTACACCTCTATGAATTTCACACTACATGCTTCGTCAGGACCTCCTGACGAAGCATGTAGTGCAAAACGCATAGAAGTTACAAGGGGTTGCGACGTAAGCACTCATTGGTTGGTGAGCTTATCCTGAAGTAATGTGGATCTTCCAGCTGGATGGAGCATTTTGGGTCTGGACCTACACCATCTTTGCACCCAGCTAACATCAAGACCTCCCCGGTCTAACGCACCCCATAGAATAGTTGTAAGTGTATACTATATTGTTCTTGTCGTGTATTTTAAATGTTTGTTTAGCCCATTTGTGAGTTAATTTTATGAAATCATTACTGCTTCTCAGTGCGCCTCTTCCGCTTTTCTTTTCGGGTTAAGTCAGAGTAGCTGGTTTATTGGGGGTAGAGTGGGTGAGTGAGCAGGGTAGTTGCCTCAGGGTGGGTGGTTAGGCCTTCCGGGAAGGTTGCGGGAGGGGGTAACCTCATCATTACCTTAGTGGTAGTAACTGAAATGGTAAAGAAAAGGTTAACCCCTCCCACTCGAGAGGCCTAACTACCTTCCCGAGAGGCCTAACTACCCACCCTGGGGCAACTACCCCCTTCATCCACCTCCTCTTTTGAGGCAAAGAAAAATCTGTTCTCAGATAAATTGAGTGCAAGATAGAGCACACTTTCTAATTTTATTAGCAGACGCCAGCTGTTTATATATATCCCCTCAAACGTCCCTCCAAATAAATGAGGGAGACATGCCTGTGCTTAAAAAGAAGCATACCTGGGAGATATGCTAATGACTATGCAAAGTGTATTTAAAAGTTTTATCCCCCACTTTCCAAAAGGATTTCTATACCAACTATATAAAGTTGATAATAAGCCTGAGGCACCAACCTAATGTCTGGAATGGTGTCACATGCAACAGGACCAAAAGGCTCTGCTTTTTAATGTCACAGCTCTAGCAGTGTGAGCTAAAACAAGCTGTATCCTGGCTCTCATTATACCTCTCCCATCACAAATGTTCTGTCTCTGTTGCTAACACGTCGTAATCTTCCAGTGATCTGCCGGTTGGTGCACCTCAGGGCTCTGTTCTGGAACCTTTCTTATTCTCTCACCACACACACTTGGTGACCTCATCAAGTCTTGTGGCTTTAATTATCACCTCTTTGCAGATGATACGCAGATATCTTTCCACCTCTAACCTCACACCTGCAATCCAGTCCCTTGTCTACTAATTTTCGTTAATCCACTATCAGACTCTCCTTTGATCTAATGTAGTGTGTTTGAAGACCAGAGAAGTGGGTGATCCCACTGAGGAAACCCACCCTGGGTCTGTTAAAACTCCTAGAAGCAAGAAACAGTCAACATACTATGAGATACAGACATGTTTGAAAAAGAAAAAAAACATGTTATTATATAAAGTTAGTTTAAATCCATCTATGCACTTTATTGATATATACTGCACCATACAGTAGAAGGGGCGCCCAGCCGTGGAAAGAGGGACTTTTGACGTGTCCAACCAATGTGGCAAATATTTCAGGGGTTACTCTTTCAGGGGGAGAAATAGCAGTGCTGGAGAAAGGTCTCAACTTCGCTCTCAGCGGGAATTTGGACCTCTTCAGCATTGTTATTGATCTTCAAAAATATGTGAGAAAATTATCTTTAAAGAAATTCTTCTTGTCCGGGGCTGATAGACAGGTTGTTACTTCAATACATGAGAATATTGATGAGGTAGATTTTAGTCCCTCAGTTGAAACACAAGAGAGATCTTCCTTTAGAGAACTGAGTGTCATACAAGACATGAATGACCTACTCTCTGAACAAGAAGCAGTGGAGTCATCTATGACTGATAAAGAACAACAGTTTAACTTCCTCACGGATAGTAAGCATACCAACTTCATACACCCATCCATTTTTTGTCCCCTTTTTAATAAAGGGGCACACATTGAAACATTCGAAAAGCTAGTAGAAAAGATTTACAGACACTAGCCAGGGGTTTTTCATTTTCTAGCTGTATACATGGCAATGTCTCCAAAGAGGAAAGGATGCATCTCAGCTCACTTAGTCAGAGAAGTGATATCGTTATTAAAAATGCGGATAAGGGTGGAGCTGTTGTGGTTATGCATGCAGATTTTTATTTAAAGGAAGCTCTCAGAAACTGAGTGATAATGAGGCTAACTTCAAACTAGACCGAAACCCCACAGCCCCATACCTTATTGAGATTAAAGAGCTATTGGAGATGGGCAAGGAACTAGGGATTCTCACGCAACAAGAATACAAATACATGTACAATCAATTCCCCACAGTACCTATTTTTCACCATCTCCCAAAGATCCATAAGTCTCTGGTTAACCCTCCTGGTAGACCGATCATATCGAGCATTGGATCTTTGGGAGATGGTCTATCTAGGTACATGGACCAATTTTTACAACCAATGGTTAAGACGCTCCCATCATATCTACGAGACTCTATTGATTTGTTGACAGATATACAGAGGATCTCATGTGCACATTCTTATCAATGGGTGACCCTAGATGTGACCTCTCTATATACCATTATTAATCACACTTTGGGTATTAAAGCTATCAGTTATTACTTAAATCACTCAAACATTCACTTGGCACAGAGCACATTTATTCTTGATTCAATCATTTTCCTATTACAACACAATTATTTTTTATTCAATAACACGTATTATTTACAAACACAAGGCACGGCCATGGGGACCTCCTTTGCACCCTCATATGCCAATTTATTCATGGGCTTTTGGGAAACCACTTTTATTTTTGGTGATGATAATCCCTTCAGACACAATATCCTTTTTTATCGTCGCTATATAGACGGCCTACTGATTATTTGGTCTGGTAGCACATGTACACTACATGAGTTCTTTGTATATCTGAACAATAATACATTCAATTTAAAATTTACAACTAAAACACATGAGAGCGAGATGGATTTTCTGGATCTACATCTATATGTTGATGCAGAGCTCAGAGTCCAGACTAAGATGTTTAGGAAAGAGAACTCTAGAAATTCCTTGCTCAGGGCCTATAGCGCACATCCTCAACCACTTATTAGAGGTATTCCGAAAGGGTAATTCCTTAGACTCCGGAGACTCTGTTCAACAGACCAGATATTCCTGTTACAAGCAGAAGAACTATCAGAGAGATTTAGACATAGGGGCTACAGAGAGGAAGACATAAACAAGGCATGTAAATTTGCATTTAACATGGATAGGACAGCACTTCTAAAAAAGACCACAAACAAATATAGGAAAAATGCACAACAACACACTGAACACTCTGAGGATTCACCTTTATTTATTACCACCTTCTCTAAGCAGGCACAACACATTAGAGCTATTCTAACTAAGCACTGGGATGTACTGAAACTAGATAAAGATATAGAGAAGTATATACAAGATCGACCTAGGATGGTTTTTAGAAAGGCCAAAACCATCGGTAACAGAGTTTCCCCCAGTTTGTTTGATCCTGATAGAGAGACAAGAAAATCCAAGAATAAAGGTTTCTTCATCTGTGGTAATTGCAAAATGTGCAGGTATGCTTCTCCCATCAAACATGTCAAAAATGTATATACAAAGAAAAATCATAATTTGTCTTCATTTATGACATGCAATACCAAATTTGTTGTTTATGCACTCAGATGTGAATGTGGCAGCTCCTATGTGGGCAGGACGATTCGCCCACTAAAAGAGAGAATTACAGAACATGTAAGAACAATTCTCAACAAAGATGAAAGATACCCAGTGGCACGTCATTTCTTACAATGCCAGTCCGGTTCCATAAAGAGCTTTAATTTCAGCGCGATTGAACATATACGTCTCCATGCAAGAGGAGGAGATAGGGAGTCTCTCTTGAACCAAAGGGAGATGTACTGGCTTTATGCCCTTGGATCAATGGCACCCAGGGGCATGAATCTAGACTGGGAACTCAAACATTTTCTGGTATAACCAACCTAGATTTCCCACATATACTTATCCATCGCATCATATGAATTATGGTTGACATTCCATAACAACTGTTGACCTGTGCTCTATCGTCATATATGGCATCAACATTGAGTCAGACAACTCATAAAATCTAATTTGTGTCATGTGTATGTCTTTAGTTACCTCATTGATGAATGTCAACCACATAGTTCCCCCCCCCCCCTTTTAATGTATACATGCCCTTGTACTGCATGAGCACATTTTATATATTATATATTTGCATGCAGAACATATTTTGCTTCAGCCATTCATCCATTTGCTGTAAGCTGATAATAGTTCAGGATTGGATTCTAAATTACTTTATGTATATGATATTATGATTATAACATTTATGGGCATCACTATGTATGAATTTAGGTGTTCTTTATACAACCTGTTACATTCTATCCCTAGTATATACATGGTTTACCAATGCTTGCCACATTATTTTGTCCAATCATCTCCTTGATAAATTGTATCATTCTTATAGATTTACGTTATGCTATTAATTAATTAATTAATGCATATCAGACAGTTTCACCATGCTATTGTTGGTTTTATTCGTGTTTTTAATTCATTATAGCCTTATGCTACACTCGTTTTTACTAAATTTCACATTGTGTTATGTATAATTTTCTTCATGCATGTCAGTTGCAGGCAGCTCCCGATCCCACGGCTCACTGGGGGGCGAGTTCTCGGTGAGGCCTTTCATTGGTGGCTCTCTCCGCCAATGGTTTGGTCTCTCTGACCAACTCGCGCGAGTTCTGGCTCCCTGACTTCATCGCCGGGGGCGGGGGATTCAGTATGTATGCGTGCAGACGCTAATTCACTTTTTGATAAAGGGACGCAGGTCCCGAAACACGTCAAAGTGACTATGACCACCAAATAAATCCTTTTAATTCACTACTGGTTGCAGCCCCCCTCCTTCTCTTTGGTAGTGCTCCGCCAAAGGCCCCTCTATGTTATTATATAGAGTTACTTTAAATCCATCTATGCACTTTATTGATATATACTGCACCATACAGTATATTGTCTTTTCTGCTTCACATTGTATTTTGAA
The DNA here is from genome assembly GCF_040206685.1 of Ascaphus truei. Lineage (NCBI taxonomy): Eukaryota > Metazoa > Chordata > Amphibia > Anura > Ascaphidae > Ascaphus > Ascaphus truei. Next base: position 457,987,880 of record NC_134484.1, on the reverse strand, counting down.
TGTATTCAGTACAAAAAATATAGAAAAAAGTATGGAAGTTAATACTATGTATTTGTCTAGTCCACCATCTGGCCAAACAGAAATGACACATATCAATCTCAATTTAGTATGTAGTAGGATAAATAGTAGCTTTATGCTAATCTGAAATACTCCCTCCACACTCCATGTACTGTATAGCCGGCAAATAGAGCACATTCCTTGAACAGTTGTACTGTATTACACTGTAATGTATGGCCCTTTGCTAGAGAAATTGTAAGCCATTTTTTTTGTAAAATAAATAAATAAAAGTATTTAAAATGTATATACACGTGTGTGTGTGTGTGTGTGTGTGTGTGTGTGTGTGTGTGTGTGTGTGTGTGTGTGTGTGTGTGTGTGTGTGTGTGTGTGTGTGTGTGTGTGTGTGTGTGTGTGTGTGTGTGTGTGTGTGTGTGTGTGTGTGTGTGTGTGTGTGTGTGTGTGTGTATATCTATATATATATAAAAGTATACATTACCGCATAGCAGCAAAAGGGAGACAGCACTCAGGTGAATGAAAATTAATGTATTAAATACAGCACATAACTCCAACGTTTCGATCCCATAGGGGGATCTTCCTCAGGGTGGTGCAACAGGCACAGGACAGTGAGTGACTTATATACCCCAACACCCAAGTGACATAAACATCTCCACATCATCAAAAAGCATCATCATCGGGCGACAGAACAGCTGTGCATAATACAATCTAATTAGATCATGCGCCAACTCCATGTCTATACTCCTATTGGGGAATCCAAGTCACATGATCAAACCCAAGCTGTCAGTGTGATTGCATGTAAACAAACTGATGCTGCATCAGCAGGCCCGGTTGTCAAGGCAACCACATGTGTGCTCAACTCTTTAAAGGCAGCAGACACCAGTGGTAGTCATGTGTACTGCACGTGTACAGATACACCACTGCAAATGTGTACAGTATGTGCTGTAGCAGTGATGAATTTAGTCCTAAGCAGCACCTAAGAATAACAGATACTGGCATGCGTATATCTGTAGAATCCTATGGCAGATGGAACCCGCTGTAATCCCAGTCGGGTAACACATAGTACACCTGTCGGCGTCACATGCGGCATGGATATACATAGGTTCCTAGTTAACCCCTAGTGTACCAGTACTGCTGAAGGCACAAAGTGCGGTCAAATAAAGGAACATGCTGTCTGTAGGACTACATAAATATACAATATACGGACCTGCAAAAATGTGGAATAAAGAACACCCAATACACAGTGAGGGTAAAGTGAAGAGAACTGGGAGGGGAAAATAAAATCAATGGAAGAAGCTGAACGACAAGAACATGCAAGCTGTAATAAAATATGCTCTATAATAAATGCATTTTAAACTAATCATTTTGAACTACGCTGATCCATGTATACATACAGTTGATGTTGAACAGTAATAATTACAAAAAATTACAAAAAACAACCCAAGTTCATGTCTTCATTTAGGCTTTTGGGGGCCATAGAATCCAGTCTGTGAATCATCCTCGCCTCAAGCTGGAGCAACAGCCTGTGTCTGTTTCCTCCCCTGGCTGGAGTATGGGCTTGTACAATGGGCATACAACGAAAGGTGGCCAAGCTGTGCTGTTTAAGCTTAAAGTGCCTTGCCACTGGTAACAATTTAAGATCATCAGAATTGGTAGGGTCAGCAAGGGCCTTGCGTATTGTGGAACGATGCATTGCTATTCGTTCCTTAAGCATACGCGATGTCTTGCCCACGTAACTAGCTGTCAGCACTATCATTGGATTTAACAGATGTCTTGCTTGTGACGCTTGACGTGTCAAGCTTGTACACTAACATCCCCCACCAGGAGGGGATGGAAGCTATCAGGAGCATCTATATTGTACCGGCCGAGGAGATGGTCCTCCATCAGAGTTACTTATGACTCTGATAGATCTTATATTACATAAGAATTACTTCAGATTCGAACGGACGTACTATCTCCAACTCATGGGAACTGCTATGGGGTCCAATATGGCCCGATCTTATGCGAATATCTATATGGACACATATGAGCAGACACACCTTCTACATGATGCTCCACACGCTGAGTCTATTTTATATTATGCTAGATTCATCGACGATATGTTCCTCCTGTGGGGTGGGGGCGAACATGATCTGTTAAAATGTATTCATTATGTGAATCTCATACCATCAAACATACGCTTCACGTACCAGTACAGTGCCACTAATACAGTGTTCTTGGATACCGTGGTATATAAGGAAAATAATGTATTGTGTACTAGAATACATACCAAGGACACAGATAAGAATACTCTCTTAGACGCTCAGAGTCCTCATCCTCCCCCTCTCAAGAGGGGACTCCCCTTTTCACAAATGCTCCGGGTACGGAGAATTACAAGCGATCCTACGCATGTTGAAGCAGCTTTACAGAAAATGGCAGATTGCTTCAGAGAGAGGGGCTACGATCGGACAGAAATTGACCAAGCATTAGCCAAAGCACGTTTACCGGCAAGGGGTGATCTACTGAAACCTACGGTGACAACCAAGGAAAATGATCGGTTTAACATAGTAACAACATATAGTACTGCCTCAAGCCAGATACAATGCAGTATAAAGCAAAACGGGCACATTTTGGCGATTGATAAACGTATCGGAAAACATTTAGAGTCCCCACCCCTCTTTTGCTATCAGCGGGGTCGGAATGTGGGGGATTACCTCATAAAGGCGGACCCAGTGGATAAATATGCAGCGAAAACGACCTGGCTCACAAAGGCTCCGGGGGTGCACAAGTGCAGAGGTTGTGTAAATTGCCAGTATTTAATGGTGTTCTACATGAAAAATAAAAGGTGTTGGGCTGCGCATATAATACAAGTACAGTAGGCAACGTTTGTTCCTGAGGTTCCCCTGTGTCTGCCGTTACAAACCGGAACCGATCGCAACCGGAAGTGACGCGACAGATCGCCCGAAGTGACGCAACGCATTACAAACAGCTTGGGAAGACTGCGGACAAACAAGCCACTCAACTATAGTTTTATGTGCCTATGCTGTATTGCGCAAATGTAAGTGCAATATTCTTTGCCATAATACAATTATTTTGTTGAATTTGCATTAAGAGTGTCATCTCTGTTACACTGAGGGTTTCACGCTGAGACCAGTTGCTTTCTACTCATCTGAAGAGTCCAGAGCATATTTGTATGCATACTGCTGTTACCTGATTGGGAAACTGTGAGTCCCCATTTCTGTCAATACCTAGTTGTCATTCGTTTTTGGAAATTACTACACTATATATATCATTGTAATTTTTCCACATTTTGTGATATCTGCGCTCCCCAAAAGCTACATCTGATTGTCTACTGCAAGAGAATTTGGACCTTCTCTCCATATGGTTGAGCTGCGACGTTTCACATTTCCCATTTTATTTATTTCGTTTTACACATGAACACTCTCACATCATTTAATAAGTGTGCACTTTAATATAAGTGTGCAGATAGGAAAAAGCAGGCACAAGCAGCCACACAGGATCAGCAATAAGGATTAATAAAGAGAGCTAGTTCCCATAAAAAGTGGATTTAATGGATTCTACAAAAAAAATTGCGCTCGAAACGCGTTGGTGGGGGGTCTGGTACCCCACAATGTTGTTGTATGTTGTTGTATTTTTTTTGTAGAATCCATTAAATCAACTTTTTATGGGAACTAGCTCTCTTTATTAATCCTTATTGCTGATCCTGTGTGGCCGCTTGTGCCTGCTTTTTCCTATCTGCACACTTCCAGGACCCATGAAAAAACGGATGCACACCCCCCTCTACTGGATGAAGATACATCTACAGTGATGACAGGGAGGACAAGCTGTCTCTGAGTGAGTAATTACTTTATCTCAATATCTGGATATTATCTGGACACTCTCCATTCCGATATTATATGTTGGTTCACATTAGTGTGAGGTCCCTTACTGCATTGCTTGTGGGGACCCTAGTCCACTAGTCGGTTAACAATTGGAGTTTGCGTAGCAGCGGTCACCCAATCTGTCTTGGCTTATTCAGTCCTTGAACCATAGGGGGGTTGCACCTCAGGATTCTTCTATCAAGTCTTTTTTGTTTTATAAGGCCCTTGTTTGCAGCACCACACATTTGCTTTTCTATCACTTTAATATAAGATTATTAATTATTATTATTATTATTATTATTATTATTTACACCTCTTAAAGGAGCGACTCACAATTTTTTTGCATATGTGCAGCTAGCACAGTAACTGCAGACCCTGCTGCACCCACAGTACCTGAATCTCTATCCCCAGCAGACACCCCAGTTCCTGCATCCCCAGCAGACACCCAGAGTACCTGAATCCCCAGCAGACACCCACAGTACCTGCATCCCCAGCAGACACCCACAGTACCTGCATCCCCAGCAGACACCCCAGTTCCTGCATCCCCAGCAGACACCCAGAGTACCTGAATCCCCAGCAGACACCCACAGTACCTGCATCCCCAGCAGACACCCACAGTACCTGCATCCCCAGCAGACACCCACAGTACCTGCATCCCCAGCAGACACCCACAGTACCTGCATCCCCAGCAGACACTCCAGTACCTACATCCCTAGCAGAAACCCCCAGTACCTGCATTCCCAGAAGACATCCACAGTAGCTGCATTCCCACAGACACCCACAGTACCTTCATCTACATCCCCAGCAGATTCCCCAGTACCTGCAATCCCAGCAGACACCCCAGTACCTGCAATCCCAGCAGACACCCCAGTACCTGCAATCCCAGCAGACACCCCAGTACTGCATTCCCAGCAGACACCCCAGTACCTGCAATCCCATCAGACACCCGCAGTACCTGCATTCACAGCAGACACCCACAGTACCTGCATCTCCATCCCCAGCGGATACCCCAGTACATGCATCCCCAGGAGACATCCCAGTACCTGCATCTCCAGCTGATACTCCAGTACCTGCATCCCCATCCCCAGCAGACACCCACAGTACCTGCATCCCCAGCAGACACTCCAGTACCTACATCCCTAGCAGAAACCCCCAGTACCTGCATTCCCAGAAGACATCCACAGTAGCTGCATTCCCACAGACACCCACAGTACCTTCATCTACATCCCCAGCAGATTCCCCAGTACCTGCAATCCCAGCAGACACCCCAGTACCTGCAATCCCAGCAGACACCCCAGTACCTGCAATCCCAGCAGACACCCCAGTACTGCATTCCCAGCAGACACCCCAGTACCTGCAATCCCATCAGACACCCGCAGTACCTGCATTCACAGCAGACACCCACAGTACCTGCATCTCCATCCCCAGCGGATACCCCAGTACATGCATCCCCAGGAGACATCCCAGTACCTGCATCTCCAGCTGATACTCCAGTACCTGCATCCCCATCCCCAGCAGACACCCAAGTACCTGCATCCCCAGCAGATACCCTATTACCTGCATCCCCAGCCCCAGCGGACACCCCAGTACCTGCATCCCCAGCAGATACCCCACTACCAGCATCCCCAGCAGACACCACATTACCTGCATTCCCAGCAGACACCCCAGTACCTGCATCCCCAGCAGACACCCCAGTACCTGCATCCCCAGAAGACACCCCAGTACTGCATTCCATGCAAGCACCCCAATACCTGCTGATCCCACTGACCATGGATGGGTTACTAATATTGCCACCTCTGGCAGAGAAGTGTCAGTGGCATATGTTTAGTGTCAGTGGCATGGGTTTAGTGTCAGTGCCATGGGTTTAGTGACAGGAAGGACTTTTCTCATATGGGATGATGCGACCGTGCATTGCGTTCCAAACGCAGCACACAGTCGCATCATCCCGTCCTGGGAGAAGTCCTTCCTCTTGCTGCTTGCTATTGGACTGTCTGCACGCCAATCCAGGAAACTGTTTACACTAAGAAGCAGAGAGTACTCTCCGTTTTATATATTACCAACTTACATCAATGGTCTAGCTCCAAGCACTTATCTATTAGCTATTTTGGGGGCCTGGTTTGCCACTTTGGTGGTCTTTTAGACATCCCCAATGTGCTTATTTCATGTTATAGCCTTACATTGGAGCATCATTTCACCTGATACTACATTGGAGATACAATTAGTATTATTATTATTATTCTGGATAACAAACATTGGACATTTTTATTTATGAATCAGAGACATTGATACTTTATGTAATGTGCCATGAATATATTTTTGCACGCTCTAGAGCCCTGATTTAGGGGGTAATCCCTCCTTTTTTTTCTTTTTGTCTTTTTGTTCATGGGTTTAGGTGTCAGTTAAAATTGTGTCTCTTTACATATTCTGTAGGCACACTCCGGAGGACGTAGGGTTCGGGGTTGAGTATCAGTATCATTCTTCGATTCAGCCACAGCAATTACTGTACTTTGTGTGTCTAAACTATTGGTCTAGAAATGGATTCTCTACTAATTAGGACTCTCTCCCTCTCGCTATCCTTCTCAATTGTGCCAGAGATTAATATGCCTTTGGATAGGGGGTGCAGGGTGTGAGGTGGAGTGAAGAGAGCTGACTGCGTTACTCCTTCATACAATAGTATTGACAAAATACTGGGGAATCTGTATTAAATGACTTTTCTTTTAAGCTGCAGCCTCTGACACGAGAAAGTACTGGAAAGTTCTGTCATCCGGAAAGATGGGCCAATTTTTGGGTGGATTTGGATCCTCAGTGGATCAGCTGGTTCCTTTAGTCCGTGGATTTCAACAATTCAATCCCAAAAAAGGGGTGATTTGCAGGTTGTATCCAATGGCAGATTTTTGATGAATCCACATGGATTGAAACCACCCAAATCTGTTTGCAGATTTTAAACCGCAAAATGGAGTTTGGGGGTAACATCAGTTAAAATCCAGGAAACGGATTTCGGTGGATTCACCCATCTCTAGTCATCAGCACTCTGAATACCCTGCAGTGAGAAATACACTGTATCTACATAAGCATGCACTGTACCAACCCTTGGCTACTCTGCAGTTAGAAATACACTGTATCTACATCAGCATGCACTGTACCAACCCATGGCTACTCTGCAGTTAGAAATACACTGTATCTACATCAGCATGCACTGTACCAACCCTTGGCTACTCTGCAGTTAGAAATACACTGTATCTACATCAGCATGCACTGTACCAACCCTTGGCTACTCTGCAGCTAGAAACACACTGTATCTACATCAGCATGCACTGTACCAACCCTTGGCTACGCTGCAGTTAGAAATACACTGTATCTACATCAGCATGCACTGTACCAACCCTTGGCCACGCTGTAGTTAGGCTGATCTACTATCTGGAATCTAAAATGACTTTATGTTTTGCGGGCTGGCTTTCCTGCAGTAGTTACGAAGATCTATCTGGAATCTAAAGTGACTTTATAATTGCGGGCTAGCTTTCCTGCAGCAATTATTTTGATCACACATCAGCATGTACTGTACCAATCGGGTCTTTATATTACACCGGGTTGTATTTGGTCTTGAAATCTCATGAACACCATACGTGATATATACCGTATCACCCCTTCCAATTTATCTTGAGACCGTTTCTGACTAAGTGCTTTTTATTTCTTTTCTACGAATGATATTTTTTAAATGTAAACCTTTCCGTCTCTCCTACGACACAGGTGTTAGAAGGCTGTACTGGCATTTGATCCTGTGTTTAATAATCATCTCTCTTTTTTTGGCCCTGATTTGCAGGAATGCTAACGGTGCAGTTGGCAGAGATGTCAGCAAAGTGGGGAGGAAAAGAAATATAAGTAGGAGACGAGCACAATAAATACACAGAAAGCTCAGTGGCCTGTAAATTAAGAAATTATGCTTCATAACCGAAAAATCTGTGCTGTGACATATTGAGGATCTGGGCAACAATCCTGCTATGAATTTATATCCTGTGCTAATATTTATATATAATTTACAGACCAGATATTCACAAACAGGCAATAAATCTAAAGCTCTCTGACACATTATGACCAATGAAAATAACTCAATGCAGACGCATATTTCCTTCAAATATCACATACACACAACATGAAACTATTGTTCTCCCCTGGAGGAGTTTTATTTCCCTCCATAGGATGACAATAAAAGTGTTGGTTTGGTGTAATATCTCATCAGTCTTCCAAATAAGAGCCATGTAACTCTTTCGCATGTTGGAAGGACGAGCAACATATTCTCTGTGTAACCTTAAAAGTTACGCAATATACCTTAACGTAAACAATTATAGAGAAACAGATGGGCAACTCTCATGTGGTGGAAGAAATAATGAAGAAGAAAATGTAATTATTCATAACACAACAGTAAATAATGTTTTTTTTTTGTAGGGGGGACAATAGAGATGGGTTTGGGATTCTTCCCATTAATTCTTACCTGCCATCAATCACTCAGTGGAGAACATGAAATCTGAGGAGTGAGAAACTGGTCCCCATACTGTATAAATCTTCACTACTACATCACTACTAGACTACTGTACCTATCCTGAATAGCTAAAGTTGTGCTGACGTCCTCTTTGTTATCAGGAACTGTCTAAAGGCACCGCACATGTGTATCAATCAATCGACATCATTGGGGAAAGAATATGTGGCAAGATGAAGAAACATTGTTTTATCTAAGTTATTCTTCTGAAGAATATTATTTGTAGGTCCAGGAATTGTGTAAAGCTACCATTCTATTTGATGTTTTTTGAGTATACAGTAGGCAGTGCCGGACTTACGCATAAACTAACTAAGGTACAGTTTAGGGCCTCACAATATGAGGGGCCTCAAAAATAGAATTTTTTTTAATGCAATTCAAGTTTTAAAATGGGATTATAAAGGAAGAAGATATGGGGGACATGGTTCTCTATAAATATGGTTATTTTCATTCAAATACGACCCTAAGCAATGTGTGCCTCAAAGGGAAAAACTTCATGGCTTCTCATTTGAAGATATCATCAATGACTTTGTTCTCCAAAAATCACAAAAGAAAATGTTTGATTAAAATGAATGTGATGTTCAAACACTGTTCGTTTTAGCTTTACACCATCATCTTTGTCTATAACAATGCCAGTATAATGCTCTCATTCATTTGAGCTTCATGTTGATGTAGCCGGGACCCCGTTTTTCCCCAATTGGATGAAGGGGAGGTGCACCGAAGGAACGCTCCGATAACGGAGGTTCCGCGCAAGAGGGAGCCGCCATGTTAGGTTGGCACCGGCGCAGAATTGGTCCGGCCGGAGGTTGCGCATGCGCCAGGCAGGGACAAAAAGCCCGCGAAGGAGGAGAGCTAGGGGAGGAGGGGAGTTAGGGGACTAGGGTCCCAGCAGCCCCCGCGTTTACCCCGTGACGCATCAGAACCAATCAGGTATGGGAGGAGGGAGGAAAAGGAAGTGGAGGGGTGCACGAGTGTTCAGAGCTAGCTGACGGATTAAGGAGAAGGAGCTCCAGAGTAGGGAGGCTGCCGCCCCTACCTAGGCTGCATGCCCCAGGCCCAGTTAGGCCCTGAGCCCCAGTAGCGTGCCGCTGAGCTAGGGACTGGCCATAGTCAGGTTCCGGATCCCCTTACTGTGCTATGAGTTATACCAGGACAGTTCAATATTCGTGGGAGGCCTGGGACCAGACCCCGCCACTAAGTCGCAGCATGTCTAGGTGGGATTGCCCCGGACATCTACGGGTGACATCATATACGCCCTCGCCGATCCTTTGTGAAGATAGTTGCAGAACCGGGTACAGGAGTACCCGGCAGGTAAAACGTCAAGTGCACCAACGGTACCATTCTCACTCCGGGACACGGTGGCTGCGCAGTCACACACTTATACACGCACTGACTCACTTGAAAGGGGGGTGGGGAACGTACTCAAAGGGGGAGCTGGACACGGGATGGGATCACCCAGTGGAGGGAGAGGGAGAGTGAGCGTTCCAAGGACGCTGGTAGTAGTGCCTCCTCTAGAGAGGGGCACCGGTGATTACGTTACTGGTTGCATAAGTAAAATATCTTGGTTACGGTATTGCTGTGCGTGTGTGTGTTCATGTACATAAGTTCCTGCGAAGACCCATTTCCCCTAGGGTGGAAGCTGTCGCAGGTGGAGGCGCTGCACGAAAGCATACAGTAGGTATTGTGAGCACCCCAGGCTCTCCGTGGCAGAGGCTTAGGCCCTGTGAGCCTACAGGTTATACAGCACATGGTTGTGGCCTGCGTTTGATAGGAAGCAGGGGTACATTTATATTTTCAATGGTCCCTTCAGCCAGAATAATACATCTATTTCTAATTTTTGAGGCCTCTTAAACTTGACATAGGTTAGGGACCTCAGCAGGTCAAAGTCCACCCTGATTATCGGGGATATTTTTCCTCTTGTCAGCTTGGTGTCTTTTTCAGATAAGAAAAGCATGTTGTTGTGTAACCAATAGAAAACTGTAAAGTATCATAAGAAATTAATATGGATTGAATAAAAGACATACAGTAAGGCAGCGGTCCCAGTGCGTTCTACAGCGCATGCCTCGGCGTGCACTATGCGCACAAGCACCCCCCCCCCAATCTATCTGGGACCAGTAAATGCTTTTGCGCGCATTTCGCAGCCACGCTGTACTGCAAGTTTTCACACATACACATTTTTTGCATGTGGAACTTGCGGCGGAGGCACATGTACACATTCATCATTTGGTATTTGGTTTTATTGATTTGAGTTATTGTGTTTTTTGCAAACTGGGATATACACTTAATATAATAATAATCTTCATTTATTCTTTTATTATAGTTCCAATTACTGTTTAATACACAGTTGCAATCAATTTATTATATTTTACAATGATCAACACACCATTAATATTTTATAATGATTAATAGACCATTATCATATCACAGGTGTTATTATCACTGTTACATTTATTCAACACCAAGGTTCATGTGGATATTAACACACTCCCCTCCTGACACCTTGCTTTGTTCGTGGCATGGTCACTCCCAATTTATATGACTTGTTCATGTATAATTATACTCTTCATACCCCATCTGACATATTCATCATCTAATACAGATCGATTAGTACAGTATATCACTTAGATTTAATGTTCATTTATTCATTTCCTTATTTAGGTTTCATGTAACAGTTAATATATCTGTAAATGTTTAATGTATATCTTCATTTATACATGTAATATGTTTTATATGTGATATATTAGGGTTAATGGGTGTGTCTGCATTTTTTTTTATATATTTTTAGCTTATAGAGTCATTATTACAATTAATTCAATTAATTTATAAGATGTTTATAACTTTTCCAAGGTTGAGTATCCTCAGTATCTATGGTTTAATCCTTTTAGTCTATCTTCTCCAATTCAAGTGGTTAATATTACAACAAGGCATATTTTGTTTTTTATATTTAACTGTTAATAACATTACAATCAGCGCTTAGCACCTTCCAGCTGAGGAGAGGCGTGCTTTTTTTGGGCTTCTATGCTGTACTGTAGGTAATGGTGAGGTTTGCTTTAGTATATTGTAATTGTTGGTGTCCTATTTTGTATGATGGTAACTTGTTCTCTGTAACGGTTGCTATAGTTAATTGTGTAATTGGTATGGATGCTATTTTAATTGTTTTGGGATGTAATTCATGTATGTTAATTGATTTATGGTGGCTTTATTGGATGACATAGTATACTTCTTGTGATGTAATGCTATTTTAGTTGGATTATTGTATTGTTAACATTGATTTGCAGCGTGTACATGTAGCTTACATTTTATACAACATATATACAATGTAAATGCAATGTTTTAAGTGTCATTTGAGGCTTTAGATTGAATGATTACATGAGATTTGTTTAGGAAATTGCTTTTTTATTCATTGAGGATGTTATGGATAAGAGGTGTTGCCATTGCAGGATGGCTTCACCCCTTAATTACCTTTGAGGTTAGTACCCGATAAGGTGATTAAGGGGTTCATTGATATGTGAATGTCATTGAAATGTATTGGCTATTTATTATTTTGGCAACGGAACATAATGATGATGCTGGCGACGGGGCCTTCTTATTGAAGAGGTTAGTAGATTTTTCTTTATTTTACTATGGTATTTAATTTGTTTAATAATGGCCAAATAATGTATTATCCCTATCTGAATAATAGTTATTTGGCACATTATTGTACTGTATGTGCTGGGGGGAGGGGGTATTGGCCTCAAGGGTATGTGGTAGGACTCCCTTGTGGGTAGTGGGTGAGGGTGGTTAGGCCTCAGGGGGTGGGGAGGTAGTGGGGGAGGGTATGTGTGTGATGGTGGGTTAACCCCTTAATGACTGTAGCGGTTAATAACCGCTATGGTGATTAAGGGGTTAGGGGACATTACATTGGATGTTTTTATTCTTGTGTCTGTTTTGCAGAAGCGGATGGGGCATGGGCAGGATGAAGATGAGGATGGCCTTCATCGTTATAGTCGAACATGGGTGAGTGCTATATGTATTTAATGTATTTATTGTTCTGTATGTATTTTAAATGGACAACTGCACTATTATCCATTTGTGGATAATAGTAATGTTGCCCATTACTGTATTGTATGTTGTGTATTGCTATGTTTATTGGGGGCAATTGTCCCCAATAAACATGCTATTATGCGTTAACCCCTTCATTGCCTTAGCGGCTATCCGCTATGGTAATGAAGCAACATTAATGTATTTTAATAATATTGTGCGGGAGCAGGGGGTCCCCTGAGCTGAACCGCATTGATTTGTGGCTCAGAGACCCCCTGCTTCCCGAGTTACAGGCCCCGGTTTGGGGCATCGGTTACAGTGTGGACGCCATGTTTATTGCGGGCACGTAGCGTATGGGACGCTATAAACATGGCGGCGACACTGCCCACACGATCACACATACCGGAGCCTGTAACTTGGGAAGCAGTGGGTCCCTGGTCCACAAAGCGATGCGGTTCAATCTTCTTGCGCACTACCACTATGGGCGAGGCGTAAGGACTTCGTGACTCTGTAATGATTCCGGCTTCTTCAATTTCATGGAGTACCGCGCGTACATCTTCCACGTCCTTGGGGGCGAGCCGGCGGGAACATTCCCTGAAAGGCTTGGTATCAGTCATCCGAATGGTGTGCTGGGCGTGTTGGCTACACACCACATCCATCTCTCCAGTAGAGAATACGGCTCGTCTCTCCTCCAGCTGTACTCGCAGCCGCTCCTTCCAGGTATCCGACAATCCAGATGAGCCAAAGTCGAAGTCTAGCGGCGTTTCGTGATCGTCCACTCTGGCGGCTTTTACTTGTACGGCTTCATTCACCGAGCTGACGGGGTAAATTCTCCTTATCCTTTGTCCCGCGTCGATGGCCATGGGGAAGGGCGAAAGATTTTGGACCATCACATAAATTCGACGGGGAATGGCGGTCGGCCAATCCCGACATTCCAGTATTAGCCGATACCCTCGGCGGACATCTTCTTCTGGCGTACTTTCGAGAAAAAAGAGCTGCTCCTTGCCTACTCGTTCCGCATATGCACACCAGGTGGGTACTCTCTGCGTTTCTCCCGGTAAGAGCTGGGTCAGCCCTGCCCGGCCGCAGAACAACAGTCCGTGGTCCTCCGAGGGGGCCGAGGGGAAAGTCCGGGTCCACCTGGACCAGTTGTAACTGTACAGGGAAAAGGGAGACCAAAAAGCGCACCAGCACAAACGGAGCAGGAAAAAACCAGAACAAAAAAATGATTAAAAGGGCACTTTAATGTGGCAAAAGACCCATCCAATGCATTTCGAACGTCGCAGCGTTCTTTTTCAAAAAGAACGCTGCGACGTTCGAAATGCATTGGATGGGTCTTTTGCCAAATCCTTGAAAAAGAACGCTGCGACGTTCGAAATGCATTGGATGGGTCTTTTGCCACATTAAAGTGCCCTTTTAATCATTTTTTTGTTCTGGTTTTTTCCTGCTCCGTTTGTGCTGGTGCGCTTTTTGGTCTCCCTTTTCCCTGTATTGCATTGAGTAGCTGCACAGCTTGCCTGCCTGCCCTACCAGGATGTGAGTATTTGCATATTTTTCAGGGGAACCTGCCAATGAGACATATGGTGAGTGGGTTGCACCACACACCACCTGTCTTCAGGAGGATAGTACCCATTATATGACACAATAGGTACTATATCAATTGTTAGTACCCTGGTACAGTGGTCTGGCTTATTATCATTTTGAGATATACCTGCATTTGAGCGCTTCAGCTATTTTCCACAGTTGTAACTGTAGACTGGACATGGGCGCTTCGTTAGTTTCGTGTAAATAGGCCCGGATGACTGCTTGCACAATGTCAGCATTCGTACCCAGGATGATGGGATACTTAGGTGTCTCTTTGGGTTCCAGACACAGCAAGGCATCCACTTTCATGGGATGCGACTTCCCAGTGTTGAGCTGTTGTATCTCCAAGTCCACGGTCACTATGCCATCAATAGGGTAGTCGTCATTGCTCAGCCCTCTTACTTTGATATGCCCGGCCAATTTCAGAGGACGCTTCTGTAGGTGTTGATCGTAGAATCCTCGATATATGATGGTTACTTGGGATCCTGTATCCAGCAGGGCAGAGGAGTAGATACCGTCTACTAGTAATCGGATCAGCGCTACTGGCCCCACGCGGTTACTCCCCTCTTCAGATTCGCTGCCACTTGGGGGGGAAGCAGGGTCTTCGGGGCTGGTCGCATATACACCACATATCATGGCCTGAGGCGTGAACTTCTTGGGTGATGAGCTCCGGTGGCGAGAGTCACCCATCCGACTATCGTAGGAGATGTGCCCCATTTTCCCGCATTTATAGCAGGACATATCTTGGGAGGAGGTACGGCGGTCATACTGAAGCGAGGTTCGGCCTGGGTATTTTGGTTTCTCCGGGTCTGGTTTATCCGGCGGTTCTTCCTTCTTTTCAGCACCCCCCTTCGGTTTAGGGTTGCTGGCTGCTTTAGACTTCTGTGGGGAGTGAAGCATGAGATGTGTTTCGTGCTCTTTGACTTGCTGTAACAGTTTGATAAACGAGGGGGGAGGCCCTCGAGTGAGATTATCGCGAATCATGTTTGCAATGGGATGAGTAGGACTGGACCCCCGTAGATATTGTTAGCGGAGGTATTCATCCATCTGGGATTTGGCCAAGTATTTGTGATGCAGGAGGGGACCCAGGGAGATTTGCACGTGGTGGATATAGGCAGACAAATCTTCTCCCTCCTTTTGATTTATGGCGTAGTACTTAGCCCACAAGGCCCCATCATCCTCGGTTGCACTAAAGGCCTCGACTAGAAACTCAATCATCATACGGGCTGTCAGATAGGGGTTCTGCTCTCGGTGGATACTGATCAAGGTGGACGCCGGGGGTCTCAAGCACTCCATGAGCCGCTGGCGTTTCACTACATCGGTGCAAGACCATTCTTCCATTACTCCCCTAGTATGCTCCTTCCAAGGGTCTATCCCGTCCTCCCCCGTGGGCACAGGTAGAGTCCCCGAGAAGGCCTTTAATTTCCGGTAGCTTTGGGAATGCGTGGCCAGGGTAAGCGCTTCCACTAACGGCGGTAAGCTTGAGGGGGTGGTCAACTGGTCTATCTTATCATTTAGTTTCTGCAGCATATCACTACGCATCCCCGCTTCTTCAGAGGCGCTAGACCCGGGGTAGCTACATTCTGACAGGGATACTGGCACCTCATAAAGGGGTCTGAATCTCGGGAAGCAGGGGTCCCCGGACCTGAAACCAATGCGGTTCAGCTCCGGAGACCCCCTGCACATGTACACTATGAAAAAAATGGTTTTAAAAATATTTTTTATTGTGCTGATGTTTGCGCCGAGAGAGCAGCGGATCTCTCTCTGCTGCAAACACATCTCGGCAGGGGACGGCTTCTCGGCAGTTTCTCGCCAGGCAGCCGTCTCGCCACCGGTTACTCGCCATTTTAGCAAATGGTGGTGGCAAATTCATTCGCCAGGGATTCGCCCCTTAAAGCATACTGCAAGTTTAACATGCCAAAAACATGGCTAATTGCTAAACTGGCTAATGCATTTTTTCGCCCATTTCTGCAGGATGCCCTTAATCTCTTAGCTATACAGTATACCACGAACATGTTTCAGCATTCTGAGACAAAGGTCTATCCAAAAGTACAGGTACTAATGGTTACTAATAATCTAGAGTGTGAAAACCTTAATAAAAACTGCGATGCATTTCATCAACACATGAATGTCTAGTTGGCTTCATTATAAGGTCCAGTGCCTGTAAGGATAATCATGACTACCATATATTTTATATACAAAGTATTCTGGTTATCTTAATCTTTTGTAAGAAAGATTGTTCTTGTGTATATATATATACTAGCTGAGAGACCCGGCGTTGCCCGGAAGTACATTTTCCCACTCCCCCCTCTCTCTCCACTCTCCCTGTCTGTTTCTCCGCTCCCCCCTCTCTGTTTGTGTTCCCCCTCCCCTGCGCAGCTCCTTTCCCCCCCCCTACAGTGTTCCACACACACACACACACACTGTCCCCCCCCCCACACACACACTGTTCCCCCCCCCACACACACACACTGTCGTCGTCCCCCCCACACACAAACACTGTGCCTCCCCCACACACACACACTGTGCCCCCCCCACACACACACTGCCCCCCACACACACACACTGCCCCCCCCACACACACTGTCCCCCCCACACACACACTGTCCCCTCCACAAACACATACTGTCCCCCACACACACGCACACTGTCCCCCCACACACACTGCCCCCCACACACACTGTGTGTCCCCCACACACACTGTGTCCCCCCCACACACTGTGTCCCCCCCACACACACTGTCCCCCCCCACACACACTGCCCCCCCCCACACACATACACACACTGTCCCCCCCCACACACACACTGTGTCCACCCCCACACACACACTGTGCCCCACCCCACACACACACACTGCCCCCCCCACACACACATACACTGTTGTCCCCCCACACACACACTGCCCCCCCACACACACACTGTGTCCCCCACACACACACTGTGTCCCCACACACACACTGTGTCCCCACACACACTGTCCCCCCCTCCACACACACTGTGTCCCACACACACTGTCCCCCCTCCCCCCCCCCCACACACAAAGCCCCCTCCATTGTTACAGGAGTCACAGCACCGCTCCTCTCTCCCGCGCTCCTCCGATTGTCGTGCGCATAGCCCTTCTCTGCTCTCCCTCCTCCCGTCCAGCGAGTGCTGCGCACGCACCCCCTCTCTGCACCTGTGAGCGCGAGCCACCGGGAAACGTGCAGCAGGGAAGGTGCGGGGCCTGTCCGGCTGAGGGGGGAGAGTGACGGCCACCAGGAGGGGGGAATGTGCGGGGCCTGTCTGGCTGAGAGGGGAGAGTGACGGCCACCAGGAGGGGGGAAGGTGCGGGGCCTGTCCGGCTGAGGGGGGAGAGTGACGGCCACCGGGAGGGGGGAAGGTGCGGGGCCTGTCCGGCTGACGGGGGAGAGTGATGGCCACCGGGAGGGGGGAAGGTGAGCTGCGGTCCGGCTGACGGGGAGAGTGATGGCCACCGGGATGGGGGAGGGGGAGGTGGTGGTGTGTGTGTGTGTGTGGTGTTGCTCAGAGGCGCACGCGGTCACGGTGTGAGGGAGAGTGTGTGTGTCTCTTCTCCATGCCTGGCCCGCAGGCCAGTGATCGCCACCGGGAGGGGGGAAAGTGAGCTGTGGTCCGGCTGACGGGGGAGAGTGACGGCCACCGGGAGGGGGGGTGAGGATGGGGGGGGAGGAGGGGTGTGTGGGTGTGTGTGGTGTTGGTCAGAGGCACACGTTGTCACGGTGTGAGGAGTGTGTGCGTGTGTGTCTCTTCTCCCTGCCTATATATATTCTCTTCTGTAATACAATAGAAGATTAATATGAAATCTCAAACGGAGAAAAGCTTTGCCTATACTTTCAGAGAATGTGAGCTTTGACAAATGGATGAAATCTGTATATACCGTAGATCCTAAATAAAGATCCGTAAAAAAAACTATAGAAAACACTTAAGGTCCCACTCCGTGTTCAGCCCATTTGCATGCAATGTATTCAGAGAACAAATCCAATTTGCCTTTCGTTTGTATAGGTATTTAACCCTATCACCCCCCCCCCACCACACACCCCTCCCCCCCACTTATTGGTAGTGGGATGTGTTCCAGGGCTATACATCGCAGAGCTTTCACAGAGCCATATAGTGAAGTGCTTTGATACAGGGTGCATCATATCTTGTTTAGTTATCAGTCCTAAATGTTCAAGGATACGAATTTTCAGTACCCTGGTTGTTAGACCCACATACTGTTTTTGGCACCCACACATCAAAAGATACACTATGAATTTTGATTGACATGATATAAATGTATTGATTTTTAACTTTTGTGTCCGGTCTTTATTCTGAAAATGAGTGGTCTTAACCATGTGTGGACAAATGTTGCAATGTCCACAGCTAAATGAGCCTTTCAGATTCGGAAAGAATGCCACAGATTTATTTATTTATTTATTTATAAAATGTTTTATCAGGAAGTAATACATTGAGTTTGCTCTCGTTTTCAAGTATGTCCTGGGCACAGAGTTAAGACAAATAATACATCATGGTTACAAATACAGTTACATAAATGAGCAAGGTATACATTATATACAAGACATTGCATGCACAGTTAAAGATAATATATATTATGGGCGTGTGAAACAGTTACAGACCAGAATTAAATGTGTGACAGCCTTAGATTTGAAAGAACTTAAACTGGTGGTGGATGTAAGAGTATCTGGTAGGTTGTTCCAGTTTTGGGGTGCACGGTAAGAGAAGGAGGAGCGGCCGGATACTTTGTTGAGCCTTGGGACCATGAACAGTCTTTTGGGGTCAGATCTCAGGTGATAAGTGCTGCATGTGGTAGGGGTGAGGAGCTTGTTCAGGTTGCTGGGTAGCTTACTCATAAAGAATTTGAAGGCAAGACAGGAAAGGTGAACTTTGCGCCTAGACTCGACTGATGACCAATCTAGTTCTTTGAGCATTTCGCAGTGATGTGTGTTATAGTTGCATTGGAGAACAAAATGACAAATTGAATTGTAGAGGGTGTCAAGTTTGCTAAGGTGGGTTTGGGGTGCTGAGCCATATACTATGTCTCCATAGTCAATAATTGGCATTATTCCATTCCATTCCAGATTCCATTCTATTCGTGGATCGGAGATCGGACACAAGCACTTGGATTCTTTCCTGCCCAGATCGGAAGATAGGCTATAGAAGTAAGGACTTTACAATATACCACGATCATGTTATTAGATGCAGTCTCCCGCACTCATCTCTCCCCACAGATGACACATAGCATTTTTTGTTAACACAACAAGACAGCAATCAAGACTTCTTCAATTGAAAACAATTAATTGTAATCAAACATTGACAATCCCTGTTTTTCAGCAAAAAGAGACACTGTGTCATTTTCATGTAATTTCCCAGAATCCCTTGCTGCAGTTAAAGCACTGTATGCTAGGTGATAGTGGCAAAAAGCAGGGTTGCAGATTTGTCTAAGACATGTGACTGTGCTCACTATTGATATTTTCATTTGCTATTTGCTATACGGTGGAGGGTTTTTTGTCACTTTTTTCACTCACCATAACTTATCTAATCTATATATGTATTATTCACACAATAACGCTTTCCTAGCCCAACTGCAACCCAATACCAACAGTAATGCTAAGTTACCTTCGTATACTGTAATCCTTAATGGGAACTCCGTAAGCATTCGCGGCTTTGCATAGAATCCTTATTGCCAAACGGAAGTTCCCCTACATCTGTAGGTTTACATGTACACAAAGAATGTAGAAATAGTACAAGGATACAAGGCATACTGTGAAACAAACACCCGGCATTAGATTATGGAAAGGTAAACACATAGCACAATAGGGAACACAGGGAGCATGTGTGCTTTTTATGTTCATTTGCGTTCCTCATAATGAACTTAACACAGTTATATCCTTCAGTCACTCCAGCTTCTGCTGTTATCTAACCCCATGCTGTTCATACTGTTTTCTTTGTAGTCACTGAGCAAGAGACTAAAGTGCCCAAGAAAACCATCATCATGTAAGTGCTGCTCTTCTTATTTTTGTCCATGTGTGTCTCTGCTTACTGTGCATGCTCTTCTAACACGCTTCCCATTAACATAGGGAGTGGCAAACTCCAGTCCTCAAGGGCCACCAACAGAAGAATATTTAAGAATATCTTAGCCACGGATTGAGCCACCTGTGCTGAAGCAGGAACTGATTGAGCCACCTGTGCTGAAGCAGGAACTGATTTAGCCACCCATGCTGAAGCAAGGACTGATTGAGCCACCTGTGCTGAAGCTGGGATATCT
Organism: Ascaphus truei; assembly: GCF_040206685.1. Classification (NCBI taxonomy): domain Eukaryota; kingdom Metazoa; phylum Chordata; class Amphibia; order Anura; family Ascaphidae; genus Ascaphus; species Ascaphus truei. Next base: position 457,967,593 of record NC_134484.1, on the reverse strand, counting down.
TTGAAACCTGACCAGTTGGGGGTCTTGAGGACTGGAGTTGAGCGCTCTTTATCTAGATCAACATTTAAGAAGTGTTTCAAAACTCAATATCATTTATTCACTTGGTTATGTTGATGTATCTGTCAAACCACTAGTGAATCAATCAGACTTCGACAGAGCCACTGATTGAGCCACATGTGCTGATGCTGTGATATCCTTAAAACCTGACTTGTTTCGCCTATTGTATCTTTTTCAAACACTCCCAGTGCCGTTAAGTTTGAAGGACACTCTCCCTCCAGACTGAGATAGATAAGTTTATCTGGGGAGGCAAAAATGCGAGGGTGAGCAAACGGATAATGCGCACACAAACGGGGGCGGGAGGGCTAGCGGTACCTTGTTTGTTGTCATACTACCGAGCGGCCCAATTATGTCAAATTGTGCAATGGCACACTAACCCCGACTCTAAAAGATGGGTCGCGTTAGAGCGAGAGGCATGCTCCCCATTGGAACTAGAGCACCTGATTTGGTACCCTAAGAAGGTGCGCAATAGCACCAAATTGCCGCTATCCTCAATGACCAACTCGCTATCGATCTGGGCAGGCACAAGGCTCAAATGCGGCCTGACTAGCAGGGCATCGGGCATGACACCAATTTGGAATAACCCCCTCTTTGCTCCGGGCCAGTCCAGCACAGATTTCTCTATCTGGAAACAAAACAACATAAAGCGATTAGTAGATCTGGAGGGGAGACAAGGCATAAAATTTTTCGAAATAGTCAAATCAGACCACCACATCCCCAATGCCGAGATCTTTAGGTACCTCCAGATCAGGGTGTTCTATCAAAGAGTTCAGCCAAAGTCCCCCATGACGAATTTCTAAAAGCTCTGTCGATCAGGGACATCCACGGTGAGACTTACATCGCAGATGTACAAAGAAGTGACCGGTTCAAGCACGACAGTAAAAGACAAAACCAGATACATGACTCAATGGGAGACAGACCTGGGTGAGGAGTTGGAGGTAGAGGACTGGACAAAGATAGTGACGGCGACCTCCAAGAGCTCTATATGCACAACCTTAAGGGAGAACGCATATAAGGTAATGATGAGATGGTACCATACTCCCACAAAACTAGCTAAATTCCTGCCCAGTTACTCCCCATTGTGTCCAAGACAATACGGACAGCAGGCAGACCTGTTACATATGCTATGGTCCTGCCCCAAAATCGTCCCAGTCTGGGACTCAATTAAAGACTGGTTGAATAAAATTACAGGTAAACCCATCCCATTAGACCCATGGCTGTTCCTCCTGAACAGACCAGCAACCGGGTTCACCAAAGGAGAAAACAAATTGATAGCTCACTTTGCTATGGCGATGAGTGGGGAGACTGCAGCACGCTGGAAACAAAACATAATTCCCTCAATTACAAACATTAGACATAGAATTTGGTCGGTATGCCAGATGGAAATGTTGACAAGCTTGGTCAACGACACTGGCGAAAATTTTGAAAAAGTCTGGGCACCATGGTTAGCCCAGAAAGATATCCAGGGAGTAGGGAGGACCTCAATTTGGCTTTAATATTGGCAAATGCGTTCTCCCATGAGGGAGTGCTTAGCGACGGGACCCACGACACACATAGATACCCCTCCCTCCCCCTCCCCCCCCTCCACTTGAAAACCCCGCTCACCTCGGAAGGGACTTATAAGAAAACGAGAGAGACAAACCAGTTGAGAGTCGGCTGTCCTAATGGGTACGCACAAATTCCTCAGACGCAGAGAACCAGCATGAGGGAGGCGGAATCATGGAAGGAGACCCCCAACTCCCACCTCCCCCCACCCCCTCCTTTCTCTCTTTTCTTCTCCCCTTTTCTTTGTCTGTCCCCCCCCTCCAACCCCTAGCCGGAGATCCCCCCCAGTCTGTCTGTCTGTCTGTCTACCCTGTATGTCCAAAGATGTCTACCCAATTACAATGATGATTGACACATGCAGTAAGCTGATACTGTGCGCCGTCGTTATCCTACAGTATTTACTGTATGTATACTATATATCGAACAAAATAAAAATATAAGTTGCAAAAAAAAAAAAAACCTGACTTGTTTGGGGGTCTTGAGGACAGGAGTTGAGCACTATTGCCATAAGGGGTGAGCTGACCCATACAGCACTTGATGCATATGACCCCAAGTGTGCTATTGAGGATTGTTTAGTTTTTTGACAGTATGTCCATACAGTTGTGAGAAACAAGAAGTTCCTTTAGCAAAGTTAACCAAACATTTTGGAAAGCTTGGGTTTGCTTGAGACTAATCTTAACATTCAAGTCATGTGCTAATTCATGAATTATTAAATGCTCGTTTGCAATAAAATATACTTGAAAAACAGTTTGCACATCAACTAATGCAGTATCTGCCATGGTCATATTTTTTTTTTCTCCAGGAGAAACTTGAAACTAACCTGCTTCACACTGTGAACAAAAGTTATCGCACACATGTAAGCTCCTTCCAGTTTGTTTTGGCATAGTACAAGCTTTGGCCTTCTTAGGTGCCCTCCCTTAACCTGCGAGCATGGGCTGACACTTGAATCTGAGCCCTGCCTTCCTTTGTGGTCAACCACATTGCCCCTCAGAGGTCTCCGAGGAAACATTACATTTCCTAAAACTGGCTTTGAACTTTTGGATCTGCACTTCCTCTTCGTCTGGAAATGTTCCTGCAAACATGGTCTTTTCTACGTGAACTTCATCTGACCATATTTAAGCGTTGTTTCTGTGTAAGTAAGCAGTTCCTTCAGACTCAAAGAAAAACGTGTTCGTAATACATGACCTCACCTTAGAAACTGTTTAATACCTAAGAGTCCCTGAAATCCTTCTCTAAAAATGTGTTGGGGGTATTTAGATATGGTGAAATATCTACACAGATGATGACATTGAGAAGGGTTCTTTGCTTTTGTTAATTTCAATAGGTGCACCAATATGCCACGCAACCATCTTCAAGGTTCTTAAAAATATGCGGGCACCATAATTATTAGAAATCTTTCCTAGCAAAGGGAAGATGTCTTCACAACATATTAAATAACAGCTTATATCCCACAGTTTTCTCAAATGTGGTTTACAGGTTCTAAAACATACACTTCAGCCAGGGGCGAATTGGAGGTGGTGTGGCCCGGGGAATTTCACTTACCTGCCGGCACTCTGCCAGCGGCGTCATGTGACATCATATGGCGCTTTGGCATGGCAATGCGTCAGCGTGAAAACGAGGTGTCATGTTGGAGGAGGGCCGCTCCAGAAAAGGTAAGTCTTACAGAGGCCCTGCTATTTCCCCCAGCAATCAGTTTCATTGTTCTCGGGAAAAGTGTGGGGCTTCTGTAACTGCGGCCATACAATAGGCCGGTGCTGCAGGTGTGCGTTGGCCGGTGCTTTGCACACCGGCTCACCGAGGCAAGCACGAACGCCCGATAGGGCAATCTGCCCATGACTAGAGTACGAAAACATTATAAGCTGCAGATGTTAATATTCTAAAGCCATGTGCTACGTGAAGGTGAAAGAAAACGGCGCTAACTCTATTAGTGTACACTAATAATATACAGTGAATATTTTGACCAAATCAATTAATTGTTAAACAGTGATATTGTGTTCAAATAACGTGATAATATTATTGAAAGGTTCAAACCCCCTGCTCAAACCAGCTGGTGGGGACTGGTTTCGCTAGTCCCACAAATCGTCACTCTCCAGTTGTAATCCAGGGGGAGCATGAAGGGAAAAGAACATAAAACAAGAAAAACAATCTAAGTGCAGACAATAATATTCAAGTGATATAAATTCTGCGTTCTTTCTTGGCTCATATGTGATGTCTACTTACAAGATGTAAGTCAAAATCAAGCGGTTTTGACACTCAATGGTCTCTGCTGTGCAGGTATTCCCACCAGGTGATAGGGTCTCCAGCTCTCAGCTCCGCAGCAAAGTGTATGTAAAAGAAATACAAACCATAGTGCAGACCAGTATAATGTAAAAAAACTAGACTTTATGGGGTTTAAAAAATGAACACTTACAATAAAAACAAGTATTTCAGGCATGTACCACAATCATTGTGATCAAAGAGAGAAGATTTTTTGGTTTACACTTCAGGCTCACCCGCCTCCTCCGGTGTGGCTTGGTGTGGACCACCACTCTCAGGGACTTTGTACCTCCAGCGGTGGGCGCATTGATCCAGGTCTCTCTCCCCTCGTGGGTTCCCTCTTCTGTGGATCGATCACCTTCCCATAACAGCTGCCCGCAGGCACTGTGGAGTTCTCCACTGGGATACAGCCTCTCGGATGGATGTTTCAGCTTCACTCGCACACCGATGTGTCACTTCCGCACCGTCTCGATACGTCACTTCCGGTCGCGGTTCTGTGAGTATCTGTCAGTAAATTTCTCCTCTCTTCTCTCTCCTCTCTGGGCGGCTACCCCCCTGAGGAAGCCACACACCCTTTTTTGGCGAAACGCGTAGAGTGGTAGCCGCCCAGAGAGGAGAGAGAAGAGAGGAGAAATTTACTGACAGATACTCACAGAACCGCGACCGGAAGTGACGTATCGGGACGGAGCGGAAGTGACACATCGGTGTGCGAGTGAAGCTGAAACATCCATCCGAGAGGCTGTATCCCAGTGGAGAACTCCACAGTGCCTGCGGGCAGCTGTTATGGGAAGGTGATCGACCCACAGAAGAGGGAACCCACGAGGGGAGAGAGACCTGGATCAATGCGCCCACCGCTGGAGGTACAAAGTCCCTGAGAGTGGTGGTCCACACCAAGTCACACCGGAGGAGGCGGGTGAGCCTGAAGTGTAAACCAAAAAATCTTCTCTCTTTGATCACAATGATTGTGGTACATGCCTGAAATACTTGTTTTTATTGTAAGTGTTCATTTTTGAAACCCCATAAAGTCTAGTTTTTTTTACATTATACTGGTCTGCACTATGGTTTGTATTTCTTTTACATACACTTTGCTGCGGAGCTGAGAGCTGGAGACCCTATCACCTGGTGGGAATACCTGCACAGCAGAGACCATTGAGTGTCAAAACCGCTTGATTTTGACTTACATCTTGTAAGTAGACATCACATATGAGCCAAGAAAGAACGCAGAATTTATATCACTTGAATTTTATTGTCTGCACTTAGATTGTTTTTCTTGTTTTATGTTCTTTTCCCTTCATGCTCCCCCTGGATTACAACTGGAGACATATTCTAAAGCCATCATTCAATATGATATGAAGTTGCTTCTCTAAGGCAGGGAAACATGTACGTTCCATTAAAAGGGAATGCGAGATGTGGAGGTGATGAGCAGAGGCTTGAAAAAGATACAGCGAATTGAACAATGAAAGAGTGCCACTTGAAAGCAGCTGTCCGTGCTGCTTCATTTGTGAGGTGGGAGGGTATTTTTTTTATTTCATGAGCAGAGTTAGAGGTCCCTAGACCTCTGGGGACCCCTTGGTTCCTGAGAAACAACTAGTTGGGTAAGAATGTTTGCCCAGTGGACATAATACGGCAGCAGGGACACGCTTGTAACCCATCTATAGTAATTACAAGCCTCACCAAGACTTTAATGGAATCTCTTATTTTGCCATTAAAGACAAACACATACAGTACTGTACCTGTGGTAGCCTTATACTCCAAACACCCATACAGTCACTAAGCATTAACACCAACCACTTCACTATATTTCAAGGTGCCACTAGCTGAGAATTTATGAAACTGCAATAACCATGACAGCGTGTAAAAATGCTCTCACTACTACTGTATGTGTATCACACTTTCATGAATATACTCTACAGTGTATTGTGATAGAGCCTTTCCTCGTTGGATCACACATAAAGCCCTTACTGTAGCTGAAGAGTCCAGCAGGGAGCTGGTTAATTGTAGCTAGAGCCAATTAACCAGTCTCCACATCGAGCAGGTTTAAATGTGTGCTGCACAAACTGCATAGGGCTCTTGAGCACAGAGGCACTGTGCTGCTAGAAGAGATTCCCCAGGTACCAGCCTCTATTCCTGGACGCGGCGATCAGTGGAACCTGCCAGATGCCCCCCTCTTCCCCCACGGACACCAACCCAGGCCTGAGGGAAGAGGTACCTCTCTGGGCTTTGGATCAGAGGCTGATAAGAGGCCTAGCCTCCCAGCCCTGCAGATAGGGACTAGGAGAGCGAGTTAGCCCTTACAAAGTAATAGGCTGTTTTGTTTATTTTTGTGCTGCCTTAAAGCTGTATTATTTGAAGCTACGGGCTGAGTAAAAGCCAAGGTTTATTTCCCCCAAATGTGTGTCTCCCTGGTCATACCTCTGCACTCGTCTCCTAAATGTATAATAATATAAAGTATATTTTTTCTTATGTACTGTAGCACTGAAAGTGAGCACAAATTTTGCCGTAGACATATCATTTTTGCAGGAACAATGAGTCTAAATTCAGTGTTTAAAAAAGGAGCAATTCCACCCATATCGATTTATTTGACAGAATTCGAACGGGGGGGTCCTTTGCAGCTCACTCGCGCTATTTTTTGCTTCTGAGACCCTCCAGATCCCAAGATATTTGCCGGTGTAGTTGCTGGTCTTCATTCCTTGATTTTCAAAGATGGCTCCTGAGGTCATCCGATGGAAAGCTACAACGTCATCACACTACTGACTTTGGGGCTTCCTATTGGTCTGCGCTGGTTTTGCCTGCCATTTATTTTTTTCCGATTTGGAGCCAACACACTGGCAACTGAACCGGAAAGTATCTCGGGAACTGCAGTGTACTAAGAGCTAAACGTAGCACGGTTCAGATCAAAAGGCCTCCCTGTTAGAATTCTGTCCAACAAAAACCAATAGTGAGAAAAACAAGGGAGAATGCTGCTTTAACACACAAGAAGATAATAGGCATATGTACTACGCCGTGCTTTGCCATAATATACTTTCTTGTGCAGGAAGACACCTCATGGTCGAATCTGTTGTACTAATGTACCGATAACTGAACATTCGTAACTTTTAATATTCTCTCCAATGGGGGTTGGTGTCGTTTGATTTTTAAGTTAATTGCGACATTGTGTATTTGATTTTTGAGTAGTTTATCATAAATATTGTGGTAGAAAAGGTAATAGTATTGTCAGTTGTTGAGGGTTGTTATAATGGAAAGATTATTTAACTTTTAACTTATCAATTTGTTTTTTTATTTATGAGAAATTTGGAGAGAAATTATTTTTGCTTTAAAATGTATGCACATTAGATAGAGATTCGATCTCACTCCAAATGGGGCTGTATGGAGAATAACTCAAAGTAATAATGGCACATACAAAATACGCATATTTTTACATGTGTATAAATAATATCTGTGGCTTCTAAAAAGGCAATATTGCAGAGTTGGATCAGTAAAACACCTCCTGACTTAAATGTAGTAAAAGAAGAAAAATGATTATTTAGATTTAAGATGGACTTGATAGAAATGGTAAAAAATCTAGACAGAAACTCTGATTCTTTTTTAATGTGTGAATCCACGTTACCAGTGGATACCAAACCACTTAGAATTAATAGATTTAAATATTGATTGTTTTTTTATAAAACTTCTAAGGGAGAAAAACCTGTGAAAGTAAAAAAACAGGGACCCGCCCGTGAATGAATGCGTCTAGTTAAAAGATAAACAAGACTTATCTACTGTATACTATGAGTTTACTCTAATAGGGAAGGAAACATTGCAACCATATTAAGTATGTTGAAGGAACATTGAGGCACACGACCCCCTCAAGTGACTAGTGCTGCAGGGCATGCAATTCCACATAAATAAATTGTCATTTTCAGTTGCTGCATCCGGATGACAAGAGAAGTAGTAGAGCTTATGATAAATGAACCCCTAGTTGGGAAGTGGTCTGGCGACGACTGAGAAGGGATGTCCGGGGGGAAGTCCTAAAACCCACCCAGACCCCATACATAAGTCCCGCTACTAAATGAACCAGTTCACCTGGGGAAGCTCCAACATTGCAAATAAAGTGATGAATTACTCGCAGATGTCTTGAATTCGTCCGGCCTTGCGTGCTCCAGGCTGTATGGAGGAGAAACAACCCCCCACCGGAGGAGAGAGAGAGACAGCGGGCACGGGCGCGCAAGAAAATAGCAAAGGCTGGACTGTGCTATCAAAAAAAACTTTATTTAAACATGGATTTTAAAAAAGAGAGAATGGATAACACCCCCCGCAGCTCTAACGCTTTTCACCCACTCAGGGCTTTGTCAAAGAGTAGCGTTTACTTGGTGCCCATCCTCCTAAAATTCCGGATGCAACCAGACGTGACGTCACTCAGCCAGTGTTATACAAAGTCTCCCGAGATTGTATGAAGGGAGCCTGCACACCTGGTAAGTGTATACGAGATTATATGAAGGGAGCCTGCACACCTGGTAAGTGTATACGAGATTGTATGAAGGGAGCCTGCACACCTGGTATGTGTATACGAGATTTTATGAAGGGAGCCTGCACACCTGGTAAGTGTATACGAGAATGTATGAAGGTAGCCTGCACACCTGGTAAGTGTATACGAGATTGTATGAAGGGAGCCTGCACACCTGGTAAGTGTATACGAGATTGTATGAAGGGAGCCTGCACACCTGGTAAGTGTATACGAGATTGTATGAAGGGAGCCTGCACACCTGGTATGTGTATACGAGATTTTATGAAGGGAGCCTGCACACCTGGTAAGTGTATACGAGATTGTATGAAGGGAGCCTGCACACCTGGTAAGTGTATACGAGATTGTATGAAGGGAGCCTGCACACCTGGTAAGTGTATACGAGATTGTATGAAGGGAGCCTGCACACCTGGTAAGTGTATACGAGATTGTATGAAGGGAGCCTGCACACCTGGTAAGTGTATACGAGATTGTATGAAGGGAGCCTGCACACCTGGTAAGTGTATACGAGAATGTATGAAGGGAGCCTGCACACCTGGTAAGTGTATACGAGATTGCATGAAGGGAGCCTGCACACCTGGTAAGTGTATACGAGATTGTATGAAGGGAGCCTGCACACCTGGTAAGTGTATACACGTGCGTGATGCATCAGCACTAGGTGCATGCGCAGTGATGGCAAGTGTTTGCCAATAAAACAAACAATTTTAATTTAAACAATTGGACAATTACACATATATCTTAACTAATAGCCTATATTCACATACATCAATAAAGGGAGGTTAAATCACGATAGTATATGCAAAAAAAGCATAGTAAACCTCAACCATAAGAGGTTGTGAGAATAATTAAAAAATGAATAAAAACCTTGCATAAGAAATAATGCAGCTTTAAATTAAAATCAAGTAAAGTCGGGGGGAATGGGGTTTGTAAATCTATTAAATTATAAGAATGATTTAAATGACTAAATGTCACACATAATACAATTGTGTACAGAAACCATAAGGTGTGTTCAGAGTTAAATTGCTCATATATTATACAAGTGCGACAGATGTAACAAAACGGCATATGAAATAATAATGGGTATAATTGCAACAGTTTTAAGCCAATTGGTTACTGTGTATATAGACATCAGAGAATTTTATAACAACATTTTATAATATTTCACAACCAGAACGAAATTTTGTTACAGGTTTCAAGGTACTAAAAGGATATTTTGAAAAAAATATAATAATAAACAAATGTTATGCAACATCATGAGTTTTTTTTTCTTTTTTCAATCCACTAATGATAGTGGGAATTTTGACTCATATACAAGGACTAATTCATCAATGGTTAATTAATTGAAAAAGTCTCAAAGAAAGGAGAACATGTCTTGGCCAATTGTATAAACATTCATATAAACATTTGTATAAACATTATTATAAGAGTGGTCAGAGTGTGGAAGAGAAGAGACTTCATATAATGATCAAATGGGTCAACGAAAAGCTCTTGATCAGTTAGGAATGCACTAAACATGTATTATAATCAATTAGGACCCTAACAGTAAATATTTTAATGAAGATGGTAATCTTGCACAGTAGATGTTTTTCAAAGAGCTAGCATGATGTTGTCCAAAGAGCGATGGAAACAAATGATGAGGTATTGTATTGTGTTAATTGTAAAAGCATTGTTGTTTGGTGCTGTTAACGGAAAAAAGACAAATTGAAAATGTTGTGCCTGATATATAGTAAATTACATACTATTTATGGCAGCGGTGCGCAAAGTGGGGGGTGGAGGGGTGGCGGGAGAATTTCCAAGGGGGGCTATGGGCGTTTTAAGAATAAAAGGTATGAGAAAAACTGGCTCAATCGATATAAAGTATCTTGGGGGGGGGGGCAATTTGGAGATACTGTGTACAGACAAAAATAGCAAAAGGAGGGACAAAAGTCACAATACAGTGCGATGAAAAATGTCAAAGCCTCAGGGTGATCTAGTGCAACTGTGCTATGGACTGGTAGAAAATATAGTGAAAGCGGCACACTGCAACAACTTATAGATAACAACTAAATAAAGGGCTCTCTCACTGGTGCTCACCCTCCGTTGATCCCGGCGTCTAAAAGCTGTGTCCAAAGTTTGCAAATAGTTGTTGTGAGGAAGGAATAAAAATTGGATATAATGTATCCTGTCAGGTGCATCAGAAGCAATAAGATAACCCTTTTCCCAATGAAAATAATCGTGTCAGTAGCAGTCAGCAACTGGCCCAGCTCTGGGCACCAAGGGTTGCTATGAACACTCACGGTTAGGAGGAGGGTATCCCATCTGTTTGGAGGTCCTCAAGAATGATATCGCAATGTTGCACCGCCAACCCCACCGTAGCTCCAGCGTCGCGTGGGGCGGTCAAATGACCGGCGGTGATCACCTTCAGTGTTGGTGAGGTGGGGGGAGAGAACGCCCCTGTAAGTGCCTCAGCTAGGCTCCTGTGTGCAGAAGGCACCGCTGCTCCCGGCGTGTGAATGGTCTCACGCGCGGTTGTCACGTGACCTGCGGTTTCCTCCTCTGTGAGTAGGGTCATCCGGCGTGCAAAGCGGCAGTAGAAGCAGGAAAAATCATTCAGCCAAGCCGAAAGGATAGCGCTGCACAGCCATGAACACAGGGTAAACGGAGGTGGTGACTAAAAGAAATTTATTGAACAGACATCAGTAGCTGGTGGATCCTCTGATGCGTTTCGGCTCACAGGCCTTCGTCAAAGAGTGATCCATCAGCTGTGAGATACAAAGATATATAGGCAAACATTAACTCAAATCACCTGTCCCTGAAATAAATCAGGTAGGGTGGGTAATGAGCCTAACATCAATCAAAGTTAAAAACCAATTAAAAATGCGTGCCAACACTAGATGACATTAAGGTATAGTGAACATGTAATGCCTGAGAAGAAATATATGCAAACATAGTGAAAAACGGGCACGTTGTGGGATGACAACATATAAGATACATAAGTCTGTTAAACATAATTAAACATAATATAGTAAGATAAATGCATCTCCATTAAAATTATTATGCAAATGAGTTTAACTAGAACACTGATCGAGTGGTAGTGGATAGGAAAAATATCAAAAAATTAATTAGTGGTGGATGAGAGGGAATGAAGGAAAGAGGGGGAAGGGGAGGGGGAAGGGGGGGGGAGGGGAGGGAAGGAGAGGGGGGGAAGGGGAAGGGAAAGGAGTGATTGAAGGGGAAGGAGGGGGGGGAAGAAGGGGGGGAGGAGGGGGGTGGAAAGGGGAGGGAGCGGGGGGTAATGGGAGTAGGGGTGTGTGTGCAGGGTAAGGTAGGGAGAAAAATGTTGCAATTCCCAATCTACATTGAGACCACGGGGGTGCAGGGTGTCTAATTGGAAAATCCACTGCCTCTCTGTTTTGTTCAACTTGTTGAGTCGATTGCCCCCTCTAATGTGTATGGGAATATGTGCAATGCCAAAAAAGGTCACGCTCAGCCTGTCCTGACATATCCAATTACATCAGAATGAGCTAACTTCCGTACGATAATCTATTCATTATTGCCAGTACGTGAAACAATTTCAGAGTTTATTTATCAGTGCGCAGATCTCCAAATCTGTGCAGTTTGAAGCAAGCTTGTGAACATTTGCTATGCGGCAGTGCTGTGGTTCTAATTCCTATCTTTTATTGCACAAATCAGGGTGTGTCACAGAAAAGATGAAGCATCGACAGGCTCCCAGGACGGAAAACAACCTCGACACATTATTTTCAAGATATTGAGGTGGTCTCTGTGCCCAAATTCTCTCTATAAAATTAATATGCCATTTGTCATATTCTGAAAGGCTTTGGGTGTAATAGTTAATAGGGTGTATTAGTCAATACTTTGGGTGTAATAGTTAATAAGGTGTATTGGTCAATACTTTGGGTGTAATAGTCAATCTACCAGAAACTTTCACTGCCACCAGTCAGTCTAAGTTCTTTCAAAACTAAAGCTGTCTCACATTGTAATCTGGTCTGTAACTGTTATAGGCATATGTAGCATATATTATCTCTTACTGTGCCTGCAATATCATGTACTGTATATAATGTATAACCCTGCTCACTTAATGTAACTATGTGCCCAGGACATACATGAAAACGAGAGGTAACCTGTCAATGTATTACTTCCTGGTAAAACGTTTTTATAAATAAATAAGACTAGTAGAGTCAAAAGTAGAGTCATAAGGGAGTAGTCTTTAGAGGTCTTACATTGCAATGTTTGGGGGAATAACCAGAATACCGCATCACTTGCAAGATGTTTGTATGACTTTGTATGTAGATGTATAATTTGTTAATAATTGCATTTAAAAGATTAAATAAACTGGTAAAAACAAAATGAGATATTATGAGCTATGTAATTTATCCCCACTGTGGGCAAAGAAATGAAAAGGACCATACGAATTACAGGCTCAGAAGGTGAAATGTTGGAGTCAGAGCCATGTGGCTTACCAAATTGGCAAAATAAAATAGTAATGATGGAGTCAATACTATAGAGGTGAGTGAGTCGGTGGGCCCAGATTAATGGATGGAGCAATTTTGTAGGGCTTATTGTGAGGATAAAACTGTGGCCTGTTTTCCACTGAATTGTATATCTTGATATTCCAAATTGCTTGGAAAATTGGGATGATTGGGCCTCATTCTGTACAACAAATTCATGGGAGTCAGATACTATGTCAGTTATTACTGAACAAATAGCTACTGCAAAAAATGTTACAGTGTGCAGATATATTTTATTCACAAAGAACAGAGATATTAGTCATTAGAATTTATGTTAAAAATACTGATTGTTTTATCCATGTGCGTTACTGTAATAAAACACTTTGATCATGAAATACATGCATGTCCATACTCTCAATAATGCAACAGAGAAGTAATATTGATTCTCAAATAGAAATGTAATTCATTCGCTGACAAAAACAGATCAGGTAAAATGTATGAAAAAGTAACATGAAGTGTGTTAGGGGCATCCTCCCTCCATCTGAACAGACATGAAAAGGATGTATAATATACAGCACTGTATGTACATTTTTAATGTTGTACAATAAATTAATTTGCCAGTGGAGGATGGCACAAATTCAATGTAACTCCTATGAGAGTGTGTACCCAGTCAAGGGCAAATACAGCCAATAACCGGGATGATAAACTGATCACTACCAGTTTGTGTACTTATATAATGTCAGGACTCTGTATCCGGCCGCCCTTCCTTCTCTTACCGTGTACCCCAAAAACTGGAACAATCTACCAGAGACTTTCATAGCCACCACCAGTCTAAGCTCTTTCAAAACTAAAGCTGTCTCAAATTGTAATCTGGTCTGTAACTTTTATAGGCATATGTAACATATATTATCTCTTTCTGTGCATGCAGTGTCTTGTACAGTAGCGACATTGTTTATTGCAGCAAAAGCCGCCGGCTACATGCGTCTGGGAAGCGGGTAGCCGCGGCGTGTGGCGGCGCACTGTGGCGTCACAGTAACATGCGCGCCCGGCTTCCCCGTCTTCCCCGGCTTCCCCAGGCTTCCCCGACACCCCTGGAGATCAAATGAAGGTAAGCGGGGGTGCGGGGAAGCAGAGGGGCAGTGTTGTACTGTTTAGAGCTGAAGTTTTAAAATTAAATTGCGCGCGAAGTGGAGGGGGGGTGCGTGGGGGAAACGCGGCGGCGCGCGGTTGTTACTGGCGGCAGCTGGGGTAGATCTTGGCGTGCCGCCGTGATTTAGTGCAATAAACAATGTCGGTGCTGTATATAATGTATAACCCTGCTCACTTAATGTAACTATGTGTTTGTAACATGTATCTGTCATCATAACTCTGTGCCCAGGACATACTTGAAAACGAGAGGTGACTCTCAATGTATTACTTCCTGGTAAAACATTTTATAAATACATAAGAATAGTGAGAACAAAAACCCTCTGATATTCATATTTGATTCCCAGAGAAGGCAAAACATATATATAATATCCTATCTACCAGTGGGCACAAATAAAGAAAATCTTTCTTAGTGATAGTGAGAGCAATGGTGAAAACCAAAGCACAGAAACTTCCTAAACTGAGAACTAAAAATACCAGCTCCACTGCCCACCTCTGGTTATCAAAATCAGTGAAGGTAATAATTAGTTATATATGTTTTATTGCTAGCTCCATCACTTTTATTGTTACTTGTGCAACTGTGAAGTTTGGGTGTGACCTGTTAGATTGTTTTCTCCCAACCAATCAAGCAGGTCATCTATCATGTTCATCTATCCTCCATTTACTGTACATACTGTAGCTAATAACTGAGTTGCAAAATTTATGCAACACATGCCATATAGACAGGAGTGCCACAAAGGATCAGCAGATTGACAAGAAGGGGCTATTCGAAAATCTGCATGAGCTCATGACCCGTGTCGACTCTTGCCCATTCCATTTTCCAGACCACCAAAATAAAGAGACACCTTGTTGGGTACGAATGGCCACAGCTTTGTATTAGCATAAACAGCTGGACCTGGTCAGCAAGTCGCTCCACCCATTGAGCCGTATTATTTATTTATTTATAACAACATTTATATATTATAAATATTACATACTTACATGACCCAGTGAGTACTCCTGGTTCGTAACACCTCGGGTCCCTCTGAAGAGAACACCCCAAGGTCTGCCACACTTTGCCCTGACCTAGGAGTGCATTGTTTTGACCCCTCTCATTTCTCAATCAGCTGGGCAAAACTGACCAGCCCAAGCCACTCCAGCTGTTACAAACATCATAACAACACCAATACCTTTAACCATACCCTCTTTAATCTATTTCTTTTCCTCTTTATTATATATTTTTTGTAAAGTGTAACATGTCAAAATACAATCATAACAATAAAGATAAAACATACTGTAACATTACCCAATAAACCTAAAACTCCAAAAGGGAGTGGGTGTGCGTGGAACCTTCTGGGGAGGTGTTTAGAGAATGAGAGAGGTAGGTCAGAGGGCGACAGCCCCTTAAATAACCTAGCCCTCCCTCATCCTCCTCCCCCCCCCCCATCGAATCATTGCAGGGCCACTCAGGCCAAGGGTCAGGCTCCCTTCCCCTAATATGGTATATTTTTATTACATATTATGGTATATAATTTTGTATAACCCTTTTCGTTGTCAGTTGTGCTTTCAAAGGAAATTTAAAAACAGGAATTTTTTTTATACATCCCCATATTAATAAATAATTTACTGTCGAATTCTCTGTCTTGCAATTTGTACTGATTATAGTACTTGCTTCTTGATGTGGTTTGGCAACATTTGGACATTCACAGCTGTGAGAAATTTGTGACGGTGTAAACCTTTTCTGAAGAACCTTTGCATAGTAAACTGGGACAGGTTGGCACAGCTCCTTACTCCTTTGTACCTTCTGATGCTGCAGAATCATTACCGATAAGTAAGTGTGAATTGGGGCTTGTTGCCCACAATATATCTATACTTTTTTTACTAACACAAAGATTGTGCCTTTCTTCCTTTTCGTTTTTTTTCACATAGATGCATACTGTAGTTGCATAGTAGATGAGTTTGAAAAAAGACACATGTCCATCAAGCTTTACCTATGTAACATTCAGATCACAGATATTCATGCTATATTTGTGTTTACAGTATATTGATCCAGAGGAAGACAAAATAAAATACCCCAATGAAACATTACTCAATGATCGCTCATAAGGAGAAACATGTATTTCTTGCTGGCGAATTGGGGAGAGAAGGGGACAGAGGGGAGAGGGAGAGATCCCTCTACTTTTCAGGGCAGCAGCTCTAGTAGTGAGCTAACCAAGCTGCTTGGTAAATCCTTGTTAATCTGCCTTGTGGACACTCACCCTGGCTTCCTTTATAAACTGGCTTCTTGCCAGATCAATGTGCTCTTGCCTTTGGACCCATCCCTGCAATCAGAGCATGTATCCATCTCTCTTGCTTGCTGCCCAATCTTCTGTCATCCTGACAAAGCTCATGATCTCAGCCGGCCTGACTACATTGATGCTTTCGACCTGCTTGACCCAAGCCTGTTGTACGATTATCCTGTCTCCCCCAGCCCAGAATTTAGCCTGCCTGACCTTCGTTTCTGCCTCCTCCATTATACTGCGTTTGTTTGTCGATTCCGCCCTTTACCAGCTCTGTGACTTACAGCCGGTGAGAGAGACTTCCATACACCTGAACAAACCTGAGATACCTGCGATATATGCTAATTTAAATTATTGTAATATAATTTGCATGTCCAAATGAGCAAATTCCCCAGATTTCTTAGGTGTCTTCAGTTTCCCTTCCTCTCCCTCCTTCTTTCTTCTCCCTTACTCTCCTGTAAAGGTCCTATTTCTAGATCCAGTTAAGTTATAGTTCAATATTAGCATTGAATCAAAGGTGTGCATGCTATAAAGAACTTGTTAAGGGCAAATGTCACAATTTTTTTAAAAATATGTAATTCCTGAAAAGCTTGGATAACGTCTGCGCATGTCTGAATATGTGCCTAAAAAAACTGAATTAGATTAAATGATATATCTGGAGAAATCTGGTAAACTTGTGTAATGGTGGTCCCCCCCCCCCCCCCACCGCATATCGGTGCCATTACTGGGTGTTTGTGGTGCATACCTGCTGGTAACAAGAGGGCTGAGTAGACCGCGGTAACTTTGGAACACAGGAACAGGCTTCTGGGGTCCATACCCCACGTAATACTTAGCAGTGCAGCGCTTCCATCTGCCGTAGGCTCCAGGGATATGGAGGCGATCTCCCACGGTAGAACTGTAACTCCTCCCCCCCCAATTTGATCACACAACAGGCAGGAGGTATATTGCAAAACAGGAACGGGTTTATTACTACTTGTATTGCAGTAATACAGGTACTCAGCAGTCACCTGCCGGATCACAGTCTCTTATCCCAGGTATCACCGGAGATAGTGCATCCCAGTCTGGAGGTGTGGTATATGGATCAGCAATCTCGGAGAGAACAGAAAACAACCATAGTGCAGATAAATATGACAAATTTATCAAACATAAGATCAAAAATGGAGGCTTACGGCAATCGAAGAAGTAATAGCATGTGAACAAATGGGTCTTTACTGCGGCGCAGCTTTCCTCACCCGGTCTCACTGCAAACAGCTTCCGTGTGCGTCACTTCCGGAACGTGACATCACAGCTCGCGGAACAGCGGACACCACCGAAGATCCCACTGCTTCTCTCCTTCTCCAAGATGGCTGACAAGCCGGACTCTACGTGTTTCGACGTAATGACGTCTTCATCAGGAGTGGCTTAACGCAGGTGGTCCTTCCGGTGTCTGGGTAGGTGTCTGCTTGAGGGTCCAGGCATAGAGGGTCTGGTCTCCTTTTGTCTTGCTCCCTGAACACAGCCCTTTTCCATATGACCGCTCCCTTGTGAGCTAAGGAACGCGTAGAGTCCGGCTTGTCAGCCATCTTGGAGAAGGAGAGAAGCAGTGGGATCTTCGGTGGTGTCCGCTGTTCCGGCGAGCTGTGACGTCACGTACCGGAAGTGACGCACGCGGAAGCTGTTTGCAGTGAGACCGGGCGAGGAAAGCTACGCCGCAGTAAAGACCCATTTGTTAACATGCTGTTACTTCTTCGATTGCCGTAAGACTCCATTTGTGATCTTATGTTTGATAAATTTGTCATTTTTATCTGCACTATGGTTGTTTTCTGTTCTCTCTGAGATTGCTGATCCATATACCACACCTCCAGACTGGGATGCACTATAGTTCCAACCTGGCACCTATGCTCATTGTCCTGCTGTGTTTGTGAGTAGGAATTTGGAAGCTCTTTATTATATTTAACCACATTGTTTTATAGTATTACACTATCCACCTTTCTTCTTTTTTTGGCATTCGGCGACACTCCCCTGGAATTCCATCTACATTGCATCTCCCAGACTTTTGAAACAGTCTTTCGACGGGGTCGAGTGATAAGTTGTTTTTGCCTATTTATATTTATTTTATTTCTTCTGTTTATTCACTGCACATTGTTGTTTAGATATATTGTATATATTTATTATTTTGATATAATTCACATCACTGTTTTGGGTGTAGTAGAGCGCCATCTAGCATTCTTAGATAGTCCCTGGACAGTCACTATGGGCCTAAGGCACCCGCAGCCATCCTAGTTCTTCCCCACCTCCCTAGCAGAGGTATTGTCACTCTACTCATCCACGGAGGGAAGAGCGCAGGGGAAGGAACCAATCTCAGGCTCCGAGACATGACCTGACTTCCTCATGGGGAAGGACAACCAAATAATGTGAGGGGACGGTCCTGCCCCTAAGTACCACCAGAGGGCGGGCATCCCGTTGGCCCAGCAACAACAGGATATGCCACCCTTTGCTGTCACTCAAGCGCAGCACCAAGGATGAAGGGGGAAACCCCCATGATAACTACTGGCAGACCTGTGGATACCAGGGTTTACTGCCAGCCCCCAGGGTAGATTTAGTAGCCAGGGGGTACCCCGCTACACTTGTTTGAAAATGTAAATTGTCTAATTTTGCTTTGACTTGCCAATTTCACCTGAACTTTTAAGAAATAAAAAAAATTGAAAATGTTTGCAAATCTTCAACGTTTTTTGAAAGTTCAAGTGAAACATTGGCGAACTGGATGTACTGTAGGCAAGTTTGCTTAACTCTATGCACAGATAAAAAAGGAGAGAAGCGCACACCTCATCGTGAAGTATTATTATCTTTACTCTGCACTAAAGTTAAAAATGCACTTACAGAATATCTGTGCATAAAGAGCAGAAATAATGTGGGGTCTCTGTAATTCAGGGACAGTTTGTGCAGGGATTCACTCACTCATGTTGGCGCGTCCGCCTGACTGATCCGTGCAGTGGCACCACTCTGTTCTTCCATGCTTCCGAACCACGTGGGTGATGCGTCACCACGTCACCACGCCACTCTGTTTTGACGTCACTGCGACCAGAACGACAGTCCCAAGACTGAGTACGGAGGGTGGTTTGAGCCGGAGCTAACACTGCAAGCTCCACCAGATATCCTTCTCCTCTGCAACAGTTCCTGCTACTCCCACAATGTTCAGTTAGCCAACCAGAAGCCACCCTATGCATTTCGAGGCAATACCTCTTCGTCAGGTGGGTGGCTTCAGTTGACAACATAGTCCCTTTTATATACCTACCTTACAATTTTAATTATGTAAAATATGTTTTAAAAAGTATGTAAGGGAATAATGATACAAGAACGATTACTGTATAAAAGTGACAATATCCACTTTGTAGTCATAATACATCATAATACAAAGGGTAATTTTAAGTTGGTGGGATAGGATTAGCCTAGGACAATACTTTGAAAATAATAGAATTCCTTGAGCCTTATGACTTCTTAGTGACACATGGAGCCTTATGACTTTAGTGACACATGGAACGAGATTTTAGATAGATGTTCCATAGCATTGATGAAACTTTTAGTTACTTATAGGGAGAATCAACTTAGTATTTTAGAAACTCAGATACAAGGAATCTATGCCAAATTTGAACAACTTGAACCATATGAAAATTGTATTAACTATAACGATATCCTAAGCAAAAGAAAATAGACTTTTGAGAATGAAATAATTAAAAATAAAAAAAGAAGTTCTTGAGGGATAAACAGGATTACATTAATGGGTTGACAAAGAGACTGGAGTTCTAAGAACCCAGTGAAAAAATTCCTATAAAAAAACATATTCCAATTCTAATCCCTCAAAGTATATCATGCCCAAAATCACAGACTAGGTCATCTGTTCAAGCAATCCAAAGAGAAATTATAGACATACAGAGACTTTTAAACTCACTTTGGATCTCCATATTCACCTCTAATGGGGTTAGATTCCCCAATTAGTCATCAAAATCCAGGGCAGAATGTGGGTCTAGTCTTGAGTGCAAGACCTAAAACTAATGTTCATAAAAATAATAAGACTGTAGATATTTTACCTATTGTTTCTACCCTACAAAAATCTTATTTAGAGAGAACAACCAGATCAGAAACAAATGATATATTCAAAGAGAAAGAAATTAAGAAAATAAGGAAAGAAAATACAAAAAAAAGACTTATTTCAACCACGGAGGAGGAAGGATCACCAAGAAGGACTAGGCGGGGTACAAGAGTTAGAAAGTAGAGAGGTGAGAAAAAATCAATTTGGAACCCCACGGAGACAATTCTCAAAGAAATAGGTATATTCAATTGATCATCTAAACCTCTTAATAACATACAGTACATGCTGGTGCCCTTTGAAAAGGTTTGCTGTTTGCACAGAGCAGTGAACCAAAACTTTTCGATTTATTTATTGATCTCAACAAATTTATGAGAAAGTTAACATTGAAAAGTCACTATTCTAAAATGAACACTTATTATAATCCAGAAATATTGGAGAATGATGCTCCGCCATTCATGATGAATGATCAAGATACCTTGAATTGTATGATTTCATTAATTCAGGAAAATGAAAAGTTAGATAATCCAAATACTTGTAGCATAAGAGACGTAGAGACTAATCAGCCAATAGGATCTATTTCTGATGTTTTCATATCACAAGAACCACCTTATATACACACAAATTTTAAACCACAGTCAGTGTTTTATCCATTGCATTCAAAGGGGAAATTTGTAGATACTTTTTGTGAATTAGTTTATAGAGATTTTAAACTTTTATGTGAGAGAAAATAATAGGAAATTTAATCTTAGGGAATGTGAAAGTAAAACCATTAAGGAGCTCCGACATGATGTGAACATCATAATTAGACAAGCAGACAAAGGAGAAGGAATTGTTATACAAAATAGGACAGATTGCATTAAAGAATCTAAAAGATTGCTGCAAGGTTTTGTCATATACAATTTTAAGAAAAGATCTGACTAGTTTTTAAAAAGGACTTACAGTAGATGTTATTTTAAGTGATGCAGCACCCGAGTGGGTTTTAAATACAAAGGAATTAAGATTTTTAACAATAGATCATCCTAGGATCCATCATTTTTATAATCTTACCGAAGATTCATAAGGATGTTAAAAATCCCCCAGGAAGACCTATTATCTCAGAAATCGATTCCTTGACAGCGAATCTACCAAAATGTTTAGATTCTTACCTCCAAAAGTATGTGGCTACATTAAGGTCCCATATAAAAGACACCACTCATGTTCTTAACCTCATCAAAGAAGTAGAATGGCACACAGGATACATTTGGGTATCCTTTGGTGTGGCATCCCTATACTCCAATATCATACACAAAATAGGAGTAGAAGCTGTAGAGAATTTTTTAAAAGAAGACGCAGAAATTTCGACCATACAAAGGAAATGTATTCTTACATGCATCTATTTTATGCTAACCCATAATTATTTTAGATGTTGTGATGATTTTTATATACAAACAAAGGGAACAGATACTGTATGGGCATATCTTTTGCTCCCGGTTTTGCCAACCTAATGATGGGGTTTTGGGAAGAGCATTTTATTTGGAATAACAATCCCTTTTTAGAGTTTATAGGTTTTTTTCGATGTTTTAAAGATGATATTTTAATAGTTTGGAAGGGTAGTGTAGAATCTCTGGTGTCCTTTTTAGAATACATGAATATTACTCCTTTTTATTTAAAATTCACATACATTTATGATTCGCGAAATATAGCCTTCTTGGATCTGTTGCTTTTTATATCTAACGACTCCGAGATACAAACTAGAACCTTCTACACAGATGTAGATTGTAACAAATACGTAGAAGCAAGCAGTAATCATTACCGGAGATGGATAGAGAACATTCCTTATGGACAGATTCAAAGTTTAAGAAGAAACTGTTCAAGGATTGAAAATTTTAAAACTCAGTCAAACTATCTGAGAGATACATTTTGATCAAAAGGACACCATGAAACAAATGTAGAGAGAGACTATAATAGGACACTACTTTTGGACAGGGAGACAATACTTAGGGTTAAGGCCAACAATAGAAATGCTCATAAACAAGACGTTTTATTTATAACTAAATTTAACAGAGCATCAAGAGAAATAAATCAAATCGTGACCAAACATTGGAATATTTTACAGTGCGACACCGTTCTAAAGGAAATTATCCCTGATAGACTTAAGGCGATTTATAGGAGGGTAAATAATTTAAAAAAATTGTTAGCACCTGCCCTTCTGAAAAATAAGGAATCAGAAAAAGAAAAAATAACTGATAAAGCTGTATTTGTCAAAGGATTTTACCAGTGTAGCGGGCGGTGCATTACATGTAAATTTGTACAAAATGCACAGACTCATTTTAAATCTAATACTTTTAACGCTACATATCCCATTCAGAGTTTTATTCATTGTAAAACAAAATTTGCTATATATCTTTTAAAATGGGGATGTGGTCTACAATATGTAGGAAGGACAAAACGAAGCGTTAACCAGAGATTTTTAGAACACGAACAATATTATGAAAGGTGTCATAACTCATGGGGTGTCGAGACATTTTAAAATTGTTTATAATAAGGATCCTAGTAGTTCAAAACTTATCGGCATTGAACATGTCGAAATAGGAATAAAAAGAGGAGATAGTTCCTTAAACTAAGATAAAGAGAGACTTATTGGATTCACCAATTAGGAACCATATCCTGGAAAAGGTTAAATGAAGGGATAGATTTAGCCTCCATTTATAGCTTTTTAATAGTATTTCACATATAAAAAGTATTTTTGTATTACATATATTTGTTATCAGACTGTATGTTTGAACTATATTTTTAGATTTTTTTCTTAAATTACACTGAAAATTCACTAATATTTATTGATTACTCCATTTATGGAACAGATTCCTATGAGTATTCTGAGAGATATATCTATAAATTATAAGTATGCTACTGGTTGATTCTCCTGCTGTTATTACCGTTATTAACTACAGTTTAATTTGTGTTGCCTATAAGACTAATTCTCTAAATATTGATGTTTTTAATTATTATAGTATTAATATTATGTTTTATATGATGTATTATGACTACAAAGTGGATATTGTCACTTTTATACAGTAATAGTTCTTATATCATTATTCCCTTAGATCCTTTATTAAAACATATTTTACATAATTAAAATTGTAAGGGAGGTATATAACAAGGACTAGGTTGCCAACTGAAGCCACACCCGTGACGAATAGGTACCGCCTCGAAAAACGTACGGTGGCTTCTGGTTGGCTAACGGAACATTGTGGGAGTAGCAGGAACTGTTGCAGAGGAGAAGGATATCTGGTGGAGCTTGCAGTGTTAGCTCCGGCTCAAACCACCCTCCATACTCAGTCTTGCGACTGTCGTTCTGGTCGGAGTGACGTGGTGACGTGGCGTTGCATCACCCACATGGTGCGGAAGCAAGGAAAGAACAGAGTGGTGCCACAGGACGGATCAGTCGGGCGGACGCGCCAACAGGAATAAGTGAATCCCTGCACAAACTGTTCCTGAACTACAGAGACCCCACATCATTTCTGCTCTTTATGCACAGATATTCTGTAAGTGCTTTTTGTATCTTTTGTGCTAAGTAAAGCTAATAATACTACACGAGGAGGTGTGCGCTTCTCTCCTTTTTTATCTTTATATAGTTTTTCTGTGGAACGCCTGGGTTTCCTCCTGTTGAAGATAGCATCACCCTCAAGATTGGACTTTTATCTCTATAGTTTTTAGTTAGATTTAATATACTGTATATGTAATGTGGAATTTATTATGATTGTACATTTATATTGAAGATTGTACCTACCACATAGGTTTTTGAGCGCCCTTAGCTGAGGCTTGTTTTTTATACAATCGTTAAAGGATTTTATATTACATTTATTTATAATACTATTTAATTATTTATTCATTAATTTATCAGCTATTTGAACTAATTTATCATTAACTCTATACGCAGCTTTAATGCTTTTTGGTGGAAATTTAGCTACACATTAACCAACAGAACTCACGGACATAGCGAACCAATTCCAGCATTGTCACACACAGATGCAGCTGTTATTGCAGCGTTAATACAATGCATTGCATTAATTAATGCTGGTGGTACAGTATACATGTGCGATATTTCCTTAACACACCTGCGTTATTTTTGAACTCCTAACGTGTTAATGGGTGTAATAATGCCTGCTACATCTGCAAAGATTTACTGCTCTCCTTTTAATTAATACACAAATAAGAGGGGAAAAGGCACATCAAGTGTATATGTGATGTACCTAGACTGTATTTTTAGAACAGGAAATGGCTTAATTAACATTTCCTGTACTAAAAACAATAAATGTAAAGTTACCAATACTGCAATGCCCTTAATTACATACTGTTAAATTCCTTTAAATATGTAGAATTAAGTCCAGGTGATAAATATACCAAAATCAGCATTATCCATTTTTCAAATGAATATATTGACACATCCCCTTCCTTTCGTTTGATAAGAATCAATTGTACTCAATGCATCTTTTCATATTCAGTGCAGTGGAATTTGAAAAATTATTTATACTGTATACAGTAGTGCAGATGTCGATTTATTTAAAGGGAGATTGCATTACATAATCTCAGATCTACTGCAAGTTTAAAATTTAAGATTTATCACGGCTCAATTTCTTTCTAATAAAACCATGTATTAAAACTTGTTTTAAAGGACATATTGCCCTTTTTCATGTTTGCTACAACAATCACATTTGAATAATTAGTTCTATACCTGTACGTTCTCTTTTAATGCACTAAAGTCACATTTTAAGAATAAGTAGATATATTTCCAATTCACAAAAGCCATTGAGTATGTGATTAGCTCCAAATCTACAAAAAGAATGTACAGAATACACAGATAGAGGAAAAAATATTGGAAGAAGTGCTATGAAGAAAATTACACTTATACAGTAGGTGCGACTGCTGGGTTTAGACTGCTTGCCATGGAAAATCTGTTATCATCTCGCAGTAACTTGTGAGCTGGTCCACAGCCGGCTGTAATGGCCCATCGGATTAACACAGTGGGGTCCCTGCATTTGAATGGGACTCGAAAACCGGTAGGATTCACACAGCGTGAGTCCCATTCAAATGCAGGGACCCCCGCTCTGTTAATCCGATGGGCCCTTAGTCTGGCTTCAGGGATCTCGCAGCGTGCAGAGTTCTCAAGGCAAGCAGTCTAAAACCATCAGTTGCGGCCGTACCAAATAAGGATTCTTATTCAGGGCCGTCTTAACGTATGGGCATGCTGGGCAGTTGCCCGGGGCCCCACAGCATAGGGGGGCCCCACGGGCCCGACCCATGCGTGCCCACCAATGCTCTCCCCCCGCCCGGCACCCCGGCTTGCTCTTAGGGTTGCCAGGTGTCCGGTAAAATACGAGAGATAATACCGGACATGGGATAGAGCAGGGCTGCTGCTGCTAGGGGACTGGGCAGCTTCTGATTGGTTGCTGCTGTGTAATTCAGCCAATCGGGAGGTGGCAGGAGCCTGGGGGGTGGGGCCAAAGAGCGGAGGAAAAGCATGCAGCAGAGAGGTAAGGCTGTGTGTGTCTCAGTGTCCTGCATGTGTGTGTGTCTCAGTGTCCTGTCTGTGTGTGTGTCTCAGTGTGTGTCTGTCTATCTGTGTCCTGTCTGTATATGTGTGTGTGTGTGTGTGTATGTGTGTGTGTCTCAGTGTGTGTGTATGTGTGTGAGTGTATGTGTGTGTCTCTGTGTTTGTGTCTTAGTGTGTCTGTCTTTCTGTCTGTGTCCTGTGTCCTGCCTGTATATGTGAGTGCCTCAGTGTGTGTGTGTGTGTTTGAGTGAGTGTGTGAGTGAATGTCTCAGTGTGTGTGTATCTCAGTGTGTGTGTGGGGGTATATGTCTGAAATACTCCCTCCACACTCCATGTACTGTATAGCCGGCAAATAGAGCACATTCCTTGAACAGTTGTACTGTATTACACTGTAATGTATGGCCCTTTGCTAGAGAAATTGTAAGCCATTTTTTTTGTAAAATAAATAAATAAAAGTATTTTATATGTGTAGCCCTGTTTCCCCCCCACCCCCCCCCCCCCTCAGTGAGATTGGGGTGGGTAGGTGTATCTGACTACTTATCAGTGTGGTGCTGTACCTGTTTGGCAACCAGGAGGGCTGAGCTTCCGCCACGGGGAACCTGGGGTGAATTACTCTTACTACTACTATATGGTGCAGCGCCTCCACCTGCGATGGCTCCCAGCAGAGCGGGAGTTGTTCCTCGCAGGACACATACAAATGAACACATACACTGGATGTAAAATAGCAACAGTCTTTACTATATGCAGAATGTAACTTAACACATACATCAGCAATACACAACAAGATATATGTACCACCCTCTGCCACTAGCTGGCAACTATAACCTTGCCCCTAACTGGGCTATAACCTCATTAGCCCCTAACTTGGCTATACCTTTACACCCCCTTCCCAACACCGTGTCCAAAGAGTCCAAGCCCACCCAATGTGTGAACAGGCCTGTCACATGTGAGGAGCAAGTTAAAGTTGGTGCACGTGTGGAAGGTTGTAAATACCTGCCCAGGTGTCTCTACACCTGGGTGTCTTCGCAAAGGATCTACTGGCGCCGCTTGGTCCAGCGCTGATCTGTACCTCCGCGTGGATGGTGTCCAGCCGAATGTCCCACCATAAGGACAGTCTCTGTATCAGCAACGCAGGATACAGGAACATGCAGCATACACTATACTGGGTCCCTGCACTAGGAACTGCACAGGGTCTCTCTCTCTCCATACACTAATGAACTGCACAGGTACTGTCACTAGGTCCCTGCCTAGCGCACAGCTGAAGGGTCCTTACCTAAGAGCCAGTCCCTATGAACACCCACCCTCACTAGTGGGGAATCAGGGCCTCAACTCTAGCCTGGTGATTTCTGGCCTAGGACATAAGCTCGCAGCTCTCTGCCCACCTTCTTTCCCCCTCTGTGTCCTCAGCCTGACTGAACAATCCCTGTCTGCACACAACATTGTATCTTCTTTGCAGCATGAGAATCTGTCAGCCTTAGTGGCTGTCTGACTGCATGTGACAGGGATCATAGGGCATTCCCCAGAGGCTGCTGGGAGATGTAGTCCACTCAGGACCTCTTTCCTATGGGGACCGCGTGCGCCTGTGCCAAAATGTAATGGCCGCCGCTACGCTTAACTGCGTCTGCGCAACCTCCCAGAGCTCCTGCACACTTGTAATGGCCACCGCTACCCTTGCCAATCTTTGCGCATTGCGTGAACCTCGCGCCCCAACCAAGATGGCGGTGCCCACCGGGAGAAGTCGCCGTCCCCTTCCCCCACTGCCACAGGGGTAAGGCAGGGGGCAAAGGAAGATCAGGGGAACCGGGGGTGACCCCCTTACATATGTATAAGACAGTACATACAGTACTGGCAACTTTGTTTAATTGCTCTCTCACCCTTACTGTTCTTTTACTATACTAACAGTCTCATTTTCAAGATCTATTAAAAATAACCAGCATTGTAGATTCTCAGAAAGGCTCCATACTCAGCTCTCATCACAGCAGCATTCTTACTTACAGATCATCCCCAAGAAGGCAGAGCAGGTTACTTATTCAATGGCATGATTTATTTATTTATTATTTATTGTATATAATGTATACCCTGTTCATCTATGTAACTGTATTTGTAACCATGTATTATTTGTCATACTGCACCGACACACTTTATTCGAGCAAATACCCAGTATGTACCTGGCAGATACCTGGAATGCGCCGCTCCTCACCTCTGACAAGCCCCGTTGCGTTTGCCTTCCCAGCCTGGGTTCATGCCTGGCTGACGGGCGGCTGATCTGTTAAATGATAATGATTAGGATTTAATAGGCTGCAATGCTTCGCGTGTCTACCAGATGGCATAAATTCATGAATTGTAATGCAGTATATATATATATACTGTGCAGTATTGCAGCCAGCGGGAATAAAATGCTTCAATCCCTGCCTGGAAAATACCTCAATGCACTCGGGCAGAAAACAGTCACAAACCTCAATACACCCGGGTATACCCGAATTCGTGGGACTAGCCAAGCTCGAATAAAGTGTGTCGCCAGTGTATTAACAATGTCCAGGATATACTTGAAAATGAGAGGTAACTCTCAATGTATTACTTCCTGGTAAAACATTTAATAAATAAATAAAAATAAATTTAATATGCAATTTAAAGCTGGATTTTGAAGTCTAAATTTGAAAGCTACTGTACTGATATTGACAGGGGGGTGCGAGGATGGGGGGTAACAGAGGGTGAAGGGAGGGGGTGGGAGAGGATGAAAGGAGGGGGTGAGAGGACAAATGGTGGTGGGAGGGTGACAGGACAAGGGGGGGGGAGGGTGAGAGGACAAGGGGGGGTGGGAGTGTGAGAGGACAAGGGAGGAGAGAGAGGATGAGGAGGGGGTGCAACAATCTTGGAATTTGTGGGATGAGCAGTAAGATCAGTATTGCTCGCCATGTACAGTATGACTGCAGGTCAGTTATTTATAAATGATCTGACCATTACATCATTTGTTCTAAATTTCACTCCAAGCATGCACCAATTTGCATTATTTAATATTATATTTCCTGAAACAATCCTCGGAAGGGTGCTCCCCTTGGTTTCAGCCTCAGTTACCCCCTACTTCCCGAGATACAGGCCCCGTTATGGGTGCCGGTATCTCCTATGTATTTTATTCCCATGGTCACGTGACGCGGACATTTAAATGCAGAGGAGATACCGACACCCCATAACGGGGCCAGTATCTCGGGAAGTAGGGGGTCCCCGAGGCTATCCGCTATGGTAATGAAGTTTACTGTAAATGCATTTTTATTGCATAGGATTCATGCCAGGGGTATCTGGTGCTAATATTAATGGATATCAGCTCCAGAGATTCCCGGCATCAATCCTATGCAGGAAAATACAATTTTTTTCTAAGTCCCATCTCGCCGCTTCTCTGCAGGTTTCCAGCACCTTTACGCCAACTTTTTCTGGCGTGAGGATTTTGTGATAAAATCACCATTCTAGAGCGATGATAGGCGTTCATAGCCTAATCACTGCTTCTAGAATTTCATGAGTTCATGACCATGCCGAAAAGCTGCCTCAGTGATTTTTCTTATGAGCAATTTTTGGGGGGCGATTTAGTCTTTTATCACCCACTTATCACCGCTTACTGTATAGCAGTAGGCATTTTGGGCGATAAGTGCTCGATAAGTGTCTTATGAACGCCTACTGCACAGGCCCTATAGAATCTATCCGTGCCATCACTGTGAATTTGTGTCACTTTTAGGGCCTCATTCAGAGGGTTGATAAAAATTATCGCCAGGGCATTTAAAATGACGTTTTTTTGGGTGTTGCTATCACGGTATTCAGAAAGGCTCGATTACCTGTGTTAGCAAAATTCCCAAAACGGGCGAGTTGCTGCCAGCGGGAGCATCGAGCCTCTGAAAAGGCCTAAACCGGCGATTCATTTCTGCTGCTGAGAGAGCGGCTCTGAGAGAGCCGCCTCTCACAGCGGAAATGTCGCCCGAAAATTATTTATTTAAATATACATTTCTTTCATAGTGTATATGTGCAGGGGGTCTCCGGAGCTGAACCGCGTTGGTTTTATGTCCGGGGACCCCCTGCTTCCCGAGATACAGGCCCCTTTATGGGGTGCCGGTATCTCCTATGCAAGGAAATGTCCCGGTCACGTGATGCGGGACATTTCAATGCAGATAAAGGGGCCTGTATCTTGGGAAGCAGGGGGTACCTGGACCTGAAACCAACGCGGTTCAGCTCCGGAGACCCCCTGCACATCTACACTATGAAAGAAATGTATATTAATAAATATTTTAATAAACATCAATACATGCCCCCCCCCCCACCTCCGCCCAAACCCATACAGTACAGTAATGGGCAAAATAACTATTATCCAGATGTGGATAATAGATTATTTGCCCATTATTAAACACTGCATTAGCATACATAAATAAAGTAAATAAATACAGTTCTACTTACCACAACAGCAGGTCCCTTCTGTCCTCCGTAGCAAGAAAGCATATATACATAATAAAGACATTCTAATGGCCCCCAACCCCTTAATCACCTTAGCGGTTGCTAACCGCTATAGTCATTAAGGGGTTAACCCACCCTGACCCGATACAAACCCGGGAGGCCTAAGCACCCCACCCCTGACTAACTATACCCACACTGTACCCATTGAGTAGTATAGTGGTACATCATACCCATTTAATAATAATATGGGCATGATAAGCACTATAGCACTCAATGGGCACCCTAATTACAATACATTAATACACAAGACACACAATAATAAAACATAACTAAACTCCAAAAAAACACACTTCACTAAATAAAAACAGTAGCCAGCTAATCCAATCAACACAAGCAATAACAACATCAACAATGAATTAATTAAACCATTAACCAATCAAACCAATACATTCCTAAACCAACGCAAAATGAATAGTAACACTAACCAATCAAAACAATTAATTACTACAACATTAATGAATTTAAACAGTAAAATAGAAAGAAAGAAATTCTAACAATATCTAAAATAATTAAAACCAGAGAGAGATCATGAAACACAGACAGAGCTCAGTGCACACCCAGTGAAACTTATACACGGTACAGTGCCTAAATATATATGTATAGATATAGAGTGGGAGATGCTATGGAGTGAGCTTTTAACCATTTAAATGTGGGAGGGAGTGAGCTTCAATTAGGTAGGAGGTTGCCACCCTCCAATCAGCTAAAACCAACTAAACAAGAATTGTAAAACATACAGGACACCTACAAGCTCATATTGAACCCCCAAAATAACCACAACGTATATATAAGCATATAGGTGTCACAGAGGAGTGCTACTAAGCATGGCAATATATATTTAAAACCAGTGACAGAACATGAAACACAGACAGAGCTCAGTGCACATCCAGTGAAACTTATACACGGTACAGTGCCTAAATATATATGTATTGATATCTATTAAATAAAATGGTCTTTTAGTTTAACATTTTGGCCAAAGTATTGTAAGCCCCTGAGCCACTACACGGCAGATCACATCTCAAGGGTCCCTAACACTAATATAAATTCTTAATAACCTGTGAATCACCAGGAAGAATGATTTATAATAAATCTATCAAAATTAGTTGCATAGTTCTAAGTCTGATTGAAGCTTTTACTAACCTGTACATTACCAGGAAAAGCACTCTGTATTAGATTTGTCACAATCATACTGCAAGCAAGCAAGTTCCCCTGAGAGTGGGAGATGCTATGGAGTGAGCTTTTAACCATTTAAATGTGGGAGGGGTGAGCTTCAATTAGGTAGGAGGTTGCCACCTTCCACTCAGCTAAGACCATTTACAAACATTCAATATATTACTTACCATTAGAAGCGGTGGCCTTCCGACTCCCGGGGTAACAGGAAGCTCACGTACCTTGAAGCCCTCCAACAGCATCCGATGCCATCCGCCATGAAGATCCGATCAGGTACCCTAATCTTCTTTTTTCTTTCTGTAATCACCTTCTATCTTCATCTGTCACCATTTCTTGATCTTCTTTATCTTCTATCTTCATCTGTCAATCCAAATAGCCACATGGTAAATCCCAACCGATGTTGTCTCGTCATCTTCTTGAGCTCAAATGAGGCGTCATGGCCTTAAATAGGGCTTGTGATGTCACATTTAGCCTCAAAATGGTTAACAGCCACCTGATTGGCTGTTAAAACCATGTTCCGACTTTAATTTTTTTTTTTACATGATGTCACTTAAAGGGAAGGATGCCAGCTAATCAGAATGGCTGTGCTTCATTTGCCTTTAAGATGACATCATGAAGCCGGCGTCACATGGTATTTCAGCCAATCAGATCGTGGGAACCAATTCCACACTCTGATTGACTGAAATACCATGTGACACCGGCCATCTTGGATTTAGTGACGTCATCTTAAAGGCAAATGAAGCACAGCCATTCTGATTGGCTGGCATCATTCCCTTTAAGTGACGTCATGTAAAAAAAAAATAAAGTCGGAACATGGTTTTAACAGCCAATCAGGTGGCTGTTAACATTTTGAGGCTAAATGTGACGTCACAAGCCCTATTTAAGGCCGTGACGCCTCATTTGAAGACGACGAGACAACATCGGTTGGGATTTACCATGTGGCTTTTTGGATTGACAGATGAAGATAGAAGATAAAGAAGATCAAGAAATGGTGACAGATGAAGATAGAAGAAGGTGATTAAAGAAAGAAAAAAGAAGATTGGGGTACCTGATCCGGATCTTCATGGCGGATGGCATCGGATGCTGTTTGAGGCCTCCAAGGTACGTGAGCTTCCTGTTACCCCGGGAGTCGGAGGGGCCACCGCTTCTAATGGTAAGTAATATATTGAATGTTTGTAAATGTCTCTTTTTACAGGTTTATTCATTAGTTGTGTTTTTTCATTTTTGGGGGGAGGCATATTGACTGATAATATATTAATCTGTACCACTTTAGGGTACAGATTAATACATTATTATGACAATATTTGGGGGGGCATTTCTGGCTTGGTATTGCTGTTGCTTTTTTTCATTTCAGTTTATTATGTGGATGTGATTGTTTGTTTTTCATGCTTAATGGTAATAAAATGTTTGTGATTGGTGTACGTTTTCAGTTACAGTAATGTTGTATTATGTTAGCTACTGCGTTTTATGGTTATTTCAGATATTGGGCCTCATGCAGAGAGCATAGAATTTTAAAAATGGCGAATTTCATAAAAAGTAGCTTTTTTGGAGAGTTTTATTCTCCATATGCAGAAAAGTGCGAATTCTGCTATGTTTAACATGGATGCGTGTGGCGAGTTTAAATTGGCGAGATGCGCGCTTCAGAAACGTGTAAAAACAAATTCGCGCCTTTTTTTTCCCCTTTACTATAGGCGGCGAGCGCCATCTTGCCATATTTTCGTGGCGCGGCAAAAATGCGAGAATCGCGCCTTTTTTTGGCGCGAACAGCCGCTACTTGCCGTTCGCACCTCTCTGCATTCGGAGAGTTTTAAAAATGGCGCGATTGAGGTTCTCGCCAGCCGCGAGGCGAGTTTTAAACATAGAAATAAAAAAATGGCGCGTTTTTCGCAACTCGCCATTTTATGCCGTTTTCTGAGGGAAATTGAACAAAAAATGGCGAGTTTTGAAATAACGATGCTCTCTGCATGAGGCCCATTGTTACAATTTCTTTCTTTCTATTTTACTGCTTAAATTCATTAATGTTGTAGTAATTAATTGTTTTGATTGGTTAGTGTTACTATTCATTTTGAGTTGGTTTAGGAATTTATTGGTTTGATTGGTTAATGGTTTAATTAATTAATTGTTGATGTTGTTATTGGTTGTATTGATTGGATTAGCTGGCTACTGTTTTTATTTAGTGAAGTGTGTTTTTTTGGAGTTTAGTTATGTTTTGTTATTGTGCGTCTTGTGTATTAATGTATTGTAATTAGGGTGCCCATTGAGTGCTATAGTGGCTTATCATGCCCATATTATTATTATATGGGTATGATGTACCACTATACTACTCAATAGGTACAGGGTGGGTATAGTCAGTCCGGGGTTGGGTGCTTAGGCTTCACGGATGGGTGAAGGGGGTATTAGCCCTAAGGATGGGTGTCTAGACCTTGTGGGTGGGTAGCGGTTGGGTTAACCCCTTTATTACCTTAGCGGTATTAACCGCTATGGTAATGAAGGGGTTAAGTTCCCCCGCAACCCCCCCGCAAGGCCTAAACAGCCACTAAGGGCCAAATTCCCCTTTTACCCACCCTCGCTAGCCACAGTAAGCCTGGCATGGGTGTTTAACCCCTTCATTGCCTTAACGGTTAGTCGCTAAGGTAATGAAGTTGCTGTAAATGCATTTTTCCTGCATCGGATGCATTCCGGGGGGCTCCAGAGCTGCTATCAGCTCCGGAGACCCCCGGCATCAAGAAAAGGGCCTGATTTCTTCTAAGTACAGACATATCGCAGCTCATCGAGGCATCTCCCCACCAATCTACCAACATTTTGTGGTGTATTAGATTTGGGGAGAAGATCACCTTTTAGGGCTGCGATAGGCCTCGACAGCCGACTCGCGGGTATCTGAATCGCGCAAATTTATGATCCTTCCGAAAATGGTCGATAAGCGGCTGATCGCCGCTCAATTGGCGATTTTCTTTGGATCATAAAAATTTGCGTCCATGCAGGCCGTTATCGAGCACTTATCAAGGCTTACTGAATACGAGTAGCCATTTTGGTCTATAAGTGCTCGATAAGGGCCTTATCGAGGCTTTCTGTAAGTGGAACCCTTAGGCTTTTACATTCATTTATATTGTATTTGTTTGGGATTTAATATATATTCACTCTTCAGTCCTTTAATGCTGCCTTTGCTCTACTGTTTACATGGGAAGATCTGCTGGCTGGAGGTTCAACATTGTTTTCCAAAATGTGCTACAAAATTGTATGATTAGTATTACATCTTAACCATACATCTAACAGTGCTGTCTGATTAGTTACTGTATCTCGTCTACTAGAGAAGACTGTGACCTTTTCATGAGCAAATTCATTCCCTGCATATTGTATCTTGATATTTTTTAATCATGAAATCAGGGAAAGGGAAGAGACTGGTAATAGGGAAGGGGGGGAAAGGGGGGGGAAAAGCTCCTGCATCAGCAAAAGTAACAAGGTAAGTAAGCAAAGAGTAGAGATCATACACCGGTGCAAAAGGGGACAAGGGATACTGCAAACAAACATACACAAAAAGATTCCCCCTTGTATGCACTCGGGTAGACCAATGAATAATGATAAATTTAAAATGAAACTGCTGCTTTACGTGGACATCAATGACTTTATGTATCTCCATGTGTGCGAGTGTTTTGTTGTGTGGTTGCTACACATTGATACCCTGTTCCAAACAGCATATGTGCAGTGAACCAGCACTTGTCGATTTTAACCCCTGCACTATGTTTGCACACCACCTATATATACACTTTCCATGAGACTCATATTCAGAGGTTAAGTTGTATTTTAGACACCAGCTTAAGTTTTGACATGTGTCACTATTTCTGTATATTCTTTTTATACATAAGTTTATGTTCATGTAGAGTTTATATAGGTTTCTGTTAACGAGGCTATAACTGGATACGGTCGGTGAACCGTGCCTCAGGGCGTGATGAGTGCACATTTTGTGCTAGCCCTTGTGACAGGTCTATATACTCCTATGCTAGGTGTCTTCACTCCACTGTAGTATGTTAACCATGGATTAATTTGATTGCATCTGTAGGGTGATGATCACGCTGTTTCCTTTGTCAGCATCATCATAATTAGGTTTGGCATATTTATTATGTACGTCAGCCTGTATCGGCACCTTACGTGAGTGCCATGGTATTTATGTCCTCCAGATTCAGTATCAGCAGCCTTATCCATAGAGACTGGTGATTTTTAGGTATAGGTGCATCCTGATTTAGGGACGAGCACTCAGTTCTGCAGGACCTGTATTAGGTATACCCTGGCATCTATTCTGATGTGTTTTGATGCTGAGATCTCTTCATCTATCTTCCATGTTTACACTAATTGGAAGTTTTTGTTTGGTATGTCTGGTTTTTTTTTTCCTCTTAACTCTGTGCTGTTAATTGACCAAATGGAACAAGCTGACTGATTGGGGAGGGGGAGGGTCATGTGACTGTTTTTTGTGTATAATACTAACACCTTTGCTGCATTGGGCAGGAACTGCATTAGGCAGTGAGGCATTTAAAGTGAGGTTTTTAAGTGATAAAAACAGTTAGACTACAGTTTGACTAGAGGTGACTGTGGACTGGATCTACTGCACACTCTTTTACTCAAGACAACAAACGGTAAGCTATTCAGATCACACTATGATCCCATGCTTGTTAGCCTGCATAGTTTAACCCCCCACCCCTTTACAACTTCTTTCACTGCAGCCTCTCCCAAAACTGACTGCACAAAACACTGAAACCCTGAATTGACCCTAGCATTGCAATGCAGCAAAACACTTGACAAGGTACAGGCCCACCCCTGCTGTTTAGTCTGCACACACTCACTCTGCTCACAACAGCTCCTTGCAGCACTGCCTACATCTGGCATCATGAACCTGCTATGTCTTCTAACTTTTTTCTTTCTCCTGGCCTCATGGAGATGTTACTCCCTCTATCCACTACAAACTCCTCCATCCTGGCCCACACCCAACATCACCATACACCCTGGACTACTCAAAAGCCTTGCACTATCTACTGAATGTTGGTGGAGAACTCTAAAAACCAGCACACCAACCACTGCTCACTCTAATGGAAAACCCCACAAATTTACAACTTGCAAACAACTACCCAAATTTCTACTCATACTATTACTCTCTCTAGCAGGTGATGTTGAAACTAACCCAGGTCCTCCCATTTCAGCTCTGTCCCATGCCCCTGAGAATTCCACCTTTAAATTCCAAAAAGGGCTATCTGTCGCCCATATAAACATCCGGAGCCTGCTGCCCAAACTGGATGAACTAAGGGCATGGTGCCTTATGCATAAACCCAAAGCCATCGTTCTTACATAAACATGGCTATCCTCTAAAACCCCTGATGCGAATATAACGCGGTATTCAGGGATACTCCATTTTTAGGAGAGATAGGTCAAAGAGAGGAGGAGGGGTGTTATTTTATATTGCAGACACCTTACAATTTACACTGTTACATTGCCCACCAAGTCCACCCTCTTTTGAAACTCTAGTTGGCAAAATCTGCCTCCCCTTTTCTAAGCCCATCTTGCTTGCTGGCATCTACCGCCCCCCTAAAGCCCCTCTACAATCCTTGACTGATATCACCCAATTTCTTGCCTCCATTTCCTCTCTGAATGAGAAGAGTGAGCTGCTAGTTCTAGGGGATTTCAACTTCAATTGGCTTGACCCTAAAAACCACAAAATCCAGATACAACTCAAGTCACTTAACCTATCGCAACTCATTTCCCAACCCACACGAATAAACCTGAAGTCGCATAACCATTCCTTGCTAGACTGGATTCTCTCCTCAAACCCCAGCAGAATCCAATCCTCTGGCATCCTTCCTGATATTTTCAGTGACCATGCAATAGTGTACTGTGTAAGGAAAATTAAACCACCCCATTCAAGCCCTAAAGTTCTCCTCACTAGAACATTTAAAAACTTTAACCCACAACAGTTTCTGGATGACCTTACCAACTGCCCATGGCACAGAATCGATTTAATTCCCGACCCTGATTCTGCGCTCGACTATTTCCAATCCGAGTTCTTAAAACTCTGCGATACCCATGCTCCACTACGCAAAATAAGGGTACGGGGGGCCCACCTTCCATGGGTTACACCTGACCTTATAGCACTCTACCAGTTCAGGGATGCCTTGTGGAAAAGCTACAAAGTAACTGGCACTACCAAGGATCTCAATCACTACAGATGCCTGCGGAACGTGTGCACAAGGCAAACAAGGTATGCAAAAGCACAATATTACTCTGACAATCTCCACCAAAATACATCAAACCCAGCTAACTTCTGGAAGGTTATCAACAATATATTCCAGGCTCCTAACCATCAACAACCAAGTAATATCACTAAGGGGGATATTACTCTGACAAACCCCACTGACATTGCAAATGCATTCAATGATTACTTTGTGGGGTGTGCTACTAACTTATTAGCGAAACGCAGCACAAACCCCAAACCTGAATCTCATCCTGGGAGTACCCCTATAGTCCCACCCCCTCCCAACACTGCCCACAATTTTCAATTTAGCCCAGTATCTGAAGAGGAGATTACACAAGCGCTCCTCAAACTAAAACTAAGCAGCCAATGTGGACCCGACTTACTACAATCTAGGTTCCTACGACTTGGTGCCCCAGCCATTGCCAAACCAATTGCGTCCATAGTCAACTCTATCCTGTCTGCAGGCCATATCCCTAAGACCTGGAAAACTGCCAGAGTTGTCCCAATCTTCAAAAGTGGGGACAAAAACACTGTCTCAAACTACAGGCCAATCTCACTTCTCCCAATTCTATCCAAAGTTATGGGGAAATGTGTCCACTCCCAATTAAGCGATTTCTACACCAAGACAAATTTCCCTAGCCAATTCCAGTCTGGGTTTCGTCCCAAACACTCCACCGTAACTACCCTGCTAAAAGTTTGCAATGAAATCCAGTGTGGAATGGAACGGGGACAACTCACTGGT
The DNA here is from genome assembly GCF_040206685.1 of Ascaphus truei. Taxonomy (NCBI): domain Eukaryota; kingdom Metazoa; phylum Chordata; class Amphibia; order Anura; family Ascaphidae; genus Ascaphus; species Ascaphus truei. The sequence goes on along the minus strand of NC_134484.1, from coordinate 457,929,142 downwards.
GCAGTATTCCTAGATTTTGCAAAGGCTTTTGACACAGTTGATCATGTTATCCTGCTTAACAAACTCCAGAGCTCTGGAATAGGGAAACATGCTTTAAACTGGTTTCAGTCCTACCTATCAGGAAGATCCCAACATGTGTCCATCTCAGGCTCTAACTCCAACCCCCTGGATATCACCTGTGGTGTCCCGCAAGGCCCTGTTCTGGGGCCCCTACTTTTCTCAGTGTTCATTTATGATCTACCCACAGCTTGTAAGGAAGCCTCAATACACATGTATGCAGATGACACAATCCTGTATGCACACAGCCATAGCCTCTCTGACCTTCAACACATACTTCAGTCTGACTTTTTGAGACTCGAAAACTGGATTTCCCAAAACAAACTGTTTTTAAACACTGACAAGACTGTAACAATGGTATTTGGGACCAAGACTAAATTTGTAAAGCTTCCAGTGACTGAGCTCCTGATTAGAACCAACGCTAAAACCACCCTAACACATGTCACTAGTTTTAAATACCTGGGCTTATGGTTTGACTCCCACTTAACATTCGGGATGCACATTGATACCCTGACAACCAAGACCTATGCCAAACTAGGGGTATTTTACAGGAACAAATCCTCCCTAAGTCTCCTGGTCAGAAAGCGTATTGCACAGCAGATGCTAATGCCAATTATTGACTATGGAGACATAGTATATGGCTCGGCTCCTCAAACCCACCTTAGCAAACTTGACACCCTCTACAATTCAATTTGTCGTTTTGTTCTCCAATGCAACTACAACACACATCACTGTGAAATGCTCAAAGAACTAAATTGGTCATCACTAGAGTCTAGGCGCAAAGTTCACCTTTCCTGTCTCACCCTCAAATACTTTCTGGGCAAGCTACCCAGCTACCTGAACAAGCTCCTCACCCCTACCACATGCAGTACCTATCACCTGAGATCAGACTCCAAAAGACTATTCATGGTCCCAAGACTCAACAAAGTATCCGGACGTTCCTCCTTCTCCTTCCGTGCACCCCAAAACTGGAACAACCTACCAGAGACTCTCATATCCACCACCAGCTTAAGTTCTTTCAAATCTAAGGCTGTCTCACACTTTAATCTGGTCTGTAACTGTTTCATACGCTCATAATATATATTTTCTTTAACTGTGCATGCAATGTCTTGTATATAATGTATACCTTGTTCATTTATGTAACTGTATTTGTAACCATGTATTATTTTGTTTTACTCTGTGCCCAGGACATACTTGAAAACGAGAGGTAACTCTCAATGTATTACTTCCTGGTAAAATATTTTATAAATAAATAAATAAATAAATGTCATTAGGGGGTGGTCTTGGACTTCTGCACCACACCCCTCTATACAATTACTATTTTATTATTAAATAAAAGGATTTTAAATTTATCATTACTCATTGGTCTACCCGAGTGCATTCAAGTGGGAATCTTTTTGCGTATGTTTGTTTGCAGTATTTTTTAATCATGTTAATTTTTCCTTTTGTAGATAATACGTTTGTTATTCACACTGCATTTCGTTTTTAATTTACTAATTAAAGATGCAATCCAAGCAGCACTTAAAAAAAATAATCTTTTTTTTTGCTATAATATATGCAGCTTTTGATTACCTTTATTGAAAACTAAATACCTAAGCTGCCGGTCAATTTGTTCTCCCATGAGCTATCAGCAAAGATCCTGCTTCTCAGGTTCACTAAATGGCTGTCTTTCCGTTTCAATCAATCCTACAGTCAGTGTAACTCAGCTGCTAAAAATTATCAAAAAAATAGATTTCTTGGGTTCAACAAAGACCTTAAACTTTAGAAAGGCCGATTTTAATAAACTGAGGTCTAATCTAGTAGTAATACAATGGGATGATGTTTTTGCAGGGAAAAATGTAGAAGATAAATGGGCGGTCTTTAAAACATTGTTAGAAAAGCAAACTTATCAGTGTATACCCTTGGGTAATAAGTATAAAAGAAATAAGTCAAAACCAATGTGGCTAAATAAACATGTAGGGGAGGAAATGGACAAGAAGAGGAAGGCGTTTAGATTCTTTAAGTCAGAAGGGACGGAGACATCGTATCAGAATTATAAGGAATGTAACAAAAATTGCAATAGGGCAATCACATTAGCAAAAATGGATAATGAAAAACGGATTGCAATAGAAAGTAAGGTCAACCCTAAAAAGTTCTTTAAGTACCTTAATAACAAAAAAAATGAGAAAAGAAAATATAGGACCCTTTCAGTGTGAGATGGGTAGGCAGATAATTATTAGAGATAAGGAAAAAGCTGAGGTATTAAACAAATTCTTTGCCTCTGTGTTTACCAGGGAAGAATCAAGTTCAATAGTAGTGCCGCAGGAGGAAGCCACAACCTCCAAATTAATGAACAATTGGTTAACTGAAGAAGAAGTTCATAAGCGACTTGAAAAAATGAAAGTAAATAAGGCACCAGGCCCCGACGGCATACATCCAAGAGTTCTCAAGGAGTTAAGCTCAGTAATAGCCAAACCATTATATTTAATATTCAAGGACTCCATTTCCACAGGCTCAGTACCACAAGATTGGCGTAAAGCAGATGTGGTGCCTATATTTAAAAAGGGAGCTAGATCACAACCGGGAAATTACAGACTTGTAAGCCTGACTTCAATAGTAGGGAAACTACTTGAAGGTTTAATATGGGATAATATTCAGGAATACCTAATGGAAAACAAAATTATTAGTAATAGTCAGCAGGGATTTATGAAGGATAGATCTTGCCAAACTAACCTTATTTGTTTCTTTGAGGAGGTAAGTAGGAATTTAGACCAGGGTAATGCAGTTGATGTGGTCTACTTAGATTTTGCAAAGGCTTTTGATACGGTTTCACACAAGAGGTTGGTGTACAAAATAAAGAAAATTGGACTCAGTAATAATATATGCACCTGGATTGAAAACTGGTTAAAGGACAAACAACAGAGGGTTGTCACAAATGGAACTTTTTCAGGTTGGGCTAAAGTCGTGAGTGGAGTACCTCAGGGATCGGTACTGGGACCCCTGCTTTTTAACTTGTTTATTAATGACCTTGAGGTTGGGATCAAGAGCAAAGTCTCCATCTTTGCAGATGATGCTAAATTGTGTAAGGTAATAGAATCAGAGCAGGATGTAATTTCTCTTCAGAAGGACTTGGAGAGACTGTAAACGTGGGCAGGTAGATGGCAGATGAGGTTTAATACAGATAAATGTAAGGTTATGCATTTGGGATGCAAGAATAAAAAGGCGACTTACAAATTAAATGGAGATATATTGGGGGAGTCCTTGATGGAGAAGGATTTAGGAGTGCTTGTAGACTGCAGGCTTAGCAATAGTGCCCAATGTCATGCAGTAGCTGCAAAGGCAAACAAGATCTTATCTTGTATCAAACGGGCAATGGATGGAAAGGAAGTAAAAATAATTATGCCCCTTTACAAAGCATTAGTAAGACCACACCTTGAATATGGAGTACAATTTTGGGCACCAATCCTAAGAAAAGACATTATGGAACTAGAGAGAGTGCAGAGAAGAGCCACCAAATTAATAAAGGGGATGGACATTCTAACTTATGAGGAGAGGCTAGCTAAATTAGATTTATTTACATTAGAAAAGAGGCGTCTAAGAGGGGATATGATAACTATATACAAATATATTCGGGGACAATACAAGGAGCTTTCAAAAGAACTATTCATCCCTGGGGCAGTACAAAGGACTCGGGGCCATCCCTTAAGGTTGGAGGAAAGGAAATTTCACCAGCAACAAAGGAAAGGGTTCTTTACAGTAATTGCAGTTAAAATGTGGAATTCATTACCCATGGAGACTGTGATGGCAGATACAATAGGTTTGTTCAAAAAAAGGTTGGACATCTTTTTAGATGGAAAAGGTATACAGGGATATACCAAATAAGTATACATGGGAAGGATGTTGATCCAGGGATTACTCCGATTGCCAATTCTTGGAGTCAGGACGGAATAATTTTTTCCCTTTAATGGGGTTTTTTGTTTGCCTCCCTCTGGATCAATAAGTAAATAAAGAAATAGGATAAAGTATCTGTTGTCTAAATTTAGCATAGGTTGAACTTGATGGACCTGAGTCTTTTTTCAACCTCATCTACTATGTAACTATGTAACTATTCTTATATTACTAAGGTAACAGCATCTATCATTACAGCAGCTCAAACTGCTGGGAATATTGGCAACAAATGATAGCAAACAGGAAATTGTTGCAAAGATCTTGCACTATTTCGGAAGTGTGTTAAAACCAGCTACAGAAATCAAAGGATGACCAGTATATTAAAACTCATAAAATATGGCCTTAAGGGGTGACTTTAAAAAAATAAAAAATGTATTAAGTATTATCAAAAAACACAAAACTGATTAACTAAAAACAAAAACATAAATGTAGGACATTGCATGGATTGCTCCTTTAAAAGTGAAGTTGAATCTCCATTATCTACTAGAGTGCATTAAAATAAAATGCTGAATGTCTTCAATCTAATTTCTCTTTCTCTTGTTTTGACTTTGTTCTCTAGTATTCCCCGCTTGGCTCCTCTAATGTTGTAGTGATCCTTTTCAATATCCTGGTACAGCATGGAGCTGCGAGTAATTATCTTCTCTCTGCAGCTTGTGTTAATGCTCGGTTTACACATAAAACATTATATTATTTGCTATCGCACTGTTCAGGGATTCAAGTAACAGCCATTATTCTATTAAGCCGGAAACAATCAGTAATAATTTTTTTTTATAGAATAAGGATTAAAAAAATAGTGACAAGAAGGAGAGGCTCAGTGAGTAAGGACACTGACTCTGTAAGCAATGACCTAGAGTTTGCATCAGACAAAGCTGGTCAATTCCCAGTGTCGGCTCCTTGTGACCTTGGGCAAATCACTTTATCTCTCTGTGCCTCAGGCACCAAAAACATAGATTGTAAGTGTAACACCTTTTTCCCCCTCCCCCTCCCTAAAGGAAATTTGGTAGTTACAGAGTGGGATATGGTGCATACCTGCTGGTTCCAGGAGGTGTGAGTCTCCGCCGGTGGAATTGGGGAGCCGCAACAGGTCAGACTTCTGTCCTCTGGTTCTTGGTACAGCGCCTTCATCCTATGCGGATCCTGCCAGAGACAGGATGGTTCCCCATAGGCACCTTCATTTACCCCTTGAATGACTCCTGGCTCAGACAAGGTATAATCAACTGGTCTTTATTGCCGCATGCCTCCATGCTCTCTCCTGATCCTGGAGCCCCAAGAGTCCCTCCTTAGCTCCCTTAACCCATGATGGGGCAAGGGGGATGCGCTCCCACTCCACTAAGGGAGGGAAGGGAAGACAGACACAAGTTAGTGGAGTGCCATATTTTATACCCGGGGGAGGGGCTTGTAACCCTGCCCCATAACAGGACAGGCCCAGGTACTGACAGGCATCACACCATCTGCATGTGACCCAGTCAGTACCCCCCACAGGCATTACACTCTAACTTGCTGGTAGGCTTTTACCTGGACATGATAAAATTGTAGCTATCCAGGCTGCAACTGCAAGCTAGGCCCTGTGCAGGAGTTTAACCCCAACACTGCCTGTTCCTATCAGGACTTATAGTGTTGAGGCCAGTGGAAAGGCTATAACCAGGGGTACTAGGCTACATAAGCTTATCCTGCGCAGGGACTGTGTCTGTAACATTCCTATGGGCTGTGTACTGCACACTATACTGTAATTGTGAAGCGCTTTGAGTCCCATTGGGAGAAAACGCTATATGAAATAAAGTTATTATTAAAATTATTATTATTATTACCACCTCTCAACCTTGCAATGTACAGTAATTACATAATACCCATGAGGTGAATGAAGCATGTTTGGGGACCTGTAGCAATACTCATTGCATTCTATATTTGCTGTACTCTGTATGATGTAAGGCTTTTGTGACCACAGTAACTTTAGTAGTAACTACAGGTCAATAGGTTCACATGTTTCAATTTTGTTTGGATGTTCGAGAGGATTTTGAATTTGAGCAAAACCAGAACAAGACTCATTCTCTGATTTCAATTGTTTTGTTCATTTTTTTTTAAATTATTATTATTATTTTAATAAATTAAGCGAAATCGGAGTCTGTTAACTAAAAAATGACCAACGTTTGTGAAAAAGTTCAAACTTTAAAAATGTTGCAAAAATGTTTACAAAAATATTGCTTATGTAGCAAGGTACCCTCCCTTGCCTCCTCCCTGTAGTGGTCCCATCGTGTGGGGGGCTTAGTGAGCTGTGGTGGCCACGTTGTGGTTAGCACAGCCACATACATATGGACTGTGTGTAAGGCAGCGGCCATCATGGGGTTTGCGCTGCAGGAAGGAGGAGGAGGATGCGTCTCAGTCCTGATGGAGCCGGCGAAGGGAGAGGTAGTGTCCGGGGAGCTAGTACAGCCCCTGGACTATGCCAGACCTGTTCACCTTAGGCCCCAGCTAGCTTTCCCCTACACTGTAGTGGAGTCAAAAACAAAAGAAAACAGCGCAAAAACGCACATAGTGAAGTACATAAAAATGTGTTTTATCAATAAAAACGTAAGTAATCTGCGTACATCAGATAGGTAGGGTAAAAGCATTGACTGTGATAAACACAGAGGTTACAAATCAGCAGGTGAGTGCACGAAAGGAAATCATCTAGTAACGAAGGTACCAGGGGGTCGTCACGGCTCGTCAGTGGCGGTGGCCTCTCTCAATAGTGGCACCAAAGATCAGTCTCAGAGCTGGTGTCCCTTCTATCAGGATGGTATCGTTTCGGTCAGGTGAATACCAGGAAACAGAGGATTAAAAGTCCTTGTGGTGTAGTAGTCACATCCCGATGATGACTAGTTCGAAATGTCCATATGTACTGATTGTCCGTGTATCACAGAATAATAGAGAGCCCGAGTAGATGCTTTGCATGCAGTGAACCGGTCAGTGACGTCACTGTTAGTCGTGCACGCTCCTCCACGGTGCGTAGCGTGTACAGAGCATCTGACTCGATTCAGAAATACACTGAGTGCTACAGGGGGATCACAGGCTAGGAAGAATATTAAAAAAGTGACAGACCTACGCGTTTCATAGCGGCAATGCTACTTCCTCTGAGGCAGCAAATTACATCAAGCTTTTTGGAGGTGATATTATGTGTGAATATCACCTTTAATTCATTAGAGTCAATCTAGATAATGAATGAGGATATTGCCTATATATACCCACAATACCCCTGTCGGAAACAGACTCCTGAAGAAGCATTTGTTGCGAAACGCGTAGAATCTGGTTCCCGACCCGGTTCCCGATTGTAGCAGAAAGACCAGCGTCACGGCAATAGTGTGTCTCCGCTCGGCTCCACCCACAGACGAGTCGTCACTGGTAGTGACGTAGGAGTTCGGGACGTTTGATTCACGCTTGTCATTCGAAACGCTGGGGATCCTGCTCTGCATCATTTCGTACCATGTCCGGCATTATATTTTGAAAGCACATTTAATTGCTTTTCTGATGCTAGTAATAGATATCTTTGATATACTACACCATTGTGAGCTTTTTCTTTTCATCTCGGCGGGGCACACATCCCTGATTGAGCTGGCCACGGTGGGAGTTTTACCATACATTCTGAAGCAGTCCTGCTCTTAATAGAGAGAGAAGTGTCTCTATACTGCCCTGTTTTGTTCTCCCAAATGTGAGTGTAAAATTGTGAAACTTACCTTGCATTTCCATCAGAGACTAGATGTCATGAGACTATGCTGTATTATCCTTTTAATTCACATGCGATACTAAGCGGATGACATCACGAAATATACAGATTGAAGAAAGACAACTTAATTGATTACACATTCCACCCAGTGTTACACCAGTTGGAGAGAGAAGTGTCTCCAACATGCCTACTTGCATCTAATACTCTGTGAGTGTTTAGTATCTATCTTTATTCAGCTTGACAATTGGGTCATACATTGTTGCACTATATTCTCTTTATTTTCACTTTCATATACGAGGTGGACCATTTGCGCTCCCCTCATCTGGAAGAATTAGAAATATCACTGTGAAGTTATATTAGCTGCGCACTTTATTATATATTTTTACTGTAGTGGAGTATTGCAGGGCCAGCCAATAGTAAGGGACTTGCCCCCTTAGTATACGAATGACTCAGCAGAGCCGACGGAACAGCAAGAAGGGGATTATGTCGGAGTCCCCGCATCGTGGGACTACGATTGCAGCCTGTCTACAAATCCCTTGGTGTTCTCGAGTAGCAAGGAAGGTACCACCACATGCACCAACACTTCACGGGAGGGTAGCTCTGCCCTCACATATATTTGGGTGGGATTTCTGTGGACATCGGGTTCTCGGTGCCCAGGGCACCCTCGGTACTTTGGGGAATACTGTTACTGTATTGTCATAATCTATATTGTGTATGTTGTGTTATCAGGAGACTTTGGGACCATAGTAAATCGGTTGTACATACTTCTTGTGATTGTAATTATTGCAGGTATACCAAATAGTTATACCAGTCCCATGAGGGGCTATCCTAAAAACGCAGGGATCCTCACGGGTGGAGCCGCTGCACCAGCCACCCCAGGCTCCCAAGCGAGGATGCTTAGGCCCCATATAAGCCTAACAGGTAGCACCATAAAACCCATAAAACGCATATCTCCCTGAGAAGAAGGGAAGGGGTGTTACACTTATTTTCAGCTTTTTTGCCATATTTAAAAAAAATCCCCAACCTATCAAGCACCAGAAAAATGTACATATTTTACAGCCAAAACCAAAACAGCAGCGAACGTGCCCCCTCTTAGTAGTAACCATACAGTAGCAGTTGATTCCAATTGTGTCAGACTGAATTGTGGCTTGACAGGCCCTACAGTTTAAGAGACTTTGCATATAATATTCCCTCTAACTAAAACTGCACAGGCATACCATGATGGCAGACCTTACTCTACACTACAGAGTTGAGGACAAATTCTGTACAGTCATTGTCTGCTCTAATATACAGTACACTCCAATTCTCTAACTTTCTACCATTTAAATGATTTTTTAGTGTTGGAACAAATAACTGCAAGGATTCAATGATTCTGAGGTCTTCATTAATACAATTAACTGGGAGATCCAACAATAAGTAAGGAGGAACATACAAGATTCTCGGAGAGATGGGGAGTTAATTATGCTGGAGGAAAAGAAGTGCAATATATAACACAGACAATGGGACCACAAGGAGGTCGTATGGGAGTTGACAGAGTTATATGTTGTGGAAAATGCTTTCCTCGAGGCAGGGACCTGTGCCACCAAAATGTCTCTGTAATGTGCTACGTAAAACTAGCAGCTATACAAGAACATGCTATTATTATTATTTATTATTATTATTAATAAAAAATGGGGAAGTATAGAAAGTAGAGAAAGAATAAATGGTAAGAAAATAAGAGAGAGAGAGACAGAGATACAGTAGATAGAAGACAATGGTAGATGACATGATATGTGTATATATATATATATATAGAGAGAGAGAGAGAGAGAGAGAGAGAGAGAGAGAGAGAGAGAGAGAGAGAGAGAGAGAGAGAGAGAGAGAGAGAAAGAGAAACAAAACACAAAGAAGTGCAAGCTCCATAGCACGTAACTGTATAATAAAAGGGGACAATTTATTAAAAGAGAACGTGTCCCTAGGAAATACACTTAAAGTATGCTACAAAAACACAAACATTGGAGAGAAATCTGTAAGGGGCGTCATCTAAATGAGTGGAGGGGTCCGACAGTGATACTGTGCCCCTGATGTTCAAGATGACTGCATACAGCTCCTGCCACGAGTACTCCAGCGTTTCAGCGTCTCCAAGTGCTCAATTCACTCCTGTGTATAATTCACCGTTGGAAGTGAAGACGCATCAGCTGAACAGGGTATCAGGGAACTCAGGACCTCCTCCCACACATCCGTCTAATATGACGTCACCATATATATGTGTGTATATATATATGAAAAAAGTTGGCACTGAGTGCTCATTTGCATGTCATTTCCCAGAATCCCTTGCTGCAGTGGAAGCGCTGTATGCTGATTGACAATGGGGAAAGACAGGGTTGCAGACCTGTCTAAGACATGCAAATGAACATACAGTAATATTTACAGTTGCTATATATGTGTGTGTGTGTGTGTGTGTGTGTGTGTGTGTGTGTGTGTGTGTGTGTGTGTGTGTGTGTGTGTGTGTGTGTGTGTGTGTGTGTGTGTGTGTGTGTGTGTGTGTGTGTGTGTGTGTGTGTGTGTGTGTGTGTGTGTGTGTGTGTGTACAGCTCAACCCCGTTATAACGCGATCCGTTAAATAGCGAAATAGCGAATCCGCTTATAACGCGATGCAAGCGCGGATCCCAATCTTCGTAAGTAATGTGGATTTTTTCTTCTGAACACGTGATTATATATATTTGCTGTGGAGGGTTTTTGTCACTTTTTTTACTCACCATAACTTAACTCAGTATTATGGTTGGCCCATCCTTTAGCTTCTTTGCATACCCAGTTAATCAACCCCACACTGATGAGACCCATTAAGGGTGAAACAGCTGTCTGTGGGTGGTTTTCTGGGTATGCACCTTAACCCTGGCTGTGCCCAAAGCTGTGACCATGCAGCAAGCTTAAGCCTATAGGGAACCATGTTAAAAATGGTTTTTGAAGCAAAAAGTGGCACTGTGTGCTCATTTGCATGTCATTTCCCAGAATCCCTTGCTGCAGTGGAAGTGCTGTGTGCTGGGTGATAATGGGGAAAGGCGGGGTTGCAGACCTGCCTAAGACATGCAGATGAGCATACAGTTGTATTTACATTTGAATATATATATATATATATATATATATATATATATATATATATATATATATATAGTATATACTGTACCATGCAGATCTTCCTACAATGCTGGCTCTCGTGCTGATTTTCCTCTCTCTCCCTGTCAGCCGGAAGCTGACGGCAGAAGCAGGGAGAGGAGAGAGCTGCCAGCTGGTGCTGCTGATGCCGGGTCACTCCTGCGTGGGGGTGCCGCTGTGCCACCGGGCCTGGGACAGCTGGGAGAGTTATCCCAGCTCTCCCCCTCCGGCGGCCGCGGAACCCCTGTGGTATGCAATTCTCGCTCACAAATATATTTGTATAGATATGTATGTATGTATGTATGTGGAGGGAAAGGAGTGAATGACATAGGGATACAGTGGACATGACAAAATACTGGTGTACGAATACAGTACTTCTCATTGATGGAAACAGAAACATTTATACATTAAGAAGAATCAAGTGCACACAGGTTACATTATGTAATGTGTCAATATTTACGAAACACACGTACCCCTTGAAGAGCGCAGAGGTCTGTTTTTAAATACTTTCCTCAAAAAAAAGGTGACAAGTTTCAGATGCCTGCATTACATAGGTTTCAACTGTAATCGCAGAAGACTTTCATTTATTTCGGCTATTATTTCAATCAGGGTTAAGGGCTATTGAGGAATTTAAACATTTTTTTAAGTGTACAAATGAACAGAAAATGCAAGGAGAATCCCATCCATATGACCATGGGCTTTTGGTCACAAAACACAGGGAAGGGGTCGAGTTTCCATTGTTACAAAATCCATTTATACAAATAAAAGTACAAGACATCTGACATGTGTGAGGTATACAGCATTTTTTGCCAAGATAGGAATGTGTAATTAGGCACATTCACATGGTTTAAATTTCCACGGAAATGTTGATGAAGACTATAAAAAGAACAAAGTCAAAAACATTAACATTGAAACGAGCAGTTTTAAGATTTGTGTAAGGAAAACCTGCAAGCAAAACAAATAGGGGGAAAAAAAATATAATTGGAAAAAAGAAATATAAAATGTATACAGGCCCTCGAAAATAAATTAGAAGGGAAGGAAATTGACATTTGATCTAAAATGCCAGGGTTCTGGAGAGTGGCCAGCTCCTAATGAAGACCATTAGTCCAATAGCAGAAATAATAGCTTCATACTGTCGGGATTACTATGGCCATGAACCTGGGTGTTCCAGCAGCATGAGAACATATTTAGTCTAGCTACAGCAGGGATTGTTTGAGGAAAGAGATAGGAGGAATTTCATTCCTTACCCACAGTCTGACCCCACCCGACATTTCCTGGCGTTCTTCCAGTTTATTGCAATTTTCTCCATTTTTTTTTTTTAATTACACGTGTAGGCTGGAGTTATCTCAGAGCCTTTAGAAAAAAAAAATAGAACTTGCAATTAGATCTCTCTCTTCAAACCTACAAGTCTGGTGGAAAATTCTATATTTTTCCCAGGATCCCATTTTATAGTATTGAATATGAATAATTATATTAATTATAAACCAATAATAAAATTATACAATCAATTAATAATTCATAATAGTAATATCTAAAGTAAGAAGACACTCTTCGACGTACATGTATTTCCACTTCAAACATACCTAAGGCAAACACACTCTGGTGATGTATGGGTTCAGGGCTTTAACCTCTTCAGTGACCTAATGAGGTACCTGGTACAGTCATTTAAATATACTTTGAATAACCAAATGAGTATATTCCCAAGTTGCTCAGGTGGTCTCCTTTTTGTGCACAGGTGTCTCTTCACCATAACAACATGTTTGAACCAAGTTTGTACGGAAAAATGTGTGGCCTGCATTTGGGCACATTCTCCCATCTCTATCACCAACAGCTGTGGGACAGATTATTTTTTCCAAGCTGGGCACTCACTTTATCTGTATTCATTCTCAAAAGAAATTACACAGGAAAGAAGAACATTGGCAAATGGCAACTAAAATGTATTCAAATGCTGCACTTGTAAAATAATGACATACATCAAGACACTTGATTCTTGACACATTATATCAAATTATAGTTATCTTCCTCTCCTACATCTTAGAGACGTTGTGGGCATAGCAACTTTTTACACCTCTGTTATTCACCAACCTCTGACATCTAGCACACCTTGCTCAGCTCCTTCTAATGTATGCGTCTCAGCTCACTACTGCACTACTGGATTTTTACACAACAAAAATCCCTGTTAATACAGGTAACATAACGATACTAGTTTGCCAACCAAACGTTGTTTTGGCATATCAGTAGCTCTGTGGAGACCCCTTAAACTGAGGAAAACTTTAGGTAACGTTGTGTTAGTATTCCAGAATTAATAGAGTTTTGCGTATTTACCCCATTGTTTTGAAAGCGTTATACGGTACGGTCATTTCATCTAAGAGGGTTCTAGGCAGGGGGGTGATTGAGAAAAGCCATACCACGCCATGTGCGTGCCCTGCTGTCTTTTTTCTCTATGATTACAGAAACATCATAACATCAGATCAGACAACATCCCTGCCTGTCCACCAAACTATCAGGATCATCTATCTGGCATAGGAAGCCTTACCAAAGACTGCCCAATTGGCTCACGGTATTGGGGTTCATTGGACTTTATTCACAGCGCCTGGGACAATTTATTTGTATGTTTTTTTTTTTTTTCCAGAATATATCTGACTGAAGCCTATCCCTCCCCTGTGCAGTATGCAATTTATGACTTAACGTGTTAAATGGTCCCTGAATGTTAGTGATGTAAGTGTGTGTATGTGTGTAAATATAAATGTATAAAGCACCCACAGAGTATAGAGAGCTTTACAAAAGGGGCATGTGGGAGTGTATACCAATGGTGTGAGAAGGTGTAGAAATGTAAGAGGGTGTTGCATTACTATTGTAGTACTATTATAGTAATGCAACAACCTATGTATCTATGTATATATAGATGTCGAGGTATCTGTACCATGTTAGCCAAGCTTAGTAATCCAAAACGAATATACAACGCCGTTCTGTGACTAATTAAATGCTTTTATTTGTGCGAGCTCTCGAGATGCACTGATCTCTTCTGATATACTGCAGATATTTTTTTTATTTATTTTTTACAAAAAAATTATGTGTTTTTTAAATGTAAATATGAAAAATAATCCAAATGTCAAATTTGGCCAAACCTTTTACAAATGTTAACTTTTCACAAAACGTTCCACCATTTTATTAAAAAAAAAAAAAATCTGAAGATGCGCCTATCTTGGATTTGAGTTTATATTTAATTCAGATTTGAAAATGTGTTCTGACGTTCAATTCAGAGTTTCAATCAAACTTGGATATTTTAAACTATTCATGCACCTACGAATGTTCCCATTCTTAAATTAAATCTTTACGACATCTGCTACCTGCAGATATTAGAAGGCGTTTCTAGACTTCTACATGCAGAGTGCTATGAAAAACACAATAGAGCACACACTGTATATACATTTGTGAGGTAGATATGCTCCAAACCACAAAATGACTGTTCCTGAACCTGGTGCCTACATGCATCACAATGCTAAATTATATCAATGTTATTGAAAGGACAGAAGAGCAGATATTGACATTGGATAATGATACAGAAAAACCTTGATGGCAAAACACAGTTTTTTGACTGCGTATGAATAAAGTTTGATAGAAGAAGATTGGAAATGCAAAACAAAAAAAATGTTACGTCGCACACAAAAATCTTATATTAAAACAATGTTCTTTTGTGGTTTAGAGATGGATAGACAGCTTATGAATGTCTACTGCACCTTTCATTTTTGTATTGGATTTTTGATTCAACGGTCTACAACAGTGATCACATCATTGTTACATAGGGAACACAGTACCACTACCTTCTATTCAATCTTTTCTGGTGCCACAACCTACAGTACATGAATGTGAACTCCAAACCCTTGTTTAAGATGGGACATTGAAATGGGATGTCTTGGATTTAAGTCAGGAGATGGTGCATTACAACTATTTTCTTCAACCTAAATGAATATTGAGATCTTCATCCAGTTAAAACCAAAATATTCCATGACATTTTTATGGCGTGCTACGGCATGAGACCTATATGGTTTTTATTGGGAGTTGATGTCACAGCAATTGTCTTATTTATATAACACATTAGCAATTTGCCTGAAAAGTATGAGCTATTTGTGTTTTCCTGGAATGTCATCCTTCCAAGCTAAACAGATTCAATAACATGGAAAACTAAAGGAAGAAAAAAAAAATCAATTAAACTAAATAATGGAAAAAAAAGATCTACAAAAACATTTATTAATCACAAAATGTCTTAAGCTAACAGCATGGGTTACAGTCAAATTACCAAAAGGTGAGAAATAATCAACTGCGGGTCACTTCCTGAGAATGATGGCTTGCATTCAGACTTCCATACGTCAAACCCTCCTGATTTCTTGTTATACCACGAATTATTATACAAAATATAATCTGCTGTGACCTTGTGCACGAGAGTGACAATTATTTTATTGTACAAACATACATTACATGAAGTTCATCTGCAGATTGATGTGGCGTTCAGAACAAATGGTGCCCATTATTTCATTAAAAGGATGAAAATGAAACTCCCTTTTAAGATATATATTTTTTCACTGTGAGAGATAGAGATGTGACCTGTGCTGTTCCATGCTATCAGTGGAAAGAAAATATCGCAATATACTGTAACTCACAATAAAACATGGAATGGTTATGTCGTGATGGTTACACTAATATGGGGCCGATAAACAAAGCAGGGATAAGTGGTTTAATGGGCGATAAATGCTCTTATGACGCGATACTGCCGGCGCGATACATTCACAAAGCAGTGATAACAGTGCAGTATCGCGCTACAATGGCTTTTTAACGCTCATTAACAGCCAGAGACAAAAAAGTCGTCTAATATGCCAAAAAAAGGCAAAAACGCTTTTTTGTGCAAGTAACAGCTATTCACAAAGCTGTGATAAGTTTATCGGCCTATAAAATCTCTCAATATTTTAGCACAGAGAGATGCATAAAAGCATTTTTTACAGCACAAGATTGATACCAGAGGCCAACCAGGTTTCCTGGGGTCCTCTGATGATCCCCCTGGGTGTCCATAGGCCTATGGGTGGTCCCCGCAGGTGTACGAGGCCCCATGGGTGTCCGGGGAATCCTCGGTTGGTCCCCTTGGGTGTCCGGGGACCTCTGGGTGGTCCCCTCAGGGCCCCGTGGGTCCACGCTGGCCTGCGGTATCAATACTGTGCAGGAATAAAAATGTGCAATACATTAAAATAAATACAAATAACAGATCATGGGAAGATGCGCTTCAGACATAAAAGTAACATTTAGGAAAAGGAGTCCCTGCTCCGAAGAGCTTACATTCTAATTAGTAGGTAGGAAGAACATACAGAGGAGGGCAATCTGGTAAGTGCGTCTGCACTTATGTATCATGCGTATTGTATTAACCACTGTGCTACTCATATGCTTCTTTAAGAAAGTGTGTCTTCTGGTGGGTTTTAAAGGTGGATTGGGGGGGGTACTAATCGGGTATTGAGGGGAAGGACATTCCAGAGGTGTGGGGCAGTCAGTGAAAAGGGTTTAAGGCGGAAGAGGGCTTTAGATACAAAGGGGGTAGAGAGAAGACATCCTTGAGGAGAACGCAAGAACCAGGATGGTGCATAGCTAGAAATTAGGGCTGAGCTGTGAGGAGGGGCAGAAGAGTGTAAAGCTTTTAAAGTGAGGAGGAGAATTAAGTGCGAGATGCAGGATTTGATAGGAAGCCAGGAGAGTGATTTCAGCAGGGGAGACGCTGAGACAGATTTAGGAAAGAATAGAGTGATTCTGGGAGCAGCGTTTAGGATAGATTGTAGGGGAGACAGGTGAGAGGCAGGAAGGCCGGACAGCAGGAGGTTACAGTAATCGAGACGTGAGAGAATGAGGGCCTGAGTCAGAATTCCAGCATTCGAGTAACAGAGGAAAGGGTGTATCTTTGTTATATTGCGGAGGAAAACGGGATTTTAGACACATAATGAATGTGAGAGGAGAATGTGAGAGTGGAACCGAGCGTGACCCACAGGCAGCGCGTCTGGGCCACTGGGCGAATTACAGTACTTCCAACAGTAATGTGGAAGGAGGTAGTAGGGCAAGGTTTGGGAGAAAGTATGAGTAGCTCGGTTTTTGCCATGTTAAGTTTAAGTCAGCGGAGGGCCATCCAGGATGATATCCCAGAGAGACATTCAGAAACATTGGTCTTTACAGCAGGTGTAAGGTCAGGGGTTGAAAAGTAAATTTGTGTGTCATCAGCATATAGGTGATATTTAAACCCAAGAGGTCACATAGAGAAAGTGTGTACAGAGAAAAGAGAAGAGGTCCCAGGACAAAGCCCTGGGGTACCCACACTGAGAGATTGACACAGGAGGAGGAGGAGGCACTAGCAGAAGAGCACTGAAAGTACGATGAGAGGAAATCCAATACAGAGTCTTGCCACAAACACCAAGAGCATGGATAATGTGAAGGAGAAGAGGGTGGTCCACAGCATCAAATGCTGCAGAGAGGTCGAGCAATATGAGCAGAGTGCAATGACCACTGTCTTTGGCAGCATGGAGGTCATTAGTTATTTTAGTGAGGGCTGTTTCAGTCGAGTGAGCAGTGCAGAAGCCAAATTGTAGAGGGTCCAGGAGAGAATAGGTGTTGAGAAAATGGAGCAAGCGAGAGAATACAAGACGTTCAAGGAGTTTACAGGCAAAAGACAGGAGGGAGACAGGTCGATAGTTAGAAAGACAGGTAGGGTCAAGCTTGCTGTTTTTGAGTAATGGTATAACTGTTGCATGTTTGAAGGAGGAGGAAAAGGTACCAGGGTAGAGGGAGGCGTTAAAAATGTGTGTGAGCGTAGGGATTATAGTAGGAACAAGAGCTTTTAGGAAATGCAATTCCCTTCTAAATCGTGTATAAAAAAAGGGACAGACTGCACAGTTTAACAGCCAATACGCCCAGTTTGTATTTGCTTTAGAAGCTAAATAACTAGAGGTGGTGCTAACTCCACCCCCAGTCTGACATGAGTTTTGCTCTCAGCGGTGGAGGATGGAGGTTTTTGTCATTTATTTTACCCACCATAACTTATTTTAAGATGTGGTTGAAACCTATCCCAGCTTCAAATTACAAAGCAAGTACAACCAGCCTCATATTGTTGAGACACAAAAGACTCAAATAGCTGTCTGTGAATAGGTTTGCTGGCTATGCTGAAATGCTGTGCAAGGCGACAGGCGGCAGGCATAAGCTTATCAGGGTTCATGTCCAAATGGATTTCAAGCAAAAGGCGACACTGCGTGCTCATTTGCATGTCCTTTCCCAGAATCCATGGCTACAGTGAAAGCACTGTATGGCAGGAGATAATCCTGAAAAGTAGGATTTTAGACCTGTTTGAGATATATGAATGTGCTCATAAGTGATATTTAATTTGCTCTCTCAGCCAAACCTGTATTTAATGCTTTGTAACTGGTAATACCAATCTCGCCCCCCCACCTCCCCCCCTCCCTTTTGATGGTAAAAAAGTGACTTTTTAGAAGCGGCTTTGAGGCTTTATAGAAGCGGAGTTTGAGGCTTTTTTGACAAACTGATCGGATTGTCAGAGCAAGAGTCAAGCTGCTTCTAAAAATGCCATTTAGACACGGTTTGGACATGTGATAAGGGCTTACAGAATAGCAAAGCATGCCAATCCTCTTCTAAAGGGCACTTTAAAAGCAAGTTGTCACAGCTCCTAAAATAGACCCTTAGGACTCTTTATGATGAAGAGGGTATTGGTGTCAGTCCCAAAAGGATCAGAACCCAGAACCTATTGTAATGGTGTTACAGGGTGTGTGGTAAAGCTGGCAACAGGAGGGCTGAGTCGTCTCCCGATGGTAGTGGGGACACAGGACCAGGCTTCTGGGGTTCATACCCCACATATCTCCTTTGCAGTGCACCGCCTCCATCTGTCATGGACTCCAGGAACTGAAGGTGATCTCCCACGGTAGAACTATTACCTCTCCCCCCAGTAAGGTCACGCACCAGGCAGGAGGTATATTGCAAAACAGGAACGGGTTTATTACTACACTCTGCAGAAACAGTTACACAGCAGTCTTCTGCCGGATGCAGTCTCTCAGATCCGCTATCATTGAAGATGGTCCCTGGACTGTCACTACAGGCCAAGGGCACCCGCAGCCATCCAAGCTCTTCCCCACCTCCCTAGCAGAGGCAGAGGAAAGGTCCACACTCACTCTTCCCCAAGGGAAAGAGGAATAGAGTAGGCCCAATATGCAGCCTCTCCAACATGTGGCCTGCCTTCCTCAAGTGGGGGAAGGCACAACTACTAACTTTAGGGCAGTCCTGTCCTTAAGTACAGCCAGGAGGCGGGACCCCGCTGTCCCCACTGCACTCAAGTGCATTACCAAAGGTTAGGGGGAAGCCCCCATACCAACTACTGGCAACCTGATAGTACCAGGGTTTACTGCCAGCCCATTGAGTAGAATAGTAGCCAGGAATGGCCCTGCTACACTATATTTACTTAGTAGATTAGCATCAGGTTTAAGATGGGCAAATTATTGGAAGTGTTCCAAAGCACGCTACACTACCCTGATACATATCCCTCGGGCACTACAAACAAATTGGTCCTATCTGCTTCGCCCACCAACCGTACATGACTACATTGAAGCTTTGCCCAATGCATCTATAAGAAATACCTGTATATTAATTTTGTCAGCTAAGCGGTAATGCCCCTTTAAGAAATGACTTGACTCTCTCATAGATTTTACCACTGAATTTAGGTTATCTTTGACAGAGACGCTTTTCAAGCTAAAACAAATATCCAATTTGAACGTGTTAACAGCTGTTAAAATAGATATTTGTCATGCTTTAAAACAGACAGTTCTCCTAGCAAACTAATTTCAAAAGATATAATTTGAAGTATGTCTTCTATGATATAATATGTACTGCTACAGTTTTGTATAGTTATATCCATTTGGCCTTGTAGTTATTTTATTTGGTACTGTGCAGATGGTGAACCTAACCAAACAGAATATTATTTTAATGATTAACATTTTCTTGTGATAGGGTTTAAAAGTACAAGTTGTTTCACACAGAGGTCCATGTCATATCCTGGATAACAATACTTTATGCAGATATAAATATACTAGATAATATATATATATATATATATATATATATATATATATATATATATATATATATATATATATATATATTTATATATATAAATATATATATGATTTAAGTATATGACAAACCCACGAAATCAAAACTATCAACGTTTAACAATTCTAATATGAATTACTCAGGGTTTTTTTTCCATCTTTGGGTTCTTTGTACTAAGATTTGCAAATTGTCTCTATGTTAGTGGCGATCAGCACTTGGGGGGGTGGGGTGGGTATTTACATGAAGCAAAAAAAAAGACAGGCTTTTGGCTGTTACTATTAAAATGAACAAGTGCTAAAATGTTAGAGGCTTTTGTAAACAGCACCGTAATAGTGTTTGTCAAAAGACAATTACAAAGGTCTCTCTTATGTCATGAGAGAGGAAGCAGCCAGCATGACAAAAATTCCTGTTATCAACCATAGTTAACCCTTTTGCTGCCGTGGGTGTGTGAAATGCATGGAAAAGCAATGCTTTGCCGGCCAGTCGACCACTGCACAGCGTTTGTACTACCGGTTCTCAAGCGCCAACCACGGTCTGTACCTGACTAGGTTGCCGACCAACAGAAGTTAAGGAAGCACAGGGAGATGAGGTAGAGGGTTCTAAAGACTATTGGACAGTGTAGGGGAGAGGTAGGCAAAGAAGGGGGTGTCACCGTGTTGGTTCTTTCTTCCATGTAATAACAAAGGATGGAGAGGGAGTAGGTTGTCATGATACTTTTTATTGAACCAACAATTAGTTGATATGTTACAAGCTTCGAACTTCTCAGGATCCTTCGATGAAGGAGCCGATAATACCCAAATGAAGGTCCCTGAGAGGTCGGAAAGCTTTTAACATAGCAACTACTTGTAGGTCGAATAAAAGGTATCGTATTACATACTCCCTCTCCCTCCTTTGTTACTACGGGATAGGTAGGGGATTTCTAAACACACCAGGGCAGGAATATCTTGCCTTTAGTAGCATCTTTCTTCATTCACTAAACAATTAGTACATTTCATTTGTAACGCTAGTATGCCTACATACTGTACAATAACATAGCTCTGTATGCAAATCATTGCAGGCCTGATGATTTAATGTTCGTAAATGCTGTTAAATGACCGTCACTGTGGGAGCGCGACGGGATGTACATGCAGTTTCCCTGATTGAACTACACCGATGCTGTTAAATCACGTTGGGACAGTGTAGCAGAAAAAGGAAGCAATCAGCATCTGTTTGGAAATCTGCACTCCCCTCTGTGTATTGTACCAAAGCAAACTTTTCTATTAGACCGGCAAAAAATGTGCCTATTTCTACTTATTCTATCCAAAAATCTAGGGTGGCACTCACAGGAATTTGTCAGGTGGGGTAGAGTTAATTAATTTAATAGTCTAAAATCACAAGCATTAGAGTGCACAATATAGAATCTATAAAAACAAAATGCTTACACTGTGACTAAAGATAAATAATGTGCATTACATATACGGTGACGCAAATCGGAACAAAATAAAAATCAACAACATAAAATTAGTTCAACAACAGGAAAACACAATTAACATGAAATAAATAAATGTAAGTGCATTTGCATAAGTGCAAATCCTAATAATAAAAATCTAATTCATTCACACTATGTGTGAATACTAAATGTGTAATGAATATAAAAAGTAATATATATATCACTACAAAATGAATGAGTGCAAATATGCAAATCCAATAATAAATTGTGATTCATATTGATAATGAATTACAAAAAAATATATCAAATTAATAATGAGTGAGTGGGTTTAAATCAAATAAACCTCCTGTTGCAGGGTACATGCAGCCACACACGCGGGTTCTCTTGATAAGGCTTCTTTATTGAGCCTTAAAAATATACAGCACACAAAAATAAAATAGCTTCTCTTCAGCATACAAAAACAAAATAGCTTCTCTTCAGCAGACAAAAACAAAATAGCTTCTCTTCAGCATAGAAAACAAGGCAGCTTCTCTTCAGCATGCAGGACACAGACAGTTCATCACGCATGTACTTTGAAAAACAGACCTTATAGCCGTAATCTCTTCAGTATTTCAGTCCTGTCTCCTGACCAGCTAGCTTGCATATGTGTACAACCTGGGGGTTTTAAAACACCATGATTATGCAGCTGGGGTCAGACTAATTAAGCAGCCCTTCTCAACTGAAACTTAACCTCGTCACTGCTGCACAACAACATCACCTGATCTCCTGGGTGAAACACTCTCATACAAGCATTTTGATTGTAATATCTCTCCTGACTGTCCTGGGCTGATCTAAGATTCTCCCTAGCAAAATGCCCGACCACATCTAGGCGCTTCCTAAGGTCCAATACATATTGCAGGGTATTCTTAGAAGGGGACCGCTGTTCCTCCCAGGACTCCTTTAGGAGGTCTAGGATACCCCAGGGTTGTCGGCCATACAGCATTTCAAATGGAAAGAATTCCGTGGAGGTCTGGGGAACTTCCCGCACTGCAAACAGCAGAAAAGGGAGAAGTTCATCCCAGGCTCACTTCTCTGAATCTACAAATTTCCTCAGCATCCCTTTTAGAGTTTTGATAAATCTTTCCACCAATCCGTCAGTCTGTGGATGGTAGACCGATGTTCGCACAGACTTGACCTCTAGTAATTTTAAGACATCCTGCATCAGTTTAGCCATAAAATGTGTACCTTGGTCTGTCAACATAACCTGGGGAAGTCCAACCCGTGAGAACAGCTCCAACAACTTGTTGGCTACTTGCTTCGCCGTTGCTGTTCTCATGGGGAACGCCTCAGGATATCTTGTTGCATAGTCAACTATTACAAGAATAAACCTGTGTCCTTTCGCAGAAGGTTCTAGAGGTCCTACCAAGTCTACGCCAATCCTCTCAAAGGGAACTGACACCAAGGGTAGAGGAACCAAAGGGGCTGATTTTTGTCCCTTCGGACTAGTTAGCTGGCACTCCGGACATGCCGCACATAACTTAGCAATATCACTATGCATCCCTGGCCAATAGAATCGGGACGAAATATGGTCCAATGTTTTATCCCTGCCAAGGTGACCACCCCAAGGGACAGTATGGGCTAGAGTAAACATAGATTTAAAAACGCCTTGGGAACTAATATCTGTCTGGTGACCTCCCCTGTTTGTGTCTGCCTATTCACCCTATACAGGATATCATTTGATAATTCAAAATGGGGGAATACTATCACCCCCTGTGCATTCAATATCTGCTCATCAATTTTTACCACTTTATCATATTGTCTGGCAAGGACTGGGTCTTCCATTTGCCTCTGGCGAAAATCAGGGAGGTATAGGTCTGGTAAATCTCCAGGGCCCATATCCCCCTCCCTCTGGCCATCCCCAGCCATCACTTGTGACTTCTGGCTACTAGAATGGTCACCTTGAGACCCATATTTCTGCAACCAGTCCTGTTTGTCAGAGCGTCATTGCTTCTGAGTCTTTGGAACCCAGTGTCTACTATGAAAAATGTCTGCCGAGAAGGGGAACAGTTTGCCAGGGTTCTACTGAGCCATAGAATAAGGCTCCTCGTGAGAGACTGGAGCCATTAGGTCCGAAAAGAAAGGCCAGTCCCGGCCGAGCACAACGGGGGCAGGGAGCCAAGGAGCGACTCCTACATCGAGGTAGGCCTCCTGACCTTTTACCTGTAGCCGGATTTTGTCCGTCAGATACCGGTTTACATCGCCGTGTATACATTCTATACTTCATGAAGAGTCAAAAGCACACACGTTAGGCGGTAACAGTTCCTGGAAGACCAGAGTTTTCCCAGAGCCCAAATCTACAAGGGCCTGGACGTTTTTTTCCCCCAACCTGGGCTGGAAGTATCCAGGGCTTGTAATTTTCTCCAGTGAATGCCGGGGCGACGGTCCTGCTGAAGGAACAAACCATCTGTGGACAGTCCACATGCCAGTGGCCTTGTTCTCCACAGGCGGAACATGGAGAGGGTTCCCTTGCAGGAGGGGGCCGTGGATAGTGCTCCGCTGGACCGGAAACTGGAGACCAGGCATCTGGTGGGTCCTGTGGGCGACGTCCTCGGAAGTTCCTCTCATTTCGTGACAAGCCGACATCAGGAAGGGGATGAGGGTCTCGGCGGTGCCCGGCATTTTGCGTCCTTCCTTGTTGGAAGGACTGCTCCTTTCGTGGCACTTGGCGGTTGTGCATGGAGGGGCCGTAGTTTCCCCGTTGTTCCAATCTCCCTCTTTGGGTCTCTGCAAGTGCTGGTGAAGTTGGATCCGTCAGGTCCAGGGCACTCGCCTGATCCTCGGCCCCAAGGAAGTTCTCAATGATTCGGACTGCCAAAGCTAGGGTTTCAGCAGCATGGCGTTTTACCCACGAGCGTGCGGAAGGGGGTATTATCTGTAGGAATTGTTCCAACACCACTTGCTCAAGAATTGCCTCCTTAGTGCGCTCCTCGGGTTGTATCCAGCGAGTACACAAGTCCAATAACCGCTGAGCGAGGACCCGGGGTCTCATCTTAGCAGTCTACATCAGGTTCCGGAACTGCTGCCGGTAGGTCTCTGGGGTCAGACCTAAGCGATCCAGTATGGCGGCTTTTACTTGTTGTTAGTCCATTGCCTGATCTGCTGGGTGGCCCTGATATGAGGCCTGGGCTTCTCCTATGAGGAGCGGGCCAAAGCAGTTGCCCAGCGATCTGCAGCCCAGCCCTGAGCTTCGGCAACCCTTTCAAATGTCAGTAGAAAAGCCTCTGGATCCTCGTTCGGAGCCATTTTCCTCAGGAGGACCGGGGGTTTGTTCGCAAGTTCTGGACTGGCAGACCCCTGGAATTGGGTCAACAGCTTGGCCATCCGCTCATCCTGTGCTGCCTGCTGCTGGGTTAGGAGCTGGGTTTGCTGCTGCAATAGTAGTTGGGCCTGCTCCTGCATTAACAGTTCCTGCTGTTTGGTCTGCTCCTGCATTAACAGTCCCTGCTGTCTGGTCTGCTCGCACAGAAACTCTTAAAAAAATTCTTCAATTTTTCAAATTTTTGTGTGTGTGTTGCCCTTCAACTGCAGGGGCCTCTCAAAATCCCGGCACTTCTGACACCATATGTTGCAGGGTACATGCAACCACACAAGCGGGTTCTCTTTATAAGGCTTCTTTATTGAGCCTTAAAAATATACAGCACACAAAAACAAAATAGCTTCTCTTCAGCATACAAAAACAAAATAGCTTCTCTTCAGCATAGAAAACAAGGCAGCTTCACTTCAGAATGCAGGACACAGACAGTTCATCATACATGTACTTTGAAAAACAGACCTTATAGCAGTAATCTCTTCAGTATTTCAGTCCTGTCTCCTGACCAGCTAGCTTGCATGTGTGTACAGCCAGGGTTTTTTAAAACACCTTGATTATGCAGCTGGGGTCAGACTAATTAAGCAGCCCTTCTCAACGGAAACTTAACCTCGTCACTGCTGCACTGCAAGCCTAAACATAGGATTGCCAGGTATATGGCTGGTGACATTCATTCACCCTGTCACACCTCCATAGAATATAAATAGGAAAGTGACTAAATAACAACTAATAAAATTAATTCAGAATATTAGATCATTTTTAAGAAAGCTATGGATCTTAAGAGCGTCTGAGCCCCCAGCTTAGTTCAGGGCATTACACCTGTATTTCTATGCCTGATGAAATTGAAAAAATAACCTGGCGCTTAAAAAGTGCTTAAGTGATGAAAGTGTTAAATAGGTGCCTGCTCTAAACCCAATGAATAGAATTTACCTCCAAATTCTAGTGACAGATTGGTAAAGAAAAATCTTGGGGAGCGCTCTTAAAATTAAGTGCAAATATATGTGCAGAATACAATAAATATTGCATGTAATTCAGTGATATGCAAGAAGATTTAAAACCATATATTCTTTAAAATTCTTCGTGCAAATAAAGTGAAAAGTGCATAAGAGATAGTTATATGTGAAAAAATATATATTATATTCAAGCGTTAACTGCTTGGATGTTCTTGATCAAATGATAACTGTAGTTGACTTCAATCTTCCTCCCATGGTCAATCTTCTTGCATATCACTGAATTACATGCAATATTTATTGCATCTTTGAGCATCTAAGAAATATTAAAAATATTTCTTAAATATTTCTTGGATAAAGGTAAACCCCTAAAATACTGTATCTTCTGGATATTTTTTTTACGGATACACCAATGTGACCCTCAGGCATCACATTTTTCTGCTATAGAATACCTTACGGATGATATTAGATCTGGTAACAAGGATCTACATTTGTTACAATCTTGGAATGATCAATACAGTTTAAAACAATGAGACACTGTTACACTGCAGCACTTACTCAGGTGGAGTTTTCACCCGGTTGATACCGCTAACAAGAATATAGGCCGTAGAAGTGGTATGTTTTGTCCTACTGTCCAAGAAGAACCGGTTACCACCAGATGGGAAATCATGCCTAATGTATTTAACAATACGGGTGACATTTGCTCTTGGAAAAACACTTTATTCATGATTCCTGGACCAAGAGAAGAAAAAAATATTTAATAATAATAATATGTTCTTGTATAGTGCTTCTAGTTTTTTTTCAACCAAAAGTTTTTTTATTTTTGTTGAGTGCATGGTACAATAATCACATTTTCTTCCAACCCATTGTCTTATACAAATGTATCCACAACAACTCATATTATAATTATACTCACAAAAGACATACTGGGGATACTAACAGACCAACAAGACGTACCGACATACTACACCAGGGGGGGGGGGGGAGGTAGGAAGGGGGGGGCGGGGAGGGGGTTGCCATCGAACGATTCCAGTTCAGCTGGGCTCCACCTAGGGGTTGTGGTTCTCGCTGCTTCCCGGACTTCTTGGGTTTATAGGACAGCTGATCCGCAAGATCTCACAGTGACTGCTGTCGTAGCGTTGGTTGCTGAACTCTTCTGGAGTATCTTGGCCCTTGTCTATCCTTTTCTCTGCCCCTTTTATTTATCTCCTTGTTTTGATAAGCGTCTATGTCTCCCTGTTTTCTACACTTCATCCAAGGAGAACGCGTCTACAACTATTAAAGCAGTATATTGGAGGCGTTGACCCCAGGGATATCGTTCAGAGCTAGCCATGGTGACCAGACTTTGAGAAAATTTGTGCCGGTGTCGTTAACCAGACTTGTTAACTGTTCCATCCGGCAAACGTGCCAAATTCGATTTCTGATTTTTGGGATGTTTGGTATGTCCGGTTGCTTTACAATGCTGTGAGTTCGCACCTCAGGGCGGTTGCAAAATGTGCAATTAATTTGTGCTCCGATCTGTTTAGCCCCTGAGTGCGTCTGGCCAGCAGAAACAACCAGGGGTCCAAAGGGATCGTGCGGTCGAGAATTCTCTGAAGCCAATTTCTGATCTCCTCCCAGATTGGGAGTACCTTGGTGCAGCCCCACAGCATGTGTAGCAAGTCTGCCTGCTCCCCACATTGTTTGGGGCACAATGGGGGGTAACCTCTGACAAACTTTGATAATCGTGTCGGAGTCAGATACCACCTCATTAGGACTTTATACGCGTTCTCCTTTAATGTCGTGCAAATCGAGCTTTTAGCAGCCGCCAAGCTAATTTGATCCCAGTCTTTGTCCTCTAATGTGTCTCCTAGATCTCTTTCCCACCTGTTCCTATATTTTAATGTCACGTCAGCGTCAGGAGTCGGACAGACCACCGCTTTATACATTGTAGAGATAAGTCCCTTGGTTCCTGATCCAACAGAACAGAGCTGCTCAAAATTAGTGCGTTTAGCGCGGATGGGAAATTTGTCATAGAAAGCTCTTAGCTGGAGGTATCTAAAGAATTCTGAATTTGGAATTGACTTTTCAGACTTAATTTGCTCAAACGATTTAATCGATATTCTACCCTCCAGGTGTCGAAGGCGAGTATAACCCTTCTGTGTCCATGTAATAAAATCTTTCTTCTGCAGGCCCGGAGCGAAATCAGGGTTCCCCAAAATTGGGGTCATCAAGGAGTGTTGTCTCATCAAGACGTGCTTATATTTGCTTTTGTCCCAGACTGCCAAAGAGCTGACTACCGCGGGGAGCGGGTTTGTGAAGTCCTTGCGGACCTTGTTTGGAAGCCATATCAGGTCCTGCAACGCCACCGGGGCACAGCAGGCCGCCTCCAGCGCTACCCATCGCCTCTGGACAGGGTGGGTATGCCACTGGATGATTTGGGTTAATTGGGCCGCTCTATAGTACGACAACAGGCAAGGTACCGCTAGTCCTCCTTTTGTAGTGGGTCGAATTAGTATATTAGTTTTGATACGGGGGGTTTTATTACCCCAGATAAATTTCACCATTGCGGACTGTAACCGAAGGATCTCCTCCCTATTTATTGGGACCGGAAGAGTCTGAAATAGGTATAGTATCCTGGGTAGGAGATTCATTTTCAGTGATTGGATCTTCCCGATCCAGGATATGTTGTACCCTGCCCATTTCCGGAGATCTTCCTTCAGTGTCCGAATTAATCTGGGGTAATTCGCTTTATAAAGGGTATCTGATTGTTTTGTGATATTTATTCCTAGATATTTGATGCAGGAGGCTTGCCATTTGAATTCAAAATTTAGCGTGATCAATTTCTCAGTGGCCTTAGGTAAATTGATATTCAGTGCCTCTGATTTTGCCTGGTTAATTTTAAATCCCGATATTGTATTAAATTCCCCTAGTAATTGGAAGACGTTCGGCAGAGAGGTGAGGGGCTGTGATAGAGTGAGTATCACGTCATCAGCATACAGGGCCACCTTGTGTGGCTGGTCGCTGATTTGGATACCTGTTATATTTGGGCTGAGACGGATGTGTGCCGCCAGGGGTTCAATAAAAAGCGCAAAGAGGAGGGGTGACAGGGGACAGCCCTGTCTGGTGCCGCTCTTTATCTGGAATTCATCCGAAGGGAAGCCCTGGTGTCGGACCTTCGCCGTCGGTCCCTGATACAAAGCGAGAATTGCCTCTATCATTCTCCTTCCCAGCCCGAACGCCCCAAGCGTCGCCCTCAAGTAGGGCCAGTCTATTCTGTCGAACGCTTTTTCAGCATCTAGACTAAGCACCATAGACGGGATATGTTTTTCTGCGCCAGATCAATTAAGTCTATAATCCGTCTGGTGTTATCAGCTGCTTGTCGACCACATATGAACCCTACTTGATCAGGATGGACCAACTTGGACAACACCTGGTTAAGGCGATTAGCTAACAGTTTGGAAAAGATTTTTATATCTGAGTTTATTAACGAGATGGGTCTGTAGCTTTTACAGTCCGCTGGGTCTTTTCCTTGTTTATAAATTACAGAGATTGATGCCTGGAGCATCGAGCTCAGGATAGGGGCACCATCCAGAAAGGAATTACAAAGTTTTAGTAAATGAGGAGCTAGTATTTTACGAAATTTCTTATAATAGAGGTTGGAAAAGCCATCTGGGCCTGGGGCCTTGGCTGCTTTCAATGACTTCATTACCTCTAGAAGTTCCTCGCTAGTAAATTCTGCCTGCAGTGCGTCCCTCTCCTCTCTGGTTACTGTAGGCAGCTGTGCCTCAGTCAAGAACGTCTTAAGCCGTGTTTGTGTGGTTGGCGTGTGAGCCACCTTCGCCCCATCGTATAGGGTCTCGTAATATTCCTTAAATTCATTGACTATTTTTTTAGGGTCCGAGGTCAGGTCCCCTTGTTTTGTTCGAATTGTATGAATTTGGGAGACCTGGTTTTTGTCTCTTAGCTTATTGGCAAGTAGGGTATCTGGCCTGTTTGCTTTTCAAAATATTTCCGCTTAGTCCATGTCAGCTCTTTTTCAGCCCGGGAGGTTAACAAAATATTCAGTTTGGTTTTGGTGTCTAGCAACTCCTTAAGGGTCATCGCGTCTTTATTCTTTTTGTGTCGAGTTGAGAGGACTGCTAATTCTGCTTGTAAGTGATTGATTCTTTTGTCCTTCTCTCTCTTTCGCCTGCTTGCAATCCTCATGAGCTCTCCTCTCAGAGTCGCCTTATGGGCCTCCCATAAGATAGCCTGCGAAGTCACACTTCCTATATTCTCCTGAAAATATTCCCTGATCTTGTCCCCTACGTTTTGTGCAATTGCGGGGATCTTTAGTAAAACTTCATTTAGTTTCCAGTTCGCTCCTGGTCTGTCCAGACTAAAATTAGTGCACCGTAGCTCAATCGGTGCATGATCTGACCACGAAATATCGTGGATGCCCGTGTGGGAGATCTGTGAAACCATTCTACTTGATACAAACAGGTAGTCTATCCGACTGTATCTGTCATGGGGGTGGGAGTAGAATGTGAAACCTTTATCCTGGCGGTGCTGTTCTCGCCAAATATCTAGTAGGTTATTGGAATGTAGCCCTCTATTCCAAGTTTGTCTTATCTTAGAGCTATTTTTACCGCCCGGAGTGCATCTGTCCATTATAGGGTCTAGGGTTTGGTTGAAGTCGCCCCCCAGTATTACACAACCTTGCGCTACTCTCCGGAGTACAGCGAAGAATCTGTCTAAGAAAGCTTCCGTGCCTTCACTTGGAGCATAAACATTTGCCAGCGCGATTGGTTGACCTCTTATTTCACCGACTAAAATGAGAAATCGGCCGTTGTAGTCTTTTTTAATGGTCGTAATCGTCAGGGGCAAACGGTTATGCACCAGAATGGCTACTCCTCTTTTTTTTTTTGTGGCTGAGGCTGAGAACCAGTTCTTATATCTATGGTCGATAAATTTTGGGGAGTTAGTTTTGGAAAAATGAGTTTCCTGTAAGAGGATGATGTCAGGGTCTGTTTTTTTATAGTCAGCTAAAGCTAGTCAGCGTTTCCCTGGATTATTAAAACCCTTAACGTTATGTGAGATGATGGTAATCCCTTTATTCATGTTTGTGGTTCCCAACCTTTACTCTTGCGGAAACAGCCGTCTGAGCCTATGGTGACTGCGATGTGGGTGGCGGGAGTTCCTGTGCTTGATTCTGCTTGTCCGCCGACTGGAGCCTTGTCATAGGGGTACAGGGGGAAACACACTAGGGAAACATAAAAGAACACAATTCAACAATCATTTCAACACATATCAACATTCCGGGGACTGGGCGAGAGCTAGCTCCCCCAATCTCCTTCTCTGCCCTTCTCAGGCGTGCAGCCTGGATGGAGTACGGGATGGCCCTCCTTCCCCCTCTCTCATCCTTCTTGGCTGGCCTAAGTGGGACTTCCATGGGCCTCTCGTGGGTCGTCTCTCCCACGCCCATGTGGAGACTCATGCTCAAAGCCTTCGCGAGGGGCAACGCTCCCCCCCTCCTCCCTTATCTAAGCAACGTAGTAGTGAATTAGTGTAACGGCCACTTTGTGTAACTTTGCGTGCTACCTGTAAGTGCAGCTTAATACTTTAACTATTGGAGTGTAACTGTTAACTTGTACAAAATAACTGTTTGCCCATGTTTGCTATCCTTTCTTGTACTTTCCTGCCTGTCTTAGTGTCTATGTGCGTTCCAGCCCTCTGTTGTGCTGGGTACTATACTGCTCGTTAGTGGTGTATGGCAGGCTACGACTGACTAGCCCTTCATGCTATGTCCCCGCCTCTCTGCTCTCCTGCTAGGTGCTGGTGAGTCAATTGGGTCTCCCCTCCCTCTGCCCCTCCGATTCCCGGATATAATCATTTTTCCCTGCTTCCGCTGCGGGGTAGTGATTTGCCCGTGTTTGTCTTTTCATGCCGCCATTAGTGCTGTTAGCACCGTAAGTCCTCGAAAGTGGTGGTGCCCCTCTTCCAATGAGTGCTGTGCTCTTCCGGTGCTTGCCGGTGCTTCTTTCCGGCGTACCTGCTCCTCTGCCACCTCCAAGATGGCGTCTGGTCCACTTCCGGTGAAGTGCTTCTAGTTTTACGTATCGCTTTGCAGAGACAGGTCCCTGCCCCGTGGAGCTTACGATCTATGTTTTTGGTACCGGAGGCACAGGGAGATAAAGTGACCTTGCCCAAGGTCACAAGAAGCTGACACCTGGAATTGAACCAGGTTCCCCTGCTTCAAAACCAGTGCTAGTCAGTGTCTTTACTCACTGAGCCGCTCCATCTCCTTAAATGCTTTACATTATGGTACAGAATACACAAGTACACTGCATACAGTTACTTTGTGCATTACTGTACCTTCAAATATTACTATGCATTCTGGTCCACATCTAGAGATAGTACCCCACACATGCATCTTCAGTGGGTGCTATGGCCACGGCTTTAGGGATAGGTGGGTTTTTTTTTTGCTGAAGGCAAAAGTGGCAAATCTCTCTAGAGCTACAGTTGTCTCATCAGAAAAGATAACATTCTGAAAAGTTTCGCCACTATCGATCCATGCCAATGCTTGGTCCACTCTTTTAATCTTGTTGGGATCCCTTATCATAGGATAAGCTCTGTAATGACAAGGAACAATTTTACAGTTACAGTAAAACCACACTTTTGCATACAACACTTTACCTGTACTGTACAATACTGCACTCCACTACATTAATCATGAACCCTGTTCTGTCACTCTAGGAGCTACAGTACAGTGCACCACAGTGGGTACAGCTCTGAACAGTGCTGTAACAAGCAACATTGCACTGCCAAGAACAATACTATTGCATTATACTGTATTATAGTCCAAAACTTACTTGACACGTCCATATGTCCAGCCCAATTGGCGTCTCATCACCCTGATGCTGCTCTCAGATACTGTCATATCTTAACTCATCTCCAGAACCATCTTGACCGTTGCTGCACACCGCTCACTGTTATCATCGCTGATTTCATCCACCAGATGCTTTGCCGTCCTACAGTTTAAAGAAAAAGAGAACTATTTGTTAGGCCCAAAACAAATTTCAAAGACAAAAAAAGAAAAAAAACTTCTCATTTGAAATGTATGAGTCAAAATTGTTTTCTAACCCCACAGAATAACTAGAATGCACTGCATGAACCATTTAAAAATTGCATCAAGAAAAAAAAAACTTAATCTGTTTTGACTGGGTGACTTTACCCTTTTAGTTTGTCCATGGACATGATAGCAGACAGAGCTATGTGATAAATTGATGCCCGAAGTAACTAACCAGTGTTTCATCTGTACATTTCCATGTCCTCTCTTGTACATATCCTGTATTCTCATGCTGAGATCTCTTGAAATAACTTTCCTCTGCATCGCTGCTTTAGAAAATAAATCGAGGAATTTACATTGTATTCGCTGAACAACTATTCCATGTGCAATTAGTCAACAGAAGTAATGGTGTATTTATCATGCACCTGCACAGGTTAAGTGTACGCCCACTTTTGACACCTGTAGCTCGTGGCCATGCCAGCCAACAAATGCCGTCAGAGACCCTGTGTATAAAAGGTGACACAAATTGCACAGCCTCCCACACGCTGATCTCTAACTGAACAAACTCTTGTACAGATACTTTATTGTGCATTCTTCCATCTTCTTCCATGGATCAACCCCGATTCTACAAACACAAGAACCTGCTTGCTGCTGTCCTGACCACGAGAAAGCGAACTGCAGCAGCTGTTTCAAACCCAAAGCCAAAGGTGCCTAAAGAAAAAGCCTCTGAAGGCTCCGAAGACTCCCAAAGCTCCCAAGGCAAAGAACCCTGACCCATTGTACATAAAGAAGAAAATGGCCAAAGTCATCAATGATTAAGTTAATAGGAGGGACGC
This sequence comes from Ascaphus truei, assembly GCF_040206685.1. NCBI lineage: Eukaryota > Metazoa > Chordata > Amphibia > Anura > Ascaphidae > Ascaphus > Ascaphus truei. The sequence continues at coordinate 457,895,594 of NC_134484.1, read as the reverse complement.
TCAAGTGCCCCTGCACCCACCAAAGCCGAATCAGACTTCACACACTTTTCACTTTCATCACCCAATGCCACCGATGCCCAAACAGCTGCCCGCTCTAATCCTTTGCCCATCGAGGCTCACCAGGACTCCTCTGCTCCCCTCCATCACCCAGCCACACGAGGCTCGTCCGGACACCCCCCCTCTCACCTCCATCAATCAGCCGCCGAGGCTCATCCGAACACCCCCCACTCACCTCCATCACCCAGCCATGCCGATGTTCGACCGGACACCCCCCACTCACCTCCATCACCCAGTCACACCGATGCTCAGTTGACACCATTAAACCTTGCATCATATCAAACTCGGTCGCCCGCATGCTGGATGTTTTTAGTGGTTTTGGCAACACAACTGAGCAATACAGAGACAGAATGGAGGTCAAGATGGATCCTCTTTTGGAGAGAATGGGGAGGATGGATAGATGCATGGGTGTTCGTGAACATTGAGAGGAACATCGTGGAGCTCTATTCTTTGCTTGGAATCCCTGCTCCTGTATGTCAGACGCAAGAGCAGGAGGGCGACCAGGAGTGCCAACACTAAGCACACCATGGGAGGCCCCCTGCTCACCCCCTTTTTCTGCATGATATTCCTTCTGTAGGAGTCGATGACAGCACTGATAAGAAGACGGCCATGACAGGAGGAAAGCATCCTCACAGAGCATCTACTCCCGCCCGCTGCCAGAAGCACACCGGTCTTTCACCCAGTATTGTACAGCTCCCAGACATTCTGCTAAACGACCTCCCACAGAGCATCCAGGAGAAATACAAGACCAGATGCGGTGGATACCCGCAGAAATTTGCCATGTACAGTACATTTTTAAACACCACGTCAGTTTTGAGATGTACAGCGACTGGAGCCAAAAAGTAAATTATGAAGGCAATAAGACAAATATGTGGCTTCCTGCAAATTTAAGAAGAACTATTATGGAAGAAGTCAAGCGTTATTTAAATGTGAACAGGCTTCTTGTGAGAACCGTGAGAGACACCAGCAATGCCCTTTTGAGGCATAAAGGGCTCTTCCCTGGAGGTCCATTGACTTTATGGACGACTACATGTTTTACATTTATTTACAAATAAAGATGTGCCAGAAATATTTTTAATATAATTTAAAAAAAGTTGATTGTTTTAAAATGATTTAATTGTTTAATGCTTTGTTTCTATTTTGTATGTCTGGAGCTTGGAGCTGGGTGAAGACAACGAGCAGGAAACACCCCCCCCCCCCCCCTGGTGAAGTAAACTCTCCCAGCAATACTGCCAGGTAATGCTCTGTGCTAAAATCAATTCATGCCATGTCCTTTCCCCCCCAAACACAAAATGTAAACTCCTATTCCTAATGTTAAGTTCTGTACCCCATGCCTTTGTCTCCCCCAACCCCTAAAAATCTGAGTATTTAATAATGTACTGTACTGTAGTCATGGTTTAATAATTGTTGAATGTGTAGCGATGTGTTGTCATAATGTACAGTAGAGCGGGGCAAGAGGAATTGCTGCCTTATATATCCAGTTACTGCTATACATTTCTAATGGACATTTACATGTGTTGAAAGTTTAGATGCACTGTTTTGGGTTTTCTGCATAGTTTACCCTGGTAATCATCATAATGTACAGTAAATTACTGTACCCCATGCCATGTCCTTTCTCCCCAAAAACCCCAAAACACAAGATTGCATAATGTAAGGTGCGATTGTTAATATTGAATATTGTCTCTTTCTTTACAGACCAAGATGTCTGAGAAGAGCCAGCCAGTGCGAAGAAGAAAAAGACAAGAAGATTGTAAATTCGGAAGAAGAGGCGACGTATTTTTGTAGTATTCATTTTTACTTTATTATCCTGTACAAATAAAACATTCCATTCTTTAAAAATACTTTTTGGTGTGTTAATGGTTTTACTGTTTAGATACACTTACAGTAGTACTATACATAAAGTACTAAAGGCATTTAAATATATATAAATATCTCATTGACATACAGTGTTTACTGTATAAATTTGAAAATAAATGTTGTTGTTACTGTTTAGATACAATTACAGCATTACTGCTGTAGACATCTAGCAACTATACTGTACTGTAATTCATGCAACTAGGCTATCTTACTGTACAGTAATTTTATTCTCAACCAGGTTCTGTAGTGACACACATGCGCAGAAATGCCATTACATGCATATGCGTTTCAACAAGGTTCCATTGTGATACACCGAACAAGGGGAGGGGGAAGGGGAAGTGGGAAGGGAGGGGAAACCCTCGCTACTGCTCACTGGACTGGACTGGTGGAGGTGCTACTATCAGGGGTAAACTATTAAGGAGTACACAAAAAGAAAAGAACCCCAAGGAGAGCACTCATCCGCTGTAGAATAAAGCCTGGTGTACCAGAATCATGTGACGGTGGGTGGACTTGAGTGAATTATAACATGTATATGTTTAATTGAGTCATAACTCAGAACAATAAAATAATGGGGTGGGGGACGCTGTGTATCAGGTATAATACTATGAAAAACCAGTGTACAGCGAATTAAAAGGGGGACAAAATGAACCAAAAATATGAACCACTCTGCTATCTAAACTACTAAAGTGTGCTAGGGCTAGGTGTCCTATGAATACCACCACACTTGATGATGGGCGGTATTGATATAGCCCAAGTTAGGGTTTATGGACAAACCGGTGCCACTATAAAGTAGTGTTACCAGTTGACACCTGCTTAGCCCTATATAAGCCCAGATCAGCACTGGTCAGTAGTTTTGAAAGGGGTGCACATATAGTGCCTGTTAACAGATTACGATCCGGAGCACAAGGTCTGAATGGATGTTTTCACAATTAGGTAGTCCCAGTAAGAGTCTTCCTAGTGCTATGTCACACAGTATAGTAAGGCATAGTGATATCAGTGATACCTATAACAGTACACAAGTAGTGTCTGTTTACATGAAGATGTGTCATGTGTGTGTCAGGCAATATAGCTGGCAGGATCAATGCCTGTTAGAATAGTGCATAAATTGTGCCTGTATACATAGGACCTGTGAGCATATATACTCCGAGTCCTGTGGGGACTTGGTGTTAACAGATGCTCGACGGTGTATGTGTGCTGTCCCTCAGTGTAGAACATACAGTCACACACACATCGAGACAGTATAGGACCCAGATCAGTATTTATCTAGAACAGTGCACAAGTAGTGCCTGTTTACATGGAGTGTATAAAAATCACGGGGTTCATCCGTCCATCAAAGATCAGGCATACCTCTTAGAGTAGGGCTGGGTGCCTTCAGCAACATGCGTGGAGCTCTATTAGATCAGCCTGAGGTATGCCTGGTAATAAAATCAATAAACGTAGCTGCTGGGGCTACTGGGGATAGGAAGCGCTCCGACCGCAAGCGCATGTCCCGTCCCTCTGACGTGATGACGTCATCAATCGCCAATTGTGATACACACTCATGAGCAGAATAAACATTTAAAATTTGGGAAAAGAGGCGACTTTGTATTTTTGTATTAGTCCTTTTTACTTTATTATCGTGTGTAAATAAAACATTTAATTCTTTACAAATACTTTTTGGTTTGTTCATGTTTCTAATCTTCAAATTACAATTACGCATACTTGAAGTACTGCACGGGAATAAAAGACAGGTTGCTTTGCAATTAGATTTTTAAGACAATAACTCGCGATCGCCCACTTGAGTTTATTGACGGTATTGCAGACAACGCTAAATTGCAATTTCTGCAACAGATCAAAACATCAGCAAACTCGCACCTTAACGCGCGAAAATGTTCAGAAATCACTCGCCAAGACTACTGTAGGTGTGCCAAGGATTTCAACCTGAGAAATGGTCGGATAACAGCTGCTACATCTGTACTGTATACTGTAATGTACTGTATGCAAGGTTGGCGCCAGAGGACGTCTTCTTTCGCACTACGACATAGAAAAGGCTTTGGAAAACCTTTTGAACACTGGCTGCAGGATTACATGGCTGCAGGATTACATGGTTACATGGTTACATGGTTACATGGTTACATGGTTACATAGTAGATGAAGTTGAAAAAATACATATGTCCATAAAGTTCAACCTATGCTAAATTTAGACAACAGATTTTTATCATATATCGGTACTTACAGTATTTTGATTTAGTGGAAGGCAAATATAAAACCCCAGTGAAATATCACCCAATTATATCCCATAAGGGGAAAAATAAATTCATTCCTGATTGTAGGACTTTATGATGTTTTTTTTGGGTAGAACTCTCTGAATAACCAATTTGTATGTATAACTTGCTTCATATTCCTCAGACGAGTGAAACACGGACACTATATATAATATTTTTTTACTCACGTTTTTATTCCGCTTTTCCAGAATAAATCTGGTTGATTTTACTTTGATTTTAGGTTTGTTAGCACCATCTTCTCCCTCAAGACCTACTGTACCTGTTTGCCTACAGTAGGCATTTAATTAATGAACCACCGACTGTCTGGAATTTAATAGCACAGAGATAAATATTATTTTTTTTACTGAGTGCCGGTTTCTTCTTCTAGTTGGAGAACACATACATATTCATATTCCATATCTATCTCCCTGCATTGGGCTAATTTACGTGCACCCGAGGCAGCTGATCAAAGGTAAGCGAGTGCATATACCTCTCTGCTGGCATTTAATAGCTATAGTACCATCCCATCCTGTATTTTATCTTTCCTTGTGTTTGGTCTCATTAATAACCTTAAATGCTTCAATTTTTGTAACCGTGTAGCACGTCGAGTCCCATTGGGAGAAAAGTGCTATATAAATAAAGTTGCTATTATTATTATTATTATTATTATTATTAATAAGACTTAGCGTCTTCATTGCCACAGCCGCTCATGGTCACGTGACCGAGGTGGTCAAGAAAAGATTAATGCAGTGGGGGGTCCCATTCAGAAACATACCCCCCTGCAACACCGTCACAGAAAACCCCACCCCAGCACTGCAGACTTTTGGTTGTTCGTCCACAGCGCTGGGGACAATAAGTCTTACCACTGTACATCTGTAAAGGTACCGTATCCAGTATCTGTTACTCACACATTCCGCTACTATCTCTCCAGCTATCCTGCATTCCCAGCTCCATCTTTCTACCTATCTTTCTCTGCTGAGGGACAGTATGCTTGTTTGTATGTGCACTACATTTGATCTGAAGTATTATATACAGTAGAGTGAATCTTAAAATGCTGGAATTAAAAACATCACCATTTAAAAACTCTCTACAATTTACTTTTGTACCACGATTTGTCCTCTTACACTGTTCTCCTAACATGACGATTGCAATCTCAGCCCCCCTGGGCACGGTGCTTTAGAAAGCAGCATTAACTAATTGTATTGCCTACTTCCCTGCACAGTTACAGCTACTGCTCAGGGACGTGTGTAAAGTTATACTTTATTACAGCACCTCAGCTAATGAGTATCATGGTTCTCTTTCATGTACATGTAACCATGCTGTAAAATGGCTGCAGTCATCTCTCCTGCTGACAGTAAGGCCTGGTAAGTTATGGGCATGCCAGCAGTAATCATGGAGGTTTGCCCTCACACCCTGGTGAGGTGCCCTATGTATGGATGGGAGTGGTCACAGGTTCTGACTCCCTGGTTGGTGATGTCAGAGTTGTGTCAGCCCCCGGAGGATACATAAGGCACAGCACTGATCAAAAGTTAGTTCAGAGATTGTTGCTAAGTAGTTGGAGGGGTTCAGAGTTGGTACACTACAGGACTAATGAGACTGTGACCAGGGACCTGGCGCAGAATAGATATCCCTACGGGGATAGGGAATCCCTACATTAGGAGGACAATACCTTTCAAAGGGAAGTACGGTGAACAATGGAGGGCTAAATTCACCCATTGTGGAGGGCAGCTGGCCCACCGTACTAATAAAGATGACTCTGATAAAAGATACCCTCGTGTGTAAGTGTGGAGTAATTACACAGGGGGCTGCACCACAGAGGAGTTCCTCACCAGGACCATCCACAAGCGGACACTGGGATCTTGATGAGGTGGAGGCGCTGCACTGGATCTAGGTAGGACTCAAGCACACTACCTCAGCTGCCTGTCTGGGTTGGCAATCCCCAACACAACATCATGCGGGAGACTCAGGAGTCCTGTTGCCAACAGGTGCACCACCAGACATCACACTGTAATGGGGACCGGTTAGACCACAGGGGCCAATATGAGATTGGGTGGGTCAGGCCGGTTCAGAAAACCCGTTACATACACAAACTGGGGAGGGAAGGTGTGAGGAGCCTATTCTATACCATGTGTATGTAATGGTGTTTTTGTCACTTTTATTTTATTTGTACCGACACCCCACTCACTGACAGTAACTATGGCTATGGAGCTGCATGCTGTCTGTACTCAAATTTGAGCCAAGAAGAACTTCTCAATAATATGTGACAATTAGATCGTAAGCTCTTCGGAGCAGGGACTCCTTTTCCTAAATGTCACTTTTATGTCTGAAGCGCTTCTTCTCATTATGTGTTATTTATATTATTTGTTATTTATATTATTATGTCCCGTGTATTACTGCTGTGAAGCGCTTTGTACATGAATGGCGCTATATAAATAAAGATATACATACATACATATGTAGCCCCTGTAAGTAAGAACGGGCTACTTATTTTTCTCCTACTGGAGTAAGCCCTGGTAAGGGCAGGCGCCAGTAGTAACCATGGGTTTTCCCCCTTTCAAGCCCTGCCTGGAGTGATGGAGGTGGGCCCCCTGACTCTGTGCAGGCCTAGACAGACGGGAGGTACTGCTGACATCATGAGGGGCAGGGCTGACTCTATTTAGTGGGTTGTCCTGTTTGTGTCTGAGTCAGTTGGTTCTGTCAGTTCGTGCTGCGAGTTGAGTGAGAGCTGAGAGAAAGAGATGGCTGTTCAGAATGCTCAGTTCTGTGAGAATGTCAGTCTGAGCTGGAGCAGAGTCTGGAGAGCAGAGTGTCAGGACTGGCAGTCTGTGGAGAGCCTGGAGGGAGTATGTGGAGTGAAGTCCTGGAGCAGAGGAGATTGCTGGTCTGAAGTGTAGTAAGACCCAGCAGAGCGCATGCCTGACCTGAGAGGCCCTGCTCAACGTGAGAGTGATATTGGTAGGAGAGACCTTAGAGCCCCTCTGAGTAGAGCGGACAGGCCTATAGAGCTGGACCACTGCCCCTCACCCTATTTAGGGGGGTGAGGGGAAGGATATCTAGCCTCACTCCTAGGGCCTACCCTGTGGGGTGGAGGCAGGGGTATTGAGGGCCCATTCAGCCCATCCTGCTGGGAAGCATACATCTGGAGGGAAGAAGAGGAGAGAGACGCCTGTACCTTGGGAGCACAGTTTCTATGAACTACTCTTTGCATGAACTGCTGTGCACTAGCTCACTGTGTTACCGAAGAATAAAGACATTGCTGCTGTTTTACATAAGACTGTGTGTGAGTTCTGGAGCATTCACCCTGGGACCAGGGTTCTTTCTCTGTAAGGGTCCAACCCCATATCACTGGGGCTTATAGAGAATGGAGGCGCTGCACCACTAAAGACTGAAGGCCATTACCCCAGAAGCCTGTCCTGTTGTCCCCAATATCACCGCGGGAGACTCAGGTTCTCCTGTTCCACGCAGGTATGCACCACCAAGTACATGTAGCCAGCCCTCACTACACCCTAGATATGCTATCTGTGTCTGGGGGGGGAACATGGGTTACACATACTGTAGATACATACATACATACATACATATACATACATGTGCTGACAAGAATGTGTACACTATTGTGCAGTGAGCCATGGACCGCATATTTGTGTTCCACTGTGTTTAATAAAACACTTACACATGCAGTACGTACAGTGCGCAATGTACAAACGCATCTCCCTGGATCGTATACAGTACTGTATGCATTTAATTGAAGAACATGGGGTTTAGCACAAGACCATAATGGGACCATGGGACACATAGAGGCCAACACTGGTATTGCAATTTAATAACGTATAGTGATTAAATGCCAAATTACAATGCGCCAATGAACAGGTTAAACAAACTATTTTTGTTGCATATTGTTGTGCGTTTTGGTTGCAATAACAGTGGCAACATCTGTAGCTGATATATACTATTATTAGGCTTTTCTTTCATGTGGCAGGATCTGTATATGTTTTTATGGTTTTCATCATATACGTTTGTGATGGACAATTATTATGATAAAAATCATACTGTGCTTCCTTTGTTGGACCATGATACAATTTACTGGTCTTTTATGGCTCTCTATATTTATAATTGTCTGTCTTTTCTCATTGCCCTTCATGTCTGTAATGTATTCTTACCTACGCATTCTTGCAAACTTCTCCAGGAACAAAATGAACAAGCAACATCAACAAACACAACACTGGACATGGAGTTGTTTTAATTTGCTACTGTCAGTCCTAAGGTTGAATGGAAAAAGTATGTACAGTTTGTTACCTAATCTCCATGGAGGTTATTAGCTAATCTCAATGGCACAAAATAAAAAAAAACTGAAAGATATTGTAACCTCTATTTCTCTGTATAATTAAGAATGTTACTTTTTCCTGCTTGGCAAACTATTCTGCGTTCCTCATATTAAAAGCTGCTATATAGCTATGTACTTCCTCATATAAATCATTTATGATATATTACTGAATTCTCTGAAGGTGCCTTTATTTTGACCAGTATGCCTAATGTTATAACAAGGGTATCATACCATAGCAATAAAGAGAGAACAGAGAGAGTATATACAGTACACAGCTATACACACATTGCAATGCAGGGTAATTTACCCATAGTATACTGTGCCTAAACATATATTTTTTTACTTACCTGTACTACTGACAACTATACTGAGATGTCGGAGTGGGCCTAAACAAGCACAGGCACACATATTATTGTGACTACTAGTCTGCAAGCTATAAATATAGAGTCTCAAGTCCTCTCCACCCCTATAAAGGATTTTAAACAATTTACACTGTAAATAATTCACTGAATCACTACATAATATTTTTTGATGTAATAAAATGTTATTGTTTTTTGTTTTTTAACTGAGCACATTTGTCTTGCTAGGACAATTTTGTTCTAAATCTAAAAATAAATAGTATATAGAGTGCAATTAGGAGGAATCTTTTGTATCCTCTTCGATAATTTTGTCCTTTCATACATATATAGCTTACATTTTGATTATATGAAGAGAGTCCTTCTCATAGCCATGCATGTATTAATATTGATTGTCGTCTTTCTATGATTCAATTCAGATGAAATTTGATATTTCTTCTCCTAGAATTTCCCAATGATGTTGGTCCACTTTATATCATACAACACCTACAAACTATTGTATACAGTATCTGGATGTTGTTTCAGATATACATTCTATTTTTCTATGATATGAAAAGAGTCCTTCCTATAGTCATGCATGTATCTACGTTGATTAATTTTATTCTTCCAGATGTCATGTATTGATATTACCCTGGTACAAATAGTACCTCAATACCTTTATCTGTACATATACATTTGTCACCAGTTCTGAGTACTGTACATAAATAACATTATTTGTACAGAAAGATTCAATCCAACAGTGGCAATTGTTTTTAATGTTCCCATTTTTATTCTTTTTCTGTCATCATTGATGTTCCCCTGTTTGGTATAATTCTGTTTTTAAGGGGGCTTGCTCCTTGTAGTGGAGGCCCCCATCCTGGGGGTGCCGCTGTGCGTGCTCAGCGGGCTGTCTCTACCTCGGCTTGTTCATCTAGACATTCTGCTGGCTCCGCATCGCACGCGACGTGTTACGGTTCCGTTTTTTTGGATGCCTGCTCCCTGCCCTGTGGGCCTCCATCCTGGGGGTGTCACTGTGCATGTCTGGCCGATTGTCTTCAGCTCAGCTTGCTGGTCGGGCAGTGCTGTTGACGTTGTGCTGCGTCACTTCTGGTTCCAGGTTTCTTCCAATTTTGGTTACCTATGTTGTATCAGTCCAGGTAAGTACAGGCATTGTGAGGGGTTACATTTTCTCATGCAGACCTAGCTTGTTGTTGATGCCTGGATATACTCGCTGTATCCAGGGGTGGACCTAGCAACAACCTGAGGATGTCAGCCTGGGGGACGATACTGGCTGGGTCACATGTCATTAATGTGATGCGTCACATGTCATTAATGTGACCTGCCCAGTTATGGGGCAGGGTTACAAGACCAACCCCCATGGCATATATTGTCACTCTTCCAGAAGTCAGTGTTCTCTTCACTCCCCATGTGGAGTGGGCAACAGCTACCCTGTATCCCAGTAAGGGATACAGAAGGAACACCAGAAGGGAGCCTAGATGGGCCTCAAGTCTTAAGGTCCCTTTCAGGGGAATGTGGATTGTGATGACTTCTGTGCAATGAAATAAACATCAGTTGAACCATCTGTTGTGTGTGGATAACTGCTTTGGTCACAAGAGAAGTGTCAATATGGATCATCCTGAACACCCAGGATCCTCGCTGACTGGAGGCGCTGCCAAAGGAGAAAAAACAACCCTGAAAGCCTGTCCTGGTTCTCCCCACACCACCGTGGAGCAACTCAGAGCCTCCTGGATTACCAACAGGTATGCACTACGCCCGGAATAAACAAGTACCCAATTCAATAAAGTGCTCTTTACTAATTTTTGACGTGCCCTTTAATCATTGCTGCTGTGCAGCGCCTTTTCTCCAATTTTTGGGATTCTCATCTGGATATTTTTAACTTAATTTGTGTCTTTTGTTTCATTCTATATATCTAAAAATACACAACAAAGTTAATGGAAATAAACAAATGTATTGCACATAATCTGTGATAAATAATCCTTAACATACTGTAATTTGTGCATATTCTGTGTTCAATAGCTCTATGATTTTGTAGACACTGGAAATTGCCTTCTCCTAATTTAATGAAGGGTAAAAACTAAAGATACCCCAAGCAGCCACAGAAAAATTAAAAAAAAAACGCATTAAAAAGGGCTGTCTTCTTTTAATGAAGTATTCATCCTGTATTGAATAAGCTCAGAAGAATGTTTTTTTTTTTTAATTAAATTATTGTGATTATTGACTGACTGGTTTACATACAGTATGCAAAAAGATCAATAACATCAATAACATGACAATGTAAGCGTTAAAATTGCTATAGAGAGCTGTGAAGCCGTTACTGTACAATACATGCATGTCAGTGAAAAGAGTGAGAAGAAGAGAATGTGTCAAAGAGATTATTGTAAATAGAGATGGATAAATATTTTGGGTGAATTTGCCACCGTAGCGGATCGGCCGGTTCCTTCGGTCTGCGGATTTCAGCGTATCAATCTCAAAAAGGGTAATTCGCTTTTTTTCGGATCTATGTGTCTATCAGTCAGTGTAGCAAGAAAGCCCAGAGTTCCTGGGGAGATCAGGTTCAGTAATGTGAAAAATGGAGGTTTGTTTTTTTTCCCTTTACTTCGCTGAGCTTTGGACATGACCACCAGATTTGGAGGGAAGTACCCCAATGTCCCCAATCTGTCCAACACTAACGAAAATGTGATGGTGAGACGTTGTGCAATTTTGGTGGGTTAGTGCCACCTACGAAGAACTTTAAGATGTGTCTTCTGATTGCAGTGGTTTATGATGTAGCTGTTATTTCAAGGATTTCTCCCATTGGCTTCCAAGTCTCTCCCATTGATTCATGTATGTTGTTTTGTCCTCACCAGTCACCATTATCTATAGAGAGAAGTTGATAGAACAGATGTCTGGGTACCGCAGATTTTTTACCCGCCATGTGTGGTGGAAACCGCTTCCCGCTTCACATTGCAGAGCCAGTATAATCATCCTCACACTGATGAGACCCCAAAGGTAAAAACACTGTGGATAGATTTACTGGCTGTGCTGAAGAAAACTATGAAATGTGACTGGCATCAGCATATAGGGGTCCATGTTAAAATAGACACAAAGCAAAAGGTGACACGGTGGGCTCATCTGCATGTCATTTCACAGAATCCCTGGCTGCTGTGGAAGCATTGTATGCTAAGAGATAATGATGAAAAGAGGGTCGCAGACCTGTCTGAGACATGCGAGTGTGCTCACAAGTGATATTTTTATTTGCAATCAAGTATTTCAAAGTAAAGAGTGGTTTGTTAGTTTTGTTTTTTCCTTGCCTAAAGTTATAACAAAATGCCTTAATTCTAAATAATGATAGAAGTATTTTTTTAAATTATGCATCAAAGTTAAATCTATATAAATACTTTCTGTGGTAATAAATTGAACTTGTTTCTTACATAGGCCTGTAGACCTATTTCACTAGAGTACCCTGTGACTTAAATATTTTAAATCCCCAAACACTCCTTTAGACAATATGTGGAGAGTTACCTGTGGACAAAAGTGAACACACCTGTGATATATGTTAATTTGAATCATTTGCATATACTTTACACGTCCAAATTATCCTATTCCCCAGGTATCTCAGCTGTGTTAAGCTCATCTTTTCAGAGTATAATTCTCTGCATCTGCCCGAGTGTTCATTAGAGCAGTATTAAACATACTACTTCCCTACTGTGCTAAATAATCTCAATAGTGTTACACGAGTCTATGGTATATGACCAGTGGACAGTCGGAGATGCAATAATCAACCACATCAGTTAGGCACAAGGACTCAGATTCATTTTCACTTCAAAGGGAAGCTTGAAAGGGAAGGAACAAAGCACCCAGTTTTCATCAGTTACTGACCATCCAATATGTAACACAATTAACTCTTGTAGGATGGTGTCTATATTTGTCTATTTAATCTCAAGCCTCAATGCTGACTCGTGAAAGTCTGTCTTTGCTTTTTATCTTTAGTGTCAAAGGATAATGTTACAGTATTAAAGCACCACAGCCTTTTTCTGATCCTCTGAATATCCTCCCACCCCTTTTTGGGGTTGCAGGTTTATTGGGTAATGTTGTGTTTTATGTTTATTGTTATGATTATATTTTGACATGTTATATATATATATTTTTTAAACGCAAAGAGAAAATAAATAAAAGAAGGTATGGTAAAGGTGTGGGGGTCTTATTACGTTTTGTCACAGCTGGAGGGCTGCAGACTGCTCAGTTCTTCCCAGGTGATACATTTGGAGGAATTTGAGAGGTCCAAATGATGCGCTTCTGGGTCAGAGCTAGGGTCGGCAGGCCTTGGTGTCTACTCCTAGGAGGGACCCCAGGTGTTATGAACCATGAATGCTCCCTGGGTCATGTGGCCGTGGTGAGCCTAATTTGGTTCACTAGGTGGGGCGACTTACTAACCAGGTTCAGTGTTGGTTTATGTTTAATAGAAGGCTGTGGCCATTTACAACCAACAAAGGTGTCTACATTTATTTGGGTGGATTAACACATGTGTAATTGTGTTTCCCCCACCTGGTGGGAGATTTGGCCATTACGGTACATGTGGTGCATGATACCTGATGTTAACAGGAGGGCTGAGTCGTCCGTCGGTGCTAGTGGGGACACAGGACAAAGCTTCTGGGGTTCATGCCATACATATATATTTAGCATTGATGCAGCGCTTCCATCTGCTGTAGGCTCCAGGAACTGAAGGTGATGTCCCACGGAAGAACAATTACCTCTCCCCCAGTAAGGTCACACACCAGGCAGGAGGTATAATAACAGGAACGGTTTATTATCTCTTCTGTATAGCACAGTAACAAAGCAGGCTTCTGCCGATGCAGTCTCACAGCTCCCACTGAAGAATGGTCCCTGGACCATCACTACAGGCCAAGGGCACCTCCAGCCATCCTAGCTCTTCCCCGCCTCCCTAACAGAGGCAGAGGTATGGTCCACACTCACTCTCCATCGGAGGGAAGAGGACTGGAGAAGGCCCAATAATCAGCCTTTGCACTTTGTGACCTGCCTTCCTCAAGTGGGGGAAGGCACTAATGAATTTGAAGCGGCACTGCCCTTAAGTACAGCCAGGAGGAGGGCACCAGGTCTGTCCCATGATTGGACATGGTCAGGTCTGATGTCACCGCCTCCCGCTGTTACTCAAGTGCAGCACCACGGAGGGGGAAAACCCCATATTGACTACTGGCAACCTGATTGTACTACAGTATGGTTTACTTCCAGCACAAGGGCAGAATAGTAGCCACCAGGTGACCTGGCTACACATGGAATGGGCAAGAGTCCAAGGTACAAGGGTTATGTCAACTCTGTATTTTAAGATGATTGGAATGCTTCTGAACATAACTAATATATTTCCTATCCATAAAATAAGTTGTGACTATGGTTGAATGATAAAACAACATCGGTTTTGATAATATATAGGGCTAAATTGACTAACTAGTCTTCTGCTATTAAACACCTTTCGGAAGATACCTTACAGCACATTCAAGACAATGGAATTTTACAGCATTTTACAGAGATTATCCCCTGAGGAAGACTTTACAGTGGAAACACGTGTTGGGTGATATCAGTTACCACTAAAGGAGCCCTTGTTGATGACATCTGCAGTGGAGGACAACTTTAATCAGCCCAGTATCTGCTGTGACGGCCGTGGATCGGATGCTGTTTGCTGTGAATACTTTGTCTGACCCTGTGACCAGTGGGGTCTGAATGCTCTCAAACAAAGGCACTTATGTAAGTGGAATACTTTGTGTTTTTAACATTAAAAACAGTACTATACTCTTTTGCTTTTCCCCTCTTTTTGTATATGGAATTTCCCCCTCTCTATGTGGATCTGGAGTACCTGTCTGGAGACATAAGTTGGTAACTTTGAATAACCACAACGCTCTGATTTCACGTTAAACACGTGAGTGCACATTTTATAGAACTTCCAGCATTGAAGCTAATTTGCTAAAGTAGACAATATTGCACTATTTGGTGTTTTTACTTTCTCTTACATGTCCTGATGTGATTTGCGCACCTGTTTCTCCTTCATTTTACAGCACCAGAATGTTTTATTACTACTTCGTAAATATCGGCCATGATGTCTTGGTTATTCATGAGAAACAGGAGGGGCAGAAAAGGTAACGAAGTCTCTTACATTGCAATGTCTGACAGACAGACAGACAGCTTCCCCGGTTTACAAAAGAGCTACTACCCAGAAATGTCATCCTTTACCTCTGTGCCACAAAATGTTCCCCCTCCACAGGCAGGTTCGAATAACATCACCAAAATGCTGAACAAACAAAATATAATGATGATGGGGTTCTGCAGCAATGTCAAGATGTGTCCTAAACACTTGAGAATTGGATACATTAATAGGCACCTCCTTAGCCCATTTAGGAAGAAAATAAGACTTATTTTCAGACAGGTGGGTTAGAAATTGAAGGGAGTAATGAGAATACCTTCTGTATTGGTGACATAAAACATAACTACTTATGACAGGAATATTTGATAGCCTGTGGAGGACATGACCACAATACAAAACTAGTGCAAACACTATAACCCAGGGGTGGGCCACTCCAGTCCTCAAGGGCCACCAACGGGTCAGGTTTTCAGGATATCCCTGCTTCAGCAAATGTAGCTCAATCAGCGACTCAGTCTTTGGCTGAGTTGTTAATTGGGTCACCTGTGTTGAAGCAGGGACTGATTGAGCACCTTGTGCTGAAGCAGGGATATCCTGAAAACCTGACCTGTTGGCAGCCCTTGAGGACTGGAGTTGCACACCCCTGCTATAACCTCTGTAATGTTAAAGGTAAAATAAAGGTATCTAAAATCCCCCTTTAACGTTTCTCTTTGAGTTATATCATTCCATTAATTATGGCAGCCGACACAGAAAACTATATTCAGGGATTGAGTCTTTTGTTTTTAAACACAGACAGTGCTGTCAGAAAGAGAGAGAGCAAAGCATTACAACTGTTATCAACACTGAGAACTTGAACAGAATACGTTTCTCGAAAGATGAAAAATCCATCCTTTCTGTCAAATACTGCCGGCTCATTTTTGGAAGCCTGCAGTCGTCTGCCTGCCAACCCTGACGTCTGTGGTCGTTCCTGCCGTGCATACGTTCTCTGTGCTGTCTGGCTTTTCTCTACCTCCTTCTCACTTTCCATATTTGCTGTTTAAGGAGAGAAAAAAAATGTATTAGCCTAGCAGGGAGTAAGACTACACGGAGTTTGGGGATTTAGTTCATGTGAGTTTAAACTTCTAAACCCCAAACCCAATTCCTTTTCTTTTTTTATGACGACACACTGGAATTACTGGGAAATAGAGTAAACTGTGATAAAATATGTGGCAGGAAGATTTAGGGTCCAATTATTTCATCATAAATTACTTTTCATTCGACAAATCAAAAGATGAAGCATTGGGGAGAGAAATTGATTATGTAATTACTGTACTTTTTCCATTTCATTAAGAAATTCAAGATCTACTTTTCCTAAATGCAGTATAACGTACTACTTTGTTTCAGACATACTTCATCTGTTTTACCTTCCTGAACACACATACGAACTTCATTGTCAGTTTGGATGGTTCATAGATAATAATAATAATAATAATAAATAATAATAACTATTTAATATAGCGCTTTTCTCCAAATGGGATTCAAAGCGCTTTACAATGACAGTATAGCGCACGGTAAGCAGCTCATAGGATTGTTACAGACACCGTCCCTGTCCAGATGAGTTTACAATCTATGTTTTTGGTGCCTGAGGCACAGGGAGATAAAGTGACTTGCCCAAAGTCACAAGGAGCTGACACCAGGATTATGAACCAGACTCCCCTGATTCATAAACAGTGTAATTGTTTACAGAGTCAGTGGGGCCTATGCACTAAAGGTTCATAAAAAAAATCGCCGGGCCATTTAAATCACTGTTTTTATGAGCGTTGCTATCACGGTATTCAGAAAGCCTTCATTACCTGTCATAGCAAAATTCACAAAACGGGCGATTAGCCGGTGATCTGATGAACGACCCTCTGAAAAGGCCTAACCCGGCGAGTTGTATCTGCTGCAGAGAGAGCTGCTCTGAGAGAGCCGTCTCTCCCTGTGCAAATCTCGCCCAAAATGTATGTGTATAAATTTAAATTTTGTTAATAGTTTAGCTGAGCAGGGGGTCTCATGAGCTGAACCGCATTGGTTTCACCCTCGGGGAACCCCTACATCCCGAGATACAGGCCCGTTATGGGGTGCCGGTATCTCCTATGCATTTTATTCCCATGGTCACGTGACGCGGACATTTAAATGCATAGGAGATACTGGCCCCCCATAACGGGGTCTCCGAGGCTATCCGCTATGGTAATGAAGTTTACTGTAAATGCATTTTTATTGCACAAGATTCATGCCAGGGGTCTCTGGTGCTAATATTAATGGATATCAGCTCCAGAGATTCCCGGCATCAATCCTGCAGGAAAATACATTTTTTTTCTAGTCCCATCTCGCCGCTTCTCTGCAGGTTTCCAACACCTTTACGCCAACTTTTTCTGGCGTGAGGATTTTGTGATAAAATCACCATTGTAGAGCGATGCTAAGCGTTCATAGCCTAATCACTGCTACAAGAATTGCGCGAGTTTATGAACATGCCGAAAAGCGTCGATAAGTGGCTTATTACCGCTGCCTCGTGATGTTTTTTATGAGCAATTTTTTTGGGGCGATTCAGTCTTTTATCACCCACTTATCACCCCTCGCCCCAAATGCAAAAGGCATTTGGGGCGATAAGTGCTTGATAAGTGGCTTTCTGCATAGGCCCTAGTGTCTTTACTCACTGATCCACTCCTCCCAGATGTAGAAAATGTCATTGCTCTCAGACGCAAGCACCACAAATAGCTTAATAATGTTATGGGGCTTTTCATATGGAATTGAAAGAGACGCAAATTAAAGGGACAATAACAGTGTTTGCAGATGGATTGTGGTTAGATGCAGAGCACAGACGATCCAAAAGTACCAGAGAAAACCTAACTACACCTGCATAACTACCTATTTATCTATTGAGCCCAGCAATGAATTATGATCCTACAACATTTTCTCACTGTATGTAACCCTAAGGCCTAGATTCATAAATCTATGTTAAATCAGGGCTCAAAACGTGACTTTACCTAAAACATTAACAGGCATTATTTTCCCTGAGGGTAATGCTTATCCTCAAAGCTAATTATATGTGCAAACAATGGCTGGAACATAGCTCATTAGCATAGTATTTACGTTATTTTAGTGTAACATTGCATTAGCTTCCAGTAACGTAAAGTTAAGTATATCTTTGTCTCTCCTATACAGACCCTGCAATAGGGCAGTTTGAGGAGCGGAAAGAGTGGGAGAGAGTGACCCCAGAGAGGGAGAGAGAGAGTGTAACCCCAGAGAGGGAGCGAGTGTGTGACCCCAGAGACGGAGAGAGAGAGTGTGACCCCAGAGACGGAGAGAGAGTGTGTGACCCCAGAGAGGGAGTGAGAGAGTGACTCCTGAGAGGGAGAGAGAGAGTGTGTGACCCCAGAGAAGGAGAAAGAGAGTGTGTGACCCCAGAGAGGGAGAGAGAGTGTGACCCCAGAGAGGGAGAGAGAGAGTGTAACCCCAGAGAGGGAGAGAGAGAGTGTAACCCCAGAGAGGGAGCGAGTGTGTGACCCCAGAGAGGGAGAGAGAGAGTTTAACCCCAGTGAGGGAGAGAGAGAGTGTGACCCCAGAGAGGGAGCGAGTGTGTGACCCCAGAGAGGGAGAGAGAGAGAGAGAGAGAGTGTGACCCCAGAGAGGGAGAGAGAGTGTGACCCCAGAGAGGGAGAGAGTGTGACCCCAGAGAGGGAGAGAGTGTAACCCCAGAGAGGAGCGAGTGTGTGACCCCAGAGAGGGAGAGAGAGAGTGTGACCCCAGAGAGGGAGAGAGAGTGTGACCCCAGAGAGGGAGAGAGTGTAACCCCAGAGAGGGAGCGAGTGTGTGACCCCAGAGAGGGAGAGAGAGAGTTTAACCCCAGTGAGGGAGAGAGAGAGTGTGACCCCAGAGAGGGAACGAGTGTGTGACCCCAGAGAGGGAGAGAGAGAGTGTGACCCCAGAGAGGGAGAGAGAGTGTGACCCCAGAGAGGGAGAGAGTGTAACCCCAGAGAGGAGCGAGTGTGTGACCCCAGAGAGGGAGAGAGAGAGTGTGACCCCAGAGAGGGAGAGAGAGTGTGACCGCAGAGAGGGAGAGAGTGTAACCCCAGAGAGGGAGCGAGTGTGTGACCCCAGAGAGGGAGAGAGAGAGTTTAACCCCAGTGAGGGAGAGAGAGTGTGACCCCAGAGAGGGAACGAGTGTGTGACCCCAGAGAGGGAGAGAGAGAGTGTGACCCCAGAGAGGGAGAGAGAGTGTGACTCCAGAGAGGGAGAGAGTGTAACCCCAGAGAGGAGCGAGTGTGTGACCCCAGAGAGGGAGAGAGAGAGAGTGTGACCCCAGAGAGGGAGAGAGTGTGACCCCAGAGAGGGAGAGAGAGAGTTTAACCCCAGAGAGGGAGAGAGACAGTGACCCCCAGAGATGGAGCAAGTGTTTGACCCCAGAGAGGGAGAGAGTGTAACCCCAGAGAGGGAGCGAGTGTGTGACCCCAGAGAGGGAGAGAGAGAGTTTAACCCCAGAGAGGGAGCGAGTATGTGACCCCAGAGAGGGAGAGAGAGAGTGTGACCCCAGAGAGGGAGCGAGTGTGTGACCCCAGAAAAGGAGAGAGACAGTGTGACCCCAGAGAGGGTGAGAGAGAGTGTGACCCCAGAGAGGGAGAGAGAGAGTGTGACCCCAGAGAGGGAGAGAGAGAGTGTGACCCCAGAGAGGGAGAGAGAGTGTGACCCCAGAGAGGGAGAGAGTGTAACCCCAGAGAGGAACGAGTGTGTGACCCCAGAGAGGGAGAGAGAGAGTTTGACCCCAGAGAGGGAGAGAGAGTGTGACCCCAGAGAGGGAGAGAGTGTAACCCCAGAGAGGGAGCGAGTGTGTGACCCCAGAGAGGGAGAGAGAGAGTGTGACCCCAGAGAGGGAGAGAGAGTGTAACCCCAGAGAGGGAGCAAGTGTGTGACCCCAGAGAGGGAGCAAGAGGGTGTGACCCCAGAGTGGGAGCAAGTGTGTGACCCCAGAGAGGGAGAGAGCGAGTGACCCCAGAGAGGGAGCGAGAGGGTGTGACCCCAGAGAGGGAGAGAGAGAGCGACCCCAGAGAGTGAGCAAGAGAGTGTGACCCCAGAGAGGGAGCAAAAGAGTGTGACCCAAGAGAGGGAGCGAGAGAATGTCCGCAGAGAGGGAGAGAGTGGAAGAGAGGAACACCTGGTATATAAAATAATTTAAAAGTGTATTGAAATAATTTAAATTAGAATATCTTCTAGGTATCTCAGGTGTATTCACAGGTATCCCTCTACATGCTGCGTAGGGGAGCGTTTTGGGAGGTATGTAAGTCAATAGGTATTTTTCTAATATAAGATTCTCTTTCTTTCTCTCCTTCATCCCACCATCCCCCCCAAAAAATGAGACACATTTCAGGATGGGGTTAATGTGAAGGTCCTGCATTAACTTTGGGTGTTATAGTTAATGTAATGTTATTTATGTGAGAAAACATGAGTTAATATAACATTATTAGCTTTTGAAGATATACAGCAAGGCTTTAACGTGACTTAAAGTTAGGTTACTTAAAGGATCTTTGTGGATCAGGGCCCATAAGGGTTTGTCATCATTCCTTCACTATAACATTATATGGTAGTCTTTTTATCACTGTCTTTTGTCTCATTGTGGCCTTTATCCCCATAAAAGCAGAGCAAATCAACAATTCTCCTCATCATTCTGGCAAAGCAACAGAGAGTAATACCAATTCAGAGTTACCGGTGCGCCGACGAGTATTCTAAAACTTGACTTAAACTACCCTTGGAAAATCTGGGGCTATCACCAACAAGACCCAGGTACATGCTGGGTACATGCTGGTTACATGCTGGGTACATGCTGGGTACATGCTGGGTACATGCTGGGTACATGCTGGGTACATGCTGCAACATTTCAGTGACATTTCTGCAGAGACTAATGGCCCATCGGATTAACACAGCTGGGGTCCCTGGCAGTCTCATTCAGTTTGAATGGGACTGTCAGGGACCCCCGCTGTTAATCCGATGGGCCATTAGTCTGTCTGCAGAAATGTCACTGAAATGTTGCAGCATGTACCCAGCATGTACGCAGCATGTACCTGGGTCTTGTTGGTGACTGCCCCAGATTTGTTTTAGAATACTCGACGGCACTAAAGTATCTCTGTTTTCACTAAGGATTGTCTGTGCACAAATATTAATGGATAAACAATCATTAGCACATTTTAGGTAGGGATGGGCGGAACTGTCCAAATCCGTCTCCTGGAATTCCACGGATCTTTTAGACCAAATCCGTCCTGCCCACTTAAACCCGTCTGAGAACTGGATACTAAAAAATCCAGACGGATTCCTTAAAATCTGTCATGGAATACAATCTGGGCAATATAAAAAAATAATTGTTGATGGATTTTTAAAAAAAAGGAACAGAGAGGATGAGACCATTCACATTTAACAGGTTTCTCCAATTGTGTATATACTGTATATATACCCCCCAGTTACCAACCTAATGACTGGAATGGTGTTAGACCCAACAGGACTAGAACCCACAACCACTGCTTATCTAGGCCACAGCCCAAGCAGTGTGAAGAATGTATGTGTACTGCTGGGGGGAATTGGCCCAAGCACACTTTATAGAATAAACCCCAAGAACTGTTTTTAAATATATTTCAATTAGGATATTGGCACTTATTTGATCAAGTGAAATAGTGCTAATGCAGCCCTACTAGGCATATATCCCCATTGTGCTCTAAACACAGCCAAACCAGAGGATTGTTGTTTAAAAAAATGTGATGTTGGTGTAAATGCAATAAATAGTACTAATCTGGAAAGGGACATTTAGCCGTGGTCATTTTGCTGTGGCCATTCAACCACTGAGGGACAGCTTTGTCGCTGAGGTAGGGGTTTGGGTTTATGAATTTTAGGGTTAGGGTTTAAGGTAATGATTAGGGTTTATGCTTTTTAGGGTTAGAAGTTAAGGTTAGGATAATGAGTTAGGGTTAGGAGTTAAGGTTAGGATAAAAAGTTAGGGTTAGGAGTTAAGGTTAGGATAATAAGTTAGGGTTAGGAGTTAAGGTTAGAATAAGGAGTTAGGGTTAGGAGTTAAGGTTAGAATAAGGAGTTAGGGTTAGGAGTTAAGGTTAGGATAAGAAGTTAGGGCTAGGAGTTAAGGTTAGAATAAGGAGTTAGGGTTAGGAGTTAAGGTAAGGATAAGGAGTTAGGGTTAGGAGTTAAGGTTAGGATAAGGAGTTAGGGTTAGGAGTTAAGGTTAGAATAAGGAGTTAGGGTTAGGAGTTAAGGTTAGGATAAGGAGTTGGGGTTAGGAGTTAAGGTTAGGATAAGGAGTTAGGGTTAGGAGTTAAGATTAGGATAAGGAGTTAGGGTTAGGAGTTAAGGTTAGGATAAGGACTTAGGGTTAGGAGTTAAGTTTAGGATAAGGAGTTAGGGTTAGGGGTTAGGGTTAGGATTAGCTGCAGCTGGGTACTGTCCTGTCTGGTGAAATGACCATGGTTAATTGTCCTAGATGTGTACTAACCTGCTTCCTCTTCTAACCTACAGTACTCTTCCAAATATCCAGATTACCGTATGAGGCAGCCGGGAACAGAATGGACTGTAGCCTTTCCTCCAATGGACTGTAGCCTTTCCTCCATCTGTGTCATGGTGATTAGTGTTGCAGGATGACCAAGAGCATGTCTTTGTGCTATTGGGATCTTTTCCTTAACCTTCCTTCAAAGGTCCGAGAACCACTTCTTACAGTTCTCCACTATATGATGAGGTATCTTCTAGGGCGCTTACGTGGATGCATATGTCTTCACATATGCGGTTCTTATCTACAGTATGGTAGGCATCCACACTGCCATGCTTCTCTATAGGTGACTATAAGAGTTGATGACTCTTTATAAGCACCTCATTTTTGGCAACAGGGAACCACAGATTGCGAACACCAGCTAAATGCTTTTGGTGGGTTTGTAGGCACAGGCTCAGCAGAAGGCATGATGTCTCCTGTTTCATGCTGAATTCTCTCAATCTCTGTCAGCACATTCCTCCATGTTCCCTCTGATTCCTCCAAAGCAGCCCACTCCTCTCTCCACCATACCCACAAACACTCCTCCCATGACCTCTCACACTCCTCTCACACCCACGTCTTTCATACACATACCCCGTCCTCACCCACACTCACTCATCCCCTCCTCCATCTCACTTACACCCGAAATAGGCAATAGTGAGAGAAAAAACACAAACAAGCATTATCAAACGCACCCAGAAATGCACACACTTCAACAACTTAAGACAATAATGTTAAATGAAAAAATTTGGACTAAAGACACCTCACTCAGAACTCACTATCAAAATTGCACAAGCGCTACACTACCTCCAAGCTCCAAAGCCCAGTCTGTCTCCCTCTCTCCAAACAGCAATGACATCCACAACCTAAAAAATTCATATACTGTGGCTGATGTGTGATCGTTCCTCAATGTTAAGGTAATTCCAATTCAAAGCAAAACAAAGTCAAACTCGCGTGGATTGGCTGTTTTTAAATCACGGAATGTCAGATTTTAATAGACCCAATCTTATTGACGATCTTTGCAAACACCTTAGAATGAATATTGCTGACACTAATTTGGTAAGAATGAACAATTAGGTAACCTATATACAGTAAGGTGGCACTCAGCAGGACGCTACCCATCTGCCATTTTGGAAAAGTGGAAAGGTCCTATTGTCATAATACCATTTATGTTTGATACCAAGGAGTCTCTCTCAGGCCAAGATTCCCAAAAGGGTGCTAAGGTTTACCACACCCTATATGAGTGATAACATGCATATGAATGCAAGTAAAGGCATGCTAAAAACCTAGCACCCTTTTGTGGATCTTGCCCTTTGTAGCAAAGTCCCAGTTGTACACTGTTAAGTCCCCTCCCATAGAATGAGGGAATTGCGGCATTAAAATAGCTGTGACCCGTCTGAAATGATGACCTTTTTGTTTGCACACTAGCATTTAAATACCCATAGAATAACCCTTTGTGTATTGGAATTTAGCCATTGTAGGTCATGTGATTGGAAATGTTAGATAATTGTATTGTTTTGTACTGGATTCAAAACAATGATTTAATAGATATAGTAGTTTAAAAGTGTAATTTAAATAATAGTTAAATGACCCCTCTGAATAAACACCGTCCTGCATGGTAATTGACCATCACAAATGTCAAACCAATAATCATGGGATAAAAATTGGATGACTTGGGAAAATCCTCTAGCTTAATTATTCATCAGTTCATTAAACATTTGCAGTACTTAAACAAGAGATGATTTTCTCTTCATCATTAGACTAATTTTTCATCCATCAAATTGACTTCTTTTTACAATTTTCAAACTCTAAAAAGTAAAACATGAAGAAAGCAGGATAGATGCTTACAGTGTATAAAGCAGCCTGCAGTAGGAACCATTCTAGGTGTCAAGATTCACTAAAGAGCATTGCTTGTGCAAATAGTGTTCAAGTGAACGATAATTGAACACAAAATGATGAGTAAATAATGAATCTCTTTTTGATTCTGTGGTGATAACAGTGGTTTAAGTATGATGGTACTAGTAAATACAGAGGATTACTTCTGCTCACTACTTCTTTTCGTACCAACACTAGATATCAATATTTACAGTATTTTCACGTTAACAGTAGCGTTTTTGTTTTGAAGAAATATAGATTTAATTGATTGATGGCTCACTCACCTTACAGTATGTGATTATAGCAGAAATATTGCATACATTTTTTTTATATTAGGGTCCAAAAAGCTTTTGCCCCAATGTTTACCAGATATATAATTTCTTGGCATCACTGTTTTCCTATCGCTTAGGAGAAGCTAAAGTTTGTTAACATCATGTTTTATCCTTGTAACTGTACTGTACATAAACAATGTTGTACTGTACATAGAACCAGGCAGGCACAACAAGGAGTCCCATGTCCAGGAGAACTTAAAATCAAATGTTGGTGGCTGAGATATTGGGAGTTAAAATAAACAGAAGTGGACACTGAGAGGTGATATTACCAATAAGCTTCTGCTTTCAGCTACTTTTGGAGTGTGCTCCCAGCTTCTGCTTTCAGCCTGAGAGGTTCACCTACAACATAAAAGTATTATAGTCTTTAAAGTCTATCCTTGCACCAGTCTGTGCATGATGAGTGTTGCATGCCCTCTACCTGTACCTATTTGGCAGATACAGTACCTGTTTTTGAGTGTGGTACCTAGAGACCAGATATACTGTAACCATTGTACCTGTTGCTTCCAGTATGTGAGGGCAGGGGAGAGCTTCCATGTGTGTCTACTGCACCCACAGGTTAAAGCTCAGAACCTACCATACCAAATGTAAAAGAAACACCTGAGTTAATAATACCAGCTCCCTGCAGTAATATGCACTCGTATATCAGACATGTACAGACGAGACAACGAGTATTCTAAAGCTTGCCTTAAACTAGCCCGATACATGCTGGGTACATGCTGGGTGTAACCTGGCTAGTTTAAGGCAAGTTTAAGGCATTTCTGCATTGACTAATGACCCATCGGATTAACACAGCAGGGGTCCCTGGCAGTCCCATTCAGTTTTAATGGGACTGCCATGGACCCCCGCTGTTAATCTGATGGGCTATTAGTCAATGTAGAAATGCCTTAAACTTGCCTTAAACTAGACCCAGCATGTACCCAGCATGTACCTGGGTCATTTTTGGCGATTGCCACTGGTTTGTGTTAGAATAACCGTCGGCACTACAGTAACTTAGCACACATGATTCCGTATTTCACAGTAATACAAATAGAAGCGTATTCATTTGCAGAACCATTTTCCCATGCTCTACCATGTTCCATTTGCCAGAAAGAATGGTTGGATTCTAGCTTTATTACGTTTATAAATATAGCAACAAAGAGTCATACTTTATTTATTAAATGTGTTTTCAGATTTCCTAGAAACCAGTAAATATTTATTTTTTACTACTTCTACGTGTAGGTGTGAAAATATCATTTGTTTTCCCACAAGGGGTATTACTATCCAGTAATAACATTATTGCATCCATATAGAAATGCTTTTTAATCAGACTGTCTTTGTGTTGGACTTTACTGTAGATGCATTCGTTGGTGTTTTAGTTTCTGGCAAGTTTCAAGCAGTAGAGAACTGTCCAAGTCATTCATCTAAATTCCCTTAATAAAGAGTCATATTTAAATAATATAAATCTACTAATACTGTAAGAAAAGAGAGGGTTAAGAAGAGAACGTTGCCTGGCTGTGGTGGGAAAGGGATCTCTTGCTGGTGATCACAGGATTAACTTTCATAGTGGGAAATAATATGAACGCCAGTAATGCAAAGTGCAATTACCTGGGGCAAATGAGCAGCTCTGATGCATTCAAATGATGTGTACCATTTATTTTAAAGGATAGTTAGGGTTCATGTTGATTTTTCTAGGACTGATGAGACATCACGTTATGGAAATGTAGAACAGGTTGTAATACTTTGCTGTAAAGATTTATCAGAGTTGTTTCAAACCATTAATAAAGCTGCCTCAGTTTACGAGGGCTTTTTTATAGTTAGTTTAAAGGTAAGTGTTTTTATGTAAATACAGTCTATGAATATGACAATTGCATTGTTTTCAGGTTTATGTACGCAATGGTTTTAAAATTGCAATTAATGCTCTTTTAGTGCATTACCCTAAGGGAATAGTTTTGCACTTAACACTGTATATGTCAATTTCAATTGTTTTCACAAGAAATGCTGGATTCACAAATATTTTAATATTGCAGATGAACTGAACAACTTCAGTTGTCTGTTAGCTGGGGGAGCATATTTCATGAGAACTTCTGAGGTCTCCATTTATCAGTCTCTATGTCAAATCTACCTCCAAAACACATGTATGGTATACTGTACTTGTTCTGTTTTTCATAGGACTTTATAGCTTAATCCTTGGTCAGAGTTATCATTTTCATCTCTTCTTCGTCTAAATGCTTCCTGTTCAGGATCAATTTAATTGTTTCCTTGGATGAAAGCGAAATATGGACATGGTGAGGTTACAGACCTCGTTACTCACTCTATCCACTACAATCTTCTCCCTCCTGGCCCACACCCAATGTAATCAAACACTCAGAACTACTCAAAAGCCTTGCATTATCTACTGAATGTTGAAGGAGAGCTCTGAAAACCAGCACACCTAGACCCGCTCTTTCCAACACCTATGACAAATATCGCAATTTTGCAGCCTGCAAACAATTATTCAAATTTCTATTCATACTGTTACTCTCTTTAGCAGGGGATATTGATCTCGACCCAGGGTCTCCCTTTTCAACGCCCACACTCCTGAGAATGCATCGTTCAAATTCCAAAAGGTCTCTCTGACGTCCATATAAATATCTGAAGCCTGCTGCTCAAACTGGATGAACAAAGGGCATAGTGCCATTTGCATAAGTCTAAAGTCATAATTCTCACATGGCCAACTCCTAAAACCATTGATGGATCTAGCTCCATTCAGGGATACTATTGTTTTTAGGAAAGATAGGTCAAAGAGAGGAGGGGTGTTATTTTATATTTTAGACTCCTTACAATAAAGCTGCAAAATTTCCCCCGAAGCCCGCCCTTTTTTTTAAATCCTTGTTGGTAGCATTTTCTTCCCCTTCTCTAAGCCAATTCTTATTGCTCGCATCTACCACCCCCCCTAAAGCCCCACTACAACACCTGGCTGATACTTTCTTAGCACAATTTCCTCTTTGAATGGGAAGAGTCAGCTGTTAGTTCTTCTTTCAACCTCAATTGGCTTAACTCTAAAAACAACAAAATCAGGACACAATTCGAGTCACTAAATTTAACCCAACTAATGTCCCAACCCACACGACAAACCTAATCAAAACACTGCTCTTAGACTCATCTACATCATTTGCCACTCCACTTCTGCTGCTCCACTACCCAAATCCCTACACTCGCTTCCCATATTCACGAGAATAAAATGTAGAACACTAGCTCTGACTTACAAATCTCTCAACGATGCTGCCTCTCTTACGTCTTTGCCCTCATCCCCAAATATGGTCCACTACGTTCTGTGGATGATATCTTCCTTTCTGTCTTCCTTTTAAAATGCTCTCACTCCCACTTAAAAGATTTCTCCCGTGCTGCCCCCTGTCTCGAGAATTCCTTACCGCTTACTTCTCCTGTGTGGCCCATTGCTTCTGGAATTCCCTACCAAGTACCTTGTAAATAGCTTTAATGTGTTTCAAACTCCCCAACAGGGGCTACATAGTCTCCAGTTGCAGCTTATCACAATGAGGTATGGTGATTAATGAGCAGTTGCCAAATAGTTGCTTAGAAGCTCAGATTGTCTGGTTCATTTGGTCCGCGAATTAGTATAAAAAAAGGCTATTTTGGATTTTGTGGACTTTTTTTGTGGTGATGTGAGGTCACCTCAAAGGGAAGTTATCACATGGTACAACAACCAATCAGCTTTCTTGATGTTCCATGTCATTCTATCAAGTTTGGTTTAGAGGTCATTCTCAGCCACATTTGATGGATGTTCACACGGTACATCCACCAATGTGATTGGGGAATGTACCCTGTGAATGTCAAATAGACGGAAAAAAGGTAGCGCTAATCTAAAAAGGGAGAGGCCCGCAGCCTGTGATATAACTCTGACCCCCCAGGTCAGATATAGAACTAGAAGACACGTTATATCTATGGCGCTGGGTCAAGTACATATATGCAAAAGTATTACAATGGTATAAAATGGCGCAAATGGCGCTAAACAATTTTTAAAGATAAATGATTAAATATATAATTAAATATACAACCGGATGGTGATAAGATAATTCATTGATGATCTCAGCAGACGGTGATCAAACATGGAAAGAGAAAAAGACAAACATAGTGTAATACTGTTAAACACTAAACCAACAAACAAACAAAAACTAACAATGTTTCTGAAACACACAGTGGACTAAAAAATGTAAAAGGATATATTTAATATAGCATATTAAATATATCCTTTTACATTTTTTAGTCCACTGTGTGTTTCAGCAACATTGTTAATTTTTGTTTGTTTGTTGGTTTAGTGTTTAACAGTATTACACTATGTTTGTCTTTTTCTCTTTCCATGTTTGATAACCGTCTGCTGAGATCATCAATGAATTATCTTATCACCATCCGGTTGTATATTTAATTATATATTTAATCATTTATCTTTAAAAATTGTTTAGCGCCATTTGATACCATTGTAATACTTTTGCATATATGTACTTGACCCAGCGCCATAGATATAACGTGTCTTCTAGTCCTGTGAATGTCAAATGTGACATCACAGGCCATATGTCAGGCCTGCACGTCTCATTTGACAGGAAGTGGACGACGAATCAACATCTGCAAGAAGAAAAGAAGACAAGACAGAAGAAATTAAAAACGAAGATTAAAGAAGAACTAATCACTGAAGACTGTTCTTCTATCAAAAGAGGATCCATTGCTTTGGGTAAAGTTGACAATCCATCCACCATTACATTCTCTTTCTTGCCATGCTTCTCCTCCTTGCTGCTAAGGATATCTCTCCCAATTCTGGCCCCTGCCTTATTTCTAGATGCTCTCATCCTCCCCTTCCACTCCTCCTGGTCCACCCCTCTAACCTCATACCCATCCACCATCAACCTCCTCTCTACCCTATCTTCTGTGTCAATTGGAATGCCCGCTCCGTTTCCAACAAGTTCCTCTCTGTGTACGACTTCTTGTTAACTCACTCTCGGCAGCTTTTTTCTATAACCGAGACTTGGCTCACTGAGTTTGACTCTGTGTAGGAGGGTTTAACCTCTTCACTACCTTAGTGAGTGCCCACTACGGTGTAAAATGGTATCATTTATTTATTTTTTTGTATCAGCCTGGCCTGTCCTACCCCTTGATGACATAGATGCCCAAATATGGATTTCAACGTTATGAGGGTGGGGTGGGGGGAGGAATACAGTACTATAGGACCAAATTCAGTCAACTACATCATCAATGGGGCTGGACAGGACATTTAAATGATTTAAATGTCCTGTCCACCCCACTTGATAATGTAGATGACCGAATAGGGTTCTCTAGTGTTCCCTGTCATGGAGTAAAAACCCATATTCGGGCATTTTTGCCAAAATTGGTTGGACAGACAGGAGACTGCTTCTCATCTTCAGAGCTGCTCTGGGGAGACATGGAGAGAGACTTCTTCTCTCTGGCAGTCCTCTGCGCAAATCTATCAGTCTGGCTGGACAGGTAGGATTAACTCTGCAAGAGTCCCGCTTTAATCTTCCAGGGCCGCAAATGTTACTGTTTTCGGTGCCGTGGACGGGCCGCGGATTTCAGCATGTTATCCGTGGCACTCCACGCATAGGAGGACTGGGTGATCATAGTGTCCATACATCTGCTCTGCAGGACACAACATTCCTTCTGATCTGGTGTCTGTCTTATGGAGGGAAACAATGGCATTAAAAACCCACAATTTACCCAACCCCCTAAACATGAACTGTGGCTCCACCAGGGAATACCCAGCAGGGGGCACCTATGCAGGAAGGTGGAGGGGAGTTAGGGTATAGTCTCATTTGTTATCCCATAATGCAGCTCTGATTGCTGATATGTGTATATATGTTTCCTGTTTGCCCTACATAGAGACCACATGGACAGGTTATGACATACACCACAATTTGTGATGCACATGTGAGGTGGTGTTTAATATTTATCACCTTTCCATTAGGAGGATGTTTGAAACTGATGCTAGTCATCATATGTCAGCTAACACATATAAAGCATCCCTGTTTTAGTGGAGAAAAAAAAGCGCCCTTTTCCACCTGTTGGTCAGTTTCTACCATGTTCCTTCATCGGCGGTAACTGTTTTACCTTTCTTGCTCATGTGTAGCAATAACATTGGATACATCTGTATGTTGAGAAAAGGTAGACATTCACGGAAAATGTCTCTTCGTCGCTTTCTCTCCCAACAATGCAGGTACATTTTTGCGAATGTGGACGATTTTGCATACTACATACAATTCCAATATTCTCCAATTTTTCAAGCTTGTATGAAAATGTCACACATCTCTAGCAGCCACCACAACTCAAACAAAAAGCAGTACACATAAATATTCCAACCCTTGGAAATGGAAAACATACAAGAACATGCAACATGGCCCACTGCTGTGAGGATTCGCTCTGCAGCCAAGATGGGCGATGGACCAGGACGCTCTCGCTCCAGCTAAGGTGGCCATCAAACTTGGAAGTCAGCCTCTGTCTGACTCTAGTTGTCAGTACCTGCTCCAGGATATTAAATAGCAGCCAGGTTCTCTCAGCCAGTGCCCAACAAAGTATTATTATACTGGATGTGATTCCTTGTCCGTGGTTGCCCCAATCCTTGCTATTGATCTTGTTGTGACCTCAGATCTGTGACCTGACTCTCCCTGCCTTGAATTCTGCCTTCCTGTCAGGAATCCACTCCTGGCTTTTCTCTTAGCCTTTCAGGGTGCTGTTGTTCTCACTAATTCAATCTTTGCAATCAACAGCAGCTGTGCGGGCTATCACTGCAACCTAGCCTTGTACTCAGTCATTGGAGCAGTGCCCTCACACCCTCCTCCTGGGATTGTCCCACTGGCCTTTAAATACTGCATTCCCACAATCCCTCTCTGCCGAGCATAATCCTTCTTGGATGTTCCTGTGTTTTGCCACAAGCCTCCAGGCTTGTTATCTCTCATTACTAATCTCTGTTGATTATTGTTCCAGTTTGTTGTTCTCGTTCCTGTTTCCTCGTAGCCTGCAGCTACTTCGTTTAGGCCTGTGTTCCTGGTTTCCGGAGGCCTGTGTCGCCTGCCTGGATTTAGCAACCTGCTGCATACACCTCTTGCTGAGGCTGCTGTTTTGACCTTGTGGCTTGCTGCTCTTTCTCCCTTCACAGAGGCCAGCTTAAACATCCGTGCTGAAGCACCCCAGAGACCTGCTGTGTGCTATCTCTCTGGAGCCCGCAACCTGCTGCTTCTATCCTTAGCAGAGGTGGCTGTTTGGACCCCGTGGCCTGCTGCTCTTTCTCCCTTCGCAGAGTCCAGCTTGAACTCTTGCACTGAAGCCCTGGTTTATCGGTGCTGCCTGGCGGTGTGCCCACTCTGGTCTGTCTTCCCTCTCCTAGACCAGCACCATGGGTCATGGACGCCACTCGCACAAACGCCATTCCCGACCTGCAGCGATTAAGCTGAAGCAGGAGGACCTGCTTGATTTCCTGTTGCCGACTACCTGCTTGGACTATGACTACCCAGACATCTCCTATCCCAACTCTGGTTCATCCAATGACAACGCTGTTCTTTCCAGTCCTGAACCCAGCCTGTCTGACTATGAACTTCGCACTCTGGACCAGTCTGCGCGGTCTAAGGTCAGTGATTTCATAACCCAGCCTCAGCCACGCGGTCCGGCCCCGGTTTGTGGTGAGCACAACCGTAACACTTCCTCAAACTCGGAACTGGGATCTTACCGCTCTTGCCTGCTATTTACAAGGTGATCCAAGAGGGATCAAAAAAGATTACCCATATCTGCACTCAGCCCAAAAAGTTCCTAATACAATAAGGAAGACAGATAGGGGGTTATGCACTAAGCAGTGATAAGTGGGTTTTCTGGGTGCTATGCACAAAGCAGTGATAAGTGCTTTTAAGTGAGATAAATGCCTTTATAGCGTGATACTACCTGTTGTGAGATTCACAAATCAGTGATAACAGTGCAGTATCGTGCTATAATAGCTTTTTTTCCCACTTAAAAGCACTTATCACTGCTTTGTGAATCTCACAGCAGGCAATATTACGCTATAATGGCTTTTTATCTCACTTAAAAGCACTTATCACTGCTTAGTGCATAACCCCCATAGTTTTCAAATAATTTTAGTTTTAATTGGTCTTAATACACCTGGGCTATATATCAGAAATCTAAAAAACAAAACTGTGCGCTACTACCTAACTACCTATAAAGTTGAAATGTATATATATATATATACAGTGCAGTGACTATACCATCAATTTAGTGATAAAAAATGTATAAAAAATTAAACCACAACTCCCACAGTGAGATAATTATACATTAAATAATAAGTGCCACATAACCGTGTTGGGGATAATGGCGTCTGCAGCTGTAAACGCAGGGGTGGCTCAGCACCCCACACACACTAAGAGAATGGAAACAAAAGAAAACAGCGCACAACGCCAAATAGTGAAGCAAATTCAACAATATATTATAGAATTAAAAAGGGGGTAATATATCTGCGTACATGAAAAAAGTTGGTAAAAGGCATGTAGTGTGTATCACACTGTTTACCACTCGGCGGCTGTTAGCTGTAGATTCAGGTGCTTGCTTCCCTCTGCTGCTGCAGCTCAGTTGATTCTGGGGCAGGGCGTCAGTCTTTTCACTCCCAAGGGGATTTCCCTTCATGCAGCCAGGTTCAGCAGCTGGTACTGGGGCTCTGTGAAATCGCTCCTGCTTCCTGGCCGATATGAAGCTGCTCCTATACCTCGGCAGGTGTATCCTCTGCACAGAGGTTAAAACGCAGCTTGCTGGGGTGCCCTCAGCGTGCCACGATGCAGCAGTGGTGGATTCAATAGGGAAGTTTGAACAGTCTTACAAAGTCTCTCACAAGTGTCCAAAACAGCACACAGGATGAAATAAAAACAGGACAGGCCAATACATAGACAAAGGCCAATGTAAGCAGATATAAGGCAATAGAATGTTACATCCAACTAGTTTCGTAGAATTAACTACTTCTTCAGGGAATAAGTAGTTAATTCTACGAAACTAGTTGGATGTAACATTCTATTGCCTTATATCTGCTTACATTGGCCTTTGTCTATGTATTGGCCTGTCCTGTTTTTATTTCATCCTGTGTGCTGTTTTGGACACTTGTGAGAGACTTTGTAAGACTGTTCAAACTTCCCTATTGAATCCACCACTGCTGCATCGTGGCACGCTGAGGGCACCCCAGCAAGCTGCGTTTTAACCTCTGTGCAGAGGATACACCTGCCGAGGTATAGGAGCAGCTTCATATCGGCCAGGAAGCAGGAGCGATTTCACCGAGCCCCAGTACCAGCTGCTGAACCTGGCTGCATGAAGGGAAATCCCCTTGGGAGTGAAAAGACTGACGCCCTGCCCCAGAATCAACTGAGCTGCAGCAGCAGAGGGAAGCAAGCACCTGAATCTACAGCTAACAGCCGCCGAGTGGTAAACAGTGTGATACACACTACATGCCTTTTACCAACCTTTTTCATGTACGCAGATATATTACCCCCTTTTTAATTCTATAATATATTGTTGAATTTGCTTCACTATTTGGCGTTGTGCGCTGTTTTCTTTTGTTTCCATATCAGAAATCTGTCTGATATGACTGAGAAGCAAAAACTATGTGGTCACAACAAAATATCTAAAAATATCAAAAAAATAAGATGTTATTAACCTAATAAACTCATATATATATATATATATACACGCAAAGTCAATTGTTAAAAATCCCTGGTGGTGGGATACAAAGGTATATTGAAACAATGTCAGTATACAGATAGATATAGGGAAATCATTTATTTTGTAACAATATCCCCTGAGAGCAATTGTCACAAACCGATTGGCTTGTAACAAGGTAAGCAGATAAATTATCTTATGAATCCAAATAATGTCAGTATGGAAGTCTCAAATAGTGTAAAATATCCTGTCATAGCGGTGATTAGTAGCATATTCAGTGTTCATTGAATCATAGAAGAGGTACCATTTAGTATTGGAAATATATCCTTATGTCGCTGGTTGTTACCGAAGGGGGTTAATCATAATAGGGTGTAGTAATTCATTCAGCTATGTCGGCACACATCTCTAACACAGCAGAGCAGATCCATACAATATGGTGCCATTTCAAACTCTTTTTACACTTTTTACACCCTAGATTCCCTCTATATTCAGCAAGTGTTGTGACGGATCAATCAGAAGGTACAATGTGACCCATGAAAAATCCCCTGTATTTATTAAAACAGGGGTAAATCGTAAGTCACAATATAGTACTTAGATATATTTTTTATTGCATAGTACTCACACACATATTTTGCCCTTGCAGAGAAAACCTATTGAAGCTGTAAAATGATTACATACTGTACATATGCTGCATTGCTCTGGATCTCGGTTTAAGTATCCAAAGTCAGTCTTAGCTACATCCCCCTCATAGACACAAAGTAACATCTGAACTTAGGAAAAAGGGAATCCAACGCTCTACGGATTTTGTATCAAACTAATTTATTGCGCCACACAACGTTTCTACCTAAATGGGTCTTTCACAAGTGACTAAGCACTCGAGAAAGACCCATTTACACTGGCGACACACTTTATTCGAGCTCGGCTAGTCCCACGAATTCGGGTATACCCGGGTGTATTGAGGTTTGTGACTGTTTTCTGCCCGAGTGCATTGAGGTATTTTCCAGGCAGGGATTGAAGCATTTTATTCCCACTGGCTGCAATACTGCACAGTATATATATATACTGCATTACAATTCATGAATTTATGCCATCTGGTAGACACGCGAAGCATTGCAGCCTATTAAATCCTAATCATTATCATTTAACAGATCAGCCGCTTGTCAGCCAGGCATGAACCCAGGCTGGGAAGGCAAACGCAACGGGGCTTGTCAGAGGTGAGGAGCGGCGCATTCCAGGTATCTGCCAGGTAAATACTGGGTATTTGCTCGAATAAAGTGTGTCGGTGCAGTAGGTCGAAACGTTGTGTGGCGCAATAAATTAGTTTGATACAAAATCCGTAGAGCGTTGGATTCCCTTTTTCCTGAGAATTGCATTGGAATATTTTTGACAGGTACTCCTTGAACCAGCAGCACCTGTAAACTGTATGTATTTAATTTTTCAAATTTGGTGTGCAGCATATCCCTCTGTTTACATTGTCAACCCGGAACTTGGCATCCCTACCCATGCATTTCTAGGACTCTTATCCCAGGCCAAGGTCGACGTGTCACTCCCTACCTCTGCCCTGTGAGTTCCTATCCTAACTTGCAGTCAGCAATGTTACAACTGCTAACTCAGACAGCTACATTTATGACTGGAGAATTACGGTATTTGTGTAAAAGATAATTCTTCGCAGGCATAAAGTAACAGATAAGAGAACACACCAGTTTGGCATAATTGTCCAATCCATAAATGACCTCTCAGTTCTGAGCCTAAAAGAACTTTTCCCATATGCACGACTGGAAAACATTGGAATGAAATAATAATTCACTTCAATACCAGCAAAAGGGGACTTAACAGAAACACTAACAATTAGAAATATGTTTAACTTAATGGGTGTTATTCCAGACTTATTTTTACCATGTTGTCTATATAATGTATACAATGACAATTTCTCAGTGTGTCTTTCCAGTCACCTTCCACCACATGCTGGCCTTCATTTTTTTCTTAACATTCCACTTCTTACACATAACGTTTACACCCTTTGACCTCCTACGTGTTTCTGTGTTCATTTCCTGGGTCTTTTCCAACTCTAATCTCTGTTTCTAGGCATTTCTCATCCCTTTGCTGTACTGTATCTCTCTGATGGATCACTACCCCTTACCTCATCATTGCAGACCTTTTTTAGTACCATTTCTTTGCTTGGTAGAAATATAAAAAATGGTAGGCTAGGACTGCTTGACCTGAGGAAAAACACTTATCTTTAAAATCTATCATACAAATGTATCCTGTTAGAAATAACATTTAAAAAGATTTTGAATGGACAGATTTCGTTATCCGTTCAGTCGAGTACGACTCTTGGCCACTCTATGGATCAGTGTGCTCTATGTTTTCCAATCTCTCACGGCTTCTTACAATGTGCTATGTTCAGTCCAGTATCTTTCTTGATGGTATCTAGCACGCGAGTTCTTGGGCGGTCTCTTCCTCTTTTGCCACAGATCCTTCCAAGCATGTGAAACGCGTTAGAGCCTGTGTGTGGAGTCATCCCCTTTTTTATTTACTTGCCTATGGCCAAATAAATATTTTTATACATTCACAACCCAGGCTTACCTATTTTTTCACCGCGCTGTGCACCGCTGACATCCTTTCCCCACGGGATTCTACTTCCGGTTTGCAATCTTTTGCAGGGAGAACGCTGATCCGGATCACACTCGTGGAGGCTGTAAGTAGCTTACCTGATATTTATATGCATCATTACCCGAGGAGGATTGGCTATATTTGTGTTTAATAGTGGGTAGAGGTCCAGAGCCTGGTTATTGACATCCTAAGGACATCCCGTTTCCCCTTTATTACTTCTCCACTATGCCATTCCTCATTGTATAGGGGTCCAAGTAGCTATAATTGGCATTACATAAACAAACAGCCCCACTGAAAAATCGGAATCAACAAGGTGAATCACACAAAATGGAAAAGTGTGACTGATTATATATAAATTTAAAACCAGAGACAGAACATGAAACACAGACAGAGCTCAGTGCTACATCCATTGACACTAATACACGTACCGTGCCTATATATATCTTTAGAATAAAATGGTCTTTTAGTTTAACTCTTTGGCCAAAGTGTTGTAAGCCCTTGAGCCCCTCCAGGGCAGACCACGTCTCAAGGGTCCCAACACTAAAATAAATTCTTAATAACCTGTGCATTACCAGGAAGAATGATTTATAATAGATCTGTCAAAAACATATAAACCATGAACTCTGCAGCACTTGTTACTTGGGGTTATTTGCACCCCTATTTCTCTTAATTACGAGCTTAAACTTGATGAAGACTCATCCTCTTATTTATTTTTTATTTCATCTTATTTAATATACTGGGCGAACATTTGGGTTTGCCAAATTAAAACTCACACACACTTACAGGTATGCACAAAAGTTTGAATTCTGAAAAGGTTTACTCATTCATTTCTTTGAAATGTCCTTCTTATTTTTAGTTTTTTATTTCCATAATTTTGTTAAAATCCAAACAGGTGCCATAGAGCTCTGCGCGGGAAACCTCAGAGTGGTGACCCCCCCAGAGATATTGTAGCACGATTCCACCATTTTCGCACCAAGGAGGAGGTGTGCAGGATCGCCCGTGAAGCTAAGACCCTTGAGTTCGAGGGGGTCAAGCTCCAGATATACCAGGACTTGGCCCCTGCCACCTTAAATAAAAGAAAGGCTCTGACTCCAATTACAAAAGTTCTCCGAGAGCACAGCATCAGATACAGATGGCTGTTTCCCTGTGCCCTCCTTTCAATTAAAAATGGTGTTGCTTACACTTTAAAAAACCCAGAAGGTGGAGAAGACTTCCTCGCCAAGCTCGGGGTCACTGGAGCCATACTTATCCCAGCCCACCCACCATCCGTCAACACCAACCCCCTCACTCCCTCGTGGAACAAAACAGGGACCCCCCGCGCTAAGCAGCGTGTGGCGCGGGAGGCTTCAGGCTCCAACTGATCTCATTCAGCACGAGTTCACAACCTCCCAGTCGTCCCGGAATGAATCTTTGCTCAAGCCCACTGTCCCACCAGATATCACCCGGACTTACCCCCAGATGTCAGCTTTAGCCCGGAGCAGATCCGTATGCGGTTTTGGAGCGGCAGCCATCTTGGTCCTGTCCTCCTCTGTGCGGAGCGGGAGCAGCAGGGGTTTTGGCGTGAAGGAACGCTGACGTCATCCGCAGGCTCCATCTTCAAATGAGATCTCGGCCGCAGGCTGATGACGTCGGAGTGGCCGGGACAATGTGACACGGGACAGCCCCTCCATGGCCGATGGGATGGGAGGGGGAGACTCGGAGGTTGAGCCCCTCTCCCTACTCTCGGGTCCCAGCCCGATTACCCGGGGGGGGGGTCCGCGTGTCCCAGCGTCACCACCCACAGCTTTGCCCCTCTTACTACATACTTCCCGTCTTCTCGCGGGATCTCGGCCGCGGTCTGGTGACGCCAGAGCGGCCGGGACTTCTCTGCAGGAGGCGGTCCCTCCGCGACCCCGGATGGAGTGAGGGGGAGACGCGGAGGTTGAGCCCCTCTCCCTACTCTCGGCCCGCTTACCCGGGGGGGGGGGGAGTCCGCGTGTCCCAATGTCGCCGCCCGGGTCGTTGCCTCCGCGGTACATTCACAAGCTTACTACATACTTCCCATCTTCTCGCGGGATCTCGGCCGCGGACTAGTGACGTCAGAGCGGCCGGGACTCCTTTGCAGGAAGCGGTTCCTCCACAACCCCAGACAGAGTAAGAGGGGGAGAGGGAGACTCAGAGGTCGAGCCCCTCTCCCTACTCACGGGTCTCGGCCCGCTCACCTGGGGTGCCTGGAGGATATATGTAGGTCCAGTCATCACCAATCATATCCTTGCCCCCCACACAACACCTAACTAACATAAATAAAATTAATAAATAAAGATTAACTCCATGTTAAACAATGCCCCACATAGGGTGACACAGGGTCTGGGAACCACACAAGAAAGGAGTTAACCCCATATGATCCCATTTAACAGAGAAGATTAACATTCCATTAAACAATAGTAGTATATATTGAGAAGATATGATATATGGGTTAATGGTATATTATTATTGTTATGTTGTGGTATACGTATATGTATGTATATATGTATGTATATTTATATGAGTATGCGTATGTTTATGTGTGTATGTAGATAAGTATGTATACTATTGCATATTACTATATATGCTATATAGGATTCCGATATGATAACTATACGTTATTTCGGTTGGGATGTCTACGGTGGGCTACGAGAAGGTCTATTATGTCACGTCGTAAGGACTACATCGGTGCTAGAGACATTTTAGCACTTACGGATTCGTTCGATATAAGTATATTTAGATATCTCTATATTAGGGAGTGGGTTATACGGAGGATATATACAATACAATATACATATTATCTGTTTCTACGGGTTGAAATTATCGCATGTATTGTATCCATATGCTCTTATACATAGGCTACTGTTTCTCGTGTCATATCTGCCTTATATGTTCAGGAAGATAGTGTACGGACACATATATATACATTTTTGAAATCTGATAAGTTAGCTTAATAAAAGCTGTTTAGAAGCTGTTCACATTAGATAAGAATACAAATATAAGGGCTCAACGGCCTAAGGTTACTGTTATTTTGTCAAGGTTAACCCCGCTAGCCCCATTGCCAGTAATAGTACGATCTAGATTACAATCAGGATTCACTGTTGACGGTCATTAGGGTCACTGTCAGTGGCACTGGGTTGCTGTCGCTATCATTTTCTGTCGCAGTTCACAAAATATGCATTACTTTTTCCTTTTTGAAGAGTGCCGGGGGAGATACTCCCCCTCGAGCATGTGTCCCCTTCATCGGTCCCCAAATATGAGGGACCGATTCCAAGACCCAGGGTGGGATGTCTTCAACACAGGAGACTGGCCCATCTTTAAGATGGAGTCGGAAAACCAACCCTATGGGCACAGGAGCTACTCTCGGGGGCTCCCGAGATACGCCCTTGTTTTTTGTTTATCCCTTTTTACAATTTTGTTATTATTTTCCCTTTCCCGTTTTAGCCCTCTTGTCGTTTCCCCTGTCTTGCCTACCTTTCCCTGCCCTCTCCCTTTCCCTTCCCTCTCCAGGAAGCATAGATTCCACCCAGAGCGTCTAGCCGACACGATAGTTTGGGACACATCCGCAAGAAACCTCAGACATAATTTCACAAGTAAGTATACAGATCACTATATGCATCATTCCCTGCTTCGTAAAACATGGCGTTAACATTAATCTCTCACAATGTGAAGGGCTTTAATAGCCCAATCAAAAGAAAGCTTGCTTTTACAGATTACAAAAGAAAACAAGCAGATGTGTTGTTTCTACAAGAAACGCACTTTAGCAATAATAGCTCCCCCAAGTTCCTAGACAGGGGCTTCTCCCAATTTTATACAGCATCAGCATCAGTCAAAAAACGTGGGGTAGCCATCGTATTTAACAACTCAATCCCATTTGTTCTCCAGACAATCAAAAAAGATGTAGATGGTCGTTATATCATTTTAACAGGGACCATACATGAGCAGCCTATTACGTTGGCCTCCCTCTACGCTCCCTGTACACAGGATGCGTCCTTTTTTGACAGATTCTTCCGCCTGCTAAAATCAGCAGCTAAGGGATATACTATAATAGCAGGAGATTTTAACATCACAATGCAATCTTCATTAGACAGATCAGGGGGACATGACTCAGATAATAAAAAAGCTCAAAATTCCCTGCACAATGCCCTGAAAGATAATCAACTAGTAGACATATGGAGGGAACTCCACCCTACGACAAAGGACTACACTTTCTATTCCCACCCACACACCTCATATAGCAGAATCGATTATCTCTTCGTTTCGTGCCACTTGGTTCCTAAGGTCAATCATACAAAGATCCATGATATTTCATGGTCTGACCATGCACCAATTGAGCTCAGGTGCAACAATATTCAAGCCAATCGACCAGGCGCAAACTGGAAACTTAATGAATCTATCCTTAAAATACCAGAAACTTGCGAAACGATAGGTCAAGAAATAACTCAATTCTTTGAGATAAACACAGGCTCTGTGGAGTCCCATATGACTTTATGGGAGGCTCATAAAGCAATGCTAAGGGGCATAATAATCAATCTCACTGCCAAAAGAAAACGAGTGAGGGATTCCAAAATTCGGACGCTCCAATCCAAATTGCATTCCCTTTCACTGAACCACAAGATCAATCCCGACCCACTTATGACACAGGAACTTAAAGATACAAAAATTGAATTAAATATGTTATTGACTTCCCGGGCGGATAACTCCCTATGTTGGTCTAAGAGGAAGTTTTATGAAAAAGCTAACAGGCCGGATACGATGCTGGCGCGCGCACTGAAGGATAGGCAAAGTTTAATATCCAAGCTATACGCTTAAAATCGGGTGTACTTACGGCCAACCCTAAAAAAATAGTAGAAGAATTCGGTTCTTTTTATGGTTCCCTATACGACGGTAAGAAGGTGGCACACAATAACAACACGAGCAGCGCACTGAGAGATTTCTTAGCCAGCTCAAAACTAGAGAGATTGACAGAGATAGACAGAGAAGCTACTGTATGGGCGCTGACTTCACATTGGAAAAAGTGTCGCAGGCCATCAAGGAGCTTAAGCCATCAAAGGCACCAGGCCCTGATGGCTTTTCGGGGCTTTATTATAAGAAATTTTCCGAGTCACTTGCTCCGAGGCTGCTCCAAATGTTTAATGCTATCTTAGCAGGAGCCCCTATTCCTGGGGACATGCTGCGAGCGTCTATATCACTTATACATAAACCTGGCAAGGATCCGCTAAATTGTAAAAGCTATAGGCCAATATCTCTAATTAATACCGATATCAAAATATATGCGAAATTATTGGCCAATAGATTAAGTCTTATCCTACCCAGACTAATACACCCAGATCAGGTCGGTTTTGTTAAGGGGAGGCAGGCAGCGGATAACACCCGACGATTTATTGATCTGTTGGAATTGGCTAACAAAAATAACACACAAAGCATGCTATAAAGTCTGGATGCAGAAAAAGCTTTTGATAGGATAGACTGGCCATACTTAAAAGAGACGCTCGCGGCATTTGGCTTCGGAAACCGGGTGAGTGGAGCGATTATGTCACTATACTCAGGCCCAACCGCCAGGGTCATACATCAGGGCTTCCCCTCGGTCCCATTTCAAATCCAAAGTGGCACAAGACAGGGATGCCCTTTATCTCCCCTCCTGTTCGCCCAATGTATTGAACCACTCGCGGCACGAATTCGAGATAGTCTGGATATCTCAGGGTTAAACGTTTACTCCCAATCACATAAAGCGGCCCTGTATGCTGATGATATCCTATTAATCATCTCCAAACCCCTTACCTCATTACCTAACCTGTTCGACTACTAGATAAATTCTCCAAGGTCTCAGGTTTCAAGATTAACCAATCCAAATCTGAAGCTCTGAATATCAACCTCCCTAGACATACAGAGAAATTACTGAAACTAAATTTCAATTTTAACTGGCAAAAGAATTCGATAAAATATCTGGGGATCTATATCACCAAAGATGCAAAAAGTATTTATAAAGCAAATTATCCCAAACTGATCTGGACCCTAAAACAAGACCTAATCAGATGGTCTTCCAAGAAAATTTCTTGGATTGGAAGGATTCACAGCGTTAAGATGAATCTACTTCCCCGTATCCTATACCTCTTCCAGACACTACCTGTGCCACTCAAACTGAAGGACATACTCTCACTTCAGTCTGGAATATCTAATTTCATCTGGGGAGGTAAAAAACCGAGAGTAAATAAATTAACTATGAAGAGACCTATCTTAGTGGGTGGCCTAGCGGTACCCTGCCTGTTGTCATATTTTAAAGCGGCTCAATTAAGCCAGGTCATACAATGGCATTCCGACCCCAAATTAAAAAGATGGGTAGAGCTCGAACATGCGGCTTGCTCCCCTTTAGAGCTTAACAATTTGATTTGACTACCTAAAACATCAAGGAAAAACACTATTTTACCGCTCACCTCAATGGCTAACTCCATATCTGTTTGGGAAGTATCTAGATTAAAAAACTCACTTTCCTCAGCAAATTCCCTGATGTCACCCATTTGGAATAATCCTAGCTTTGCGCCGGGTCTTATTGGTCATAATCACTCAATTTGGAAACAAAAAGGCTATGCTAGACTCAAAGATCTGGAGGGCTATGATCTAAAAATTAAATCTTTTGACCATCTCAGACTAGAAAAAGACATTCCCCACGCTGAATTCCATAAATACCTCCAGCTCAGATCATTCTATAATAAATTCGCCCCATACCCCCCATTGATGAATTTTGAAAAGCTATGTCGGGCAGAAACCGACACTAAGGGACTCATATTTACGATACACAGAGAGGTAGTCGAGCCTGCAGTTTCAAAGCACCAATCACCTACATTCCGTACCCAATGGGAAAGAGACCTAGGGGAGACCCTGGACGACGAAGAGTGGAATGCTACAGTATATTCTTAGGAGCCGCAAAAACTTCTATATGCACCACACTGAAGGAGAACGCATATAAAGTTCTTATGAGATGGTACCTCACCCCACTCAAATTATCTAAGTTTGTACCAGGGTCCTCCCCATTGTGCCCTAAACAATGTGGAGGAACAGCTGACCTGTGACATATGCTGTGGTCTTGCCCGCTGATATACCCGCTATGGGAAAAGATCAGAAATTGGATCCAGAGAGTATTCGATCTCACTATTCCCCCAGACCCGTGGCTGTTTCTCATGAACAGACCACTAAAGGGCCTATCAAAATCACACAATAAATTAATTGCACATTTTGCTCTAGCTACGCGGTGCGAGATCGCAGCACTATGGAAACGCCCCGATATTCCAATTATCCCAAAGATTCGGAATCGTATTTGGTTTATCTGCCAGATGGAAAAGTTAACGAGCTTAGTTAACGACACTGGCGACAATTATCTAAAAGTCTGGGCCCCCTGGCATGC
This sequence comes from Ascaphus truei, assembly GCF_040206685.1. Taxonomy (NCBI): domain Eukaryota; kingdom Metazoa; phylum Chordata; class Amphibia; order Anura; family Ascaphidae; genus Ascaphus; species Ascaphus truei. The sequence goes on along the minus strand of NC_134484.1, from coordinate 457,851,202 downwards.
CCAAACAGACATCCCTGGGGTAGAGCGTAACACAATTTGGCTATAATAGTAATAAATGCGTTCTCCTTCGGGGGCATGATAACCAACCCCACACTTAGAACCTCACACTCCTTACGCCCAATCACTTATATTACCGAAAGGCCTCGCTAGTTGATACACAGTCCTCGCGCCGTCCTGGTGTCCCCCGGAGACAGATGTATTTTTATCTCTAGATACCCCTTCCCTTTCTCCTTCCCCCCCACCCCCTCCTTTACCCCCTCCCTTTTTTTTTTTTTTTTTACATTTTTAATTATTATTTACCTTAGTACCTTACAGTACACATGATGATTCCCACTCACGTAGCAAAGTAGGGCTTGAAAAACTACGTGAGTTTGTTATGCCTTTGTTATTGTATATGCTATGCTAAACATGCACCTGATGCCTTTTTTCTATGTATATCATGCAGTTATGTATAATAAAATACAAGTTATATAAAAAAAAAAAAATCCAAAAAAATCATTTTGTGAACCAAAATACCAGTAAAATACCAGTAAAAGTGCTAGCCTTAAAAATATATACAGATGAAGCCGCCATTATTTCTCGCACTGGCGTGCTGCAATGGGGCACACACAAGGCACCGGCGGGGACCAAGTACCATTTTAAATGCATAGCCATGTGTAAAAAGGGGGTAATGCAAAGCAAGGCAGGGATAAGGCGCCAGTGGGTGCAATAAAGCCTTTCCCCTCTGGAATCTGCTATTGAAGTATTCACATTTCTGCGTAACTGCAACTTGACTAACACGTCAGTATTCTGTATGCACCAATTAGATTGTAAGTTCTTCGGGGCAGGGACTCCTTTTCCTAAATGTCACTTTTATATGTGAAGCGTTTCTACCCATTATGTGTTATTTGTTATTTATATAATTATGTCACGTGTATTACTGCTGTGAAGCATTAATGGCGCTATACAGTATACAGTAAATAAAGATATACATACATACATACTGTACATACATACATACATACATACATACATACATACCTCATAGAAAGTGAAGGAGGAGCACATGCACTGGTAATACATATTGATGGTTGTAGTGGTGATATGGTTGGTGACAACAACATACACAGCAATTGAATCCCTTAATTACATCTTGAAACCCAGTTTAACATGTGGCCATGAACTGTAAAATAGAAGATTTATGAACACATCTTAAATTACCAACCATGTAATTACCTCATATTATTAGAACTGTTTAGTAAATCTGAGCCTTTGTTCTACTAATGAGGTAATTAATTACATTACTGGTAGTTGTAGATGAGCTCATAAAAGATACACAACAGCCCTTGGTTGTTTGGACACGTTGTCTCAGATTAAATGGCGCTAATTCATTACATACTTTACAACTCATTAAAAACGAGCAGGGCTCTAACGCCGTATCTGTTTCACACATCTGGCCCAGTTAATTTAACTGACACAACTGACTAACTACTGGCTGATCTGCTTAATGAATCTTAAACACACCCTGCTCTATACTTTGGCTTTGTCACTGTTTAGAAAACGCAGAATTGTAATGGATAGGGAGCTGGGTACCTGTAATATAGCTCAGGGCTCCCTGAAACTATAAAACAACTCAGATCTAATCCCCTTCTTCTTCGGGGTTAGTTTCTTGTGTTCTATATTTGGAACTGTTTGCAAAGAACAGGTGATATGTTCCTCAAAAGAAAGAAATTGCAGGAGAATGTTGTATTTACTGCAGACTCAGTAGTGTGGCTCATGAATGGTTTAAATAAGATCAGAGGGGCAGAGATTTGACATGAAGGAGATGATTCACTTTGTTCTAATCGTGCACTGCCACCTGGAAACTCCCATTGACTGGACAATGCGTTTCCATGCACTAGTACCTTATCAACCATATAAAACTGAATGAATAACCCCCCCTTAGCCTGGTACTTCTCTGAGATAAATGAGAAGATATTCAAACCTGAATACTTGTGGACAGCAAAGGACTGGTTGGTGTACTATATTCGGCTAATGTAGTGTGCCTGGTTGGATCAGCACTCAGTAGTAGACAAAAATAATAAAGAATAGGGAAAAATACATTCATGTTGCTTTTGGTACCAACTGGATTTCTTTATTAATGTACAGAAAAATAAAAAAAATCAACCACCATGTACCATGTGATGGCTTCCATTTTTTTTTTTTTTTTTTGCTAGTGTGACGTCATCTTGAAAGGAGGGAAGCATATGCTACCTGATTGGCTGACTTCCTTCCCTTTGGAATTACATCAAATTACTGTATATAAAAAAAAAGGAAAGCAATCACATGGTACATCTACCAATCGGATTGGTGATGTACCATTTGTCAGTCAAATGTGACATCACAGGCCTTATTTAAGCCACATACACACACACATACATTCAACAAACACATTACCCCCAATAAACATTAAAATATAATACAAACACCTAAAGCATCGCAACTTCCTAATATACATGTAACCCCCCTATCTCCCTGCCCCCCTCCCCCCTTCTCCCTCACACCCCTCCCCTGATCCCCCCCCCCCCCCCGGCTGCAGGGATAGTGTGTTCATATAAAAAATGAGGTAGATATACAGTCTTTTGCCTGGACAGAGTTTACACTTCCTCAAAGGTGTGTGGTAGCTCAGCGGTTTACTGTTCTTCTCGGGGTACCTTCTGAAGGTTCGTCCCAAGGTTGTAGTGAGGGGTGATGAAAAATAATGGAAAAGCGCCAGGAACATTTAACTGGTGATCTCTATTGATTAGCTGCAGTATCATTCATCAGGACCGGGTTTGGGCATAGGCAGTAGGAATCACATATTGTAGGCATTCTTCACCATGAAGTATATGGATAGGGAGGGCTCTCTTTTTAACCCTTCCTCTACTGCCTATCAGCTTTCCCAGCTTTCTGATAAAATCCTACCTGTCATGTAGCAGCCATGCTTTTAAGTATATATGTTTCAAGTATTTATGAAGTTTAAAAAGGAAGGAAGACTTTTGAATCACTCACTCATCTCTTCTCTTTCCTCAGGTAAAAACATATTCCAATTGTCTGTCTATCCTGATATCCTCCCATGCTGTGTATTTAGTTCTATTTAGGTAAAAACATATTCCAATTGTCTGTCTATCCTGATATCCTCCCATGCTGTGTATTTAGTTCTATTTAGGTAAAAACATATTCCAATTGTCTGTCTATCCTGATATCCTCCCATGCTGTGTATTTAGTTCTATTTAGGTAAAAACATATTCCAATTGTCTGTCTATCCTGATATCCTCCCATGCTGTGTATTTAGTTCTATTTAGGTAAAAACATATTCCAATTGTCTGTCTATCCTGATATCCTCCCATGCTGTGTATTTAGTTCTAATAAGGTAAAAACATATTCCAATTGTCTGTCTATCCTGATATCCTCCCATGCTGTGTATTTAGTTCTATTTAGGTAAAAACATATTCCAATTGTCTGTCTATCCTGATATCCTCCCATGCTGTGTATTTAGTTCTATTTAGTATTTATGAAGTTTAAAAAGGAAGTTCAAAAAGAAGTGGAAAAGTGGACATCACCTACTGCTTCTGATTCCTGCTTTTGATCTACGTTGGAAAAGAGGATATCATCTATCTAAGACTGCACATCTCAACACTTAACTATTGCTGTGATGCCGCCTTTATTTTTTATATTTGCTGCACTCGCACTTATTTTCAAATTATGCACTTCCTTCTACCAGTCTCCTTATGTCTCTAACTCTATTCATATATCTCCATCTCTCCTTTCTTCCCCACTTCTCAGTTCACATGAACTCCTTTCTTACCTGCGTCCTCTGTCACCACACAGCTATACCTCCTGCACTAAAACACACCCCTACAAATCATCCTCACACATCCTCTTTCTATCCATGCTTCTCCTCCTTGCTTCTGGGGATATCTCTCCCAATCCTGGTCCCTGCCTTATTTCTACTTGCTCTCGTCCTCGCCTCCCACATACAACTTCTACTCCTTCTGGTGTTAACCCCTCCAACCTCATACCCATCCCCTGCCACCCTCCCTCCTCTCTCCCTTTCTCCTGTGCCCTTTGGAATGCTCGCTCCCTCTCTAACAAGTTCCTCTCTGTGCATGACTTCTTTCTCTCTCACTCCCTGCTTCTCTTTGCTATAACTGAGACCTGGCTCACTCAGTCTGACTCTGCTCTGGAAGCTGCCCTCTCTTATGGTGGCCTTTCCTTCTCCCACACTCCGCGCCTTGATGGCAGGGGTGGAGGTGTGGGGCTCCTGCTCTCCTCTCTCTGCCGTTACCGAACTATTCCTATTCCCCCCTCTCTTGCCTTTCCCTCCTTTGAGGTTCACACTGTCCAGATCTTCTCTCCTCTCCCTGTTCATGTGGCGGTCATGTATCACCCACCTACCTCTACTCATCCCCCTTCTGCCTTTCTCTCTCACTTTGAATCCTGGCTCTCTTTCTTCCTCTCCTCAGACTCCCCTGTTCTTCTCCTTGGGGACTTCAATTGCCACATTGATGACCCCTCTCTCCCTTGGGCTTCCCGCTTTCTTTCTCTAACCTCTTCTTTTGGCCTTCAACAGTGGACTGCAGCCAGCACCCACAAGGATGGCCACTACTTAGACCTGGTTTTCACTAAAAATTTCTCTCTCTCTGATTTCTCCATTTCCCCTTTTCCTCTCTCTGACCATCACCTCATCTCATTCTCTCTATCTCGCTTCACAACTTCTCCACCTCCATCTACACCCCGGTTCTGCAGAAACCTGCGCTCTATTCACTTACCTGACTTTGAGTCCACGTTACACTCCTCCCTCTCCTCTCTCAGATCTGCTACAGACCCTGACAAACTGGTCAGGAACTACAACTCTGCCTTGTCCTCCTCTCTTGATCTACATGCCCCGCTTTCTCTCTGCCGCACTCGCCCTTTTAACCCTAGACCCTGGTTAAATTCCCACACGCGCATGCTGCGTTCCTCCACTCGTTCCTCTGAACGCCTCTGGAGGAAATCTCATACTCTCGCAGACTTCCTTCACTACAAATTTATGCTATCCTGTTTCAACTCTGCCCTCTCGCAAGCTAAACAAGCCTACTTTTCTTCACTAATCAACATGCACAAGTCTAACCCACGCCGACTGTTCTCTGTCTTTGATACTCTACTCAAACCACCCTCCGCTGCCTCTCCTTCCTCCATCTCCGCTCAGGACTTTGCTGACTATTTTAAGGAAAAGGTGGAATCCATACGTCAGAACATCCCCTCTGTTTCTTCCTCCCATCCTACACCTCTTCCTAACTCTCCTCCTGCCTTCCTTGGCTCTTTTTCCACTGTCTCAGAGGAGGATGTGTCGCTGTTGATCGCCTCTTCTCCCTCTACCACTTGCCCTCTTGACCCCATTCCCTCCCATCTCCTAAAACCTCTTGCTCCTACTATAATCCCTACGCTCACGCACATTTTTAACTCCTCCCTCTGCTCTGGAACCTTTCCATCCTCCTTCAAACATGCAACAGTCATACCATTACTCAAAAACAGCAAGCTTGACCCTACCTGTCTTTCTAACTATCGGCCTGTCTCCCTCCTGCCTTTTGCCTCTAAACTCCTTGAACGTCTTGTATACGCTCGCTTGCTCCATTTTCTCAACACCTATTCTCTCCTAGACCCTCTACAATCTGGCTTCCGTACTGCTCACTCCACGGAAACAGCCCTCACTAAAATAACTGATGACCTCCATGCTGCCAAAGACAGAGGTCATTACACTCTGCTCATATTACTCGACCTCTCTGCAGCATTTGACACCGTGGACCACCCTCTTCTCCTTCACATTCTCCATACTCTTGGCATTCGGAACAAAGCTCTATCCTGGATCTCATCCTACCTCTCCCATCGTACTTTCAGTGTCTCTTCTGCTAATACCTCCTCCTCCTCTATTGATCTCTCTGTGGGGGTACCCCAGGGCTCTGTCCTGGGACCTCTTCTCTTTTCTCTTTATACACTCTCTCTAGGTGACCTAATAACATCTTTTGGGTTTAATTATCACCTCTATGCTGACGACACACAAATATATTTCTCAACACCCGACCTTACACCTACTGTACAAACCAAAGTTTCTGAATGTCTCTCTGCTATATCATCCTGGATGGCCCTCCGCCGCCTTAAACTCAACATGGCTAAAACAGAGCTCCTCATACTTCCTCCCAAACCTGGCCCTACTACCTCCTTCCACATTACTGTTGGAACTACGATCATTCACCCAGTAGCCCAAGCACGCTGCCTTGGGGTCACACTCGACTCCTCTCTCACATTTGCCCCTCACATTCAAAACATTTCTAAAACCTGTCGCTTTTTCCTCCGCAATATAACAAAGATACGCCCTTTCCTCTGTTGCTCGACTGCTAAAACTCTGACTCAGGCCCTCATTCTCTCCCGTCTTGATTACTGTAACCTCCTGCTGTCCGGCCTTCCTGCCTCTCACCTGTCTCCCCTACAATCTATCCTTAACGCTGCTGCCAGAATCACTCTACTCTTTCCTAGATCTGTCTCAGCATCTCCCCTCATGAAATCCCTCTCCTGGCTTCCGATCAAATCCCGCATCTCACACTCCATTCTTCTCCTCACTTTTAAAGCTTTACACTCTTCTGCCCCTCCTTACATCTCAGCCCTAATTTCTCGTTATGCACCATCCAGACTCTTGCGTTCTTCTCAAGGATGTCTTCTTTCTACCCCCTTTGTATCTAAAGCCCTCTCCCGCCTTAAACCTTTTTCATTGACTGCCCCTCACCTCTGGAATGCCCTTCCCCTCAGTACCCGACTAGCACCCTCTCTATCCACCTTTAAGACCCACCTTAAGACACACTTGCTTAAAGAAGCATATGAATAGGACTGTGGCTATTCTGAACACATGGCACATAAAGCTTGGCCCCCTGCAGATGCACTTACCAGAACTCCCTCCTACTGTCTCTGTACGTTCTCCCTACCTACCAATTAGACTGTAAGCTCCTCGGAGCAGGGACTCCTCTTCCTTAATGTCTAAAGCACTTATTCCCATGATCTGTTATTTATATTATCTGTTATTTATTGGATTACCACATGTATTACTGCTGTGAAGCGCTATGTACATTAATGGCGCTATATAAATAAAGACATACAATACAATACAATACAATGTGACAGAATCCTTCTTTTCTGATGAAGGTAATTCTAGGGCCCTATACTGGAAGATACTTTCCCTGCCTGAAAAATAATAAAAATGAATTCAGATGCTGTTAACACCGCAGGCCAGCATGACCTGGAGAACTCCTTGAGGGGTCTAATTTTGGGTGCAGATGATAATAGGATCCCTGATGTTAGGGATCCCTGGAGACTTTCTTGATGGTAAAGTCCTCCTTGGGGGTCTGAAATAAGAGGGTGGGTCTCCACCTTTTATAACTAGGTAAATTAACCAATGATCTGCCCCTAGTAACTGGTCAGATTTGAATGTTGCCACATGTCACTCATCCTGACATGTGACCCTCCAGCTTTTTCTAGAAATCACCAGGCCTGAAAGTGCAAAATTTTAGTAACAAATATAGTGGGGAACTGACTCACAAGCCTAGCCTGGTGAGACATTAACCCTGGCACTGCCTTCAGCTACCAGGGCTGACATGCAGGGCATGGGGAATATTTTAGCATTAGGGGTCACCTATAATAACAAAGACCAGCAAAACGTTATGCATTTTTTCCCGTGTTTTTATTTTACATCAATAAATTTATGTCAAAAGAATAGCTGAGCATTTCCTTCTCTCTTTTTTGTAATTAAATTAACTTGTATGAGAAAAACATAGAATAGCTTAGAAATACTTGGAGCAGATTCTACTCCGCAAGGTACATTTAACTATTCCAGATCGTAGCCTGGATCCAATAAACAATAGTTTATATTTTAATATTTTTATAACCACCAGAGGATAATAAACAGAAATTAAAATCCCCTTAATTGTAAGAGCTTTCTTAACTCATCCCAAGTAAACTAGTTAAATATTTGAAGCTGTCCTCTTATCGGCGCCCCTGGAATTGTAGAGGTGTATTTAAATGTCTCCAGAATGTGTTTCTATACTTGAATTGGGAGTGCTTTAATGTATTTTTCCCAATTACACATGGATTTTGTTATTCTAATCTCTTTATCCATTATAATGGCCATTCTTTCAATAAACACTGCTGTAAACACCAAATTATCTCGACTCTTTGTCAGTGGGGAACAACCATTCGATTAGAATCATTTGTTTTTTTACAAAATAAGTATGACATCCCCTGCTAACAGAATTGAGGAATTTCCAGCTCCCACTGATCTAAATGACCAAACAATGGTGCTCCAAGATCATTGAAATCAGGATTTCTACAATTGTGTCGGGGTATTGTAAAACCTTACACCCAAAATGTATTTACTTGTCGGCAATGCTAAAAGCAATGTGCCCGATCTGCATGTGGTGTACTGCAGTTAAAAGTTCTGACTGGTATGTCTTTATATTTAGAGAGTATTGAAAATATGGAAATATACTGTATACAGTATGCTCTATGCATTACTTTTAATTGGTAATAACCACTTAGGTAATTAAAAGGTCACTGGCTAGTAGCTGGTGTTTAAAATGCTGGTTCAGGTCTGGCGAATAGGGCTTTTGCCCATTACTGTGTGTGGTGGTGGTGGTAGGTGGGGGGGCAGGTGTTGTCGGGGGGAAAAGGGGGATAGTAGGGTGCCCATTGATTGCCAATGTGGCTGTCTGTGCCCCCATTGCAGGCGCAGATAACTACAATTACTAATCTACAAAATATGGTTGTAATAAGTGATGTTAAGCATTAGAGGAGAACCAGGCTGGAGCTCCACTATTTAGCAGACATCTAAGAGCTCTACCTCCCAGAAGTCCTCATAGGCATTGATGTTTGCACCTCCTGGTGAGAGGATTTTGTGTCTGACTCATTGATCAGTTCCAAAGTTCGGGGAAACAGTTTCAAGTGAGGAGAATCCTGCTTGAGCAGCCAACACAACATAGACAAACAAACTCTTCAAAGTACAGGTCTCCTCTAAGACAGAGATACAAAGCAGAGCTCTACTCACAAGTTCATAATACAATTCTCCATTTAATGTGACAGCCAAGAACAGTGGAAAGACAACGTTTCATGTCCCATATGGACCTTTCATCAGGATGAGGCTGACGAATCCTGTAGATTGATTCTGCTGTAAGATCTCCTTCAGCTTCTTTAGATTTAATTTCAGCATCTGAATTAGGGGTATCACTTCTGGTAGTGTCATCTAAACTCAATTCCCATGTGATTACTTCAAACGGTTCTAATACACACATGGGCCATTCGTTTCCACTGTGTTGGAGCAAAGGAGGTAGAGGGATTAGGTTGTACTGTATGATACCTATTATTGGACCAACAAATAGTTAATGTTACAAGCTTTTGGACCTATCAGGGTCCTTCTTGCAGTGAGGTTACCACAACACGTGGGTTGCCTGAGGGTAGGCTAATTCAGAGCTTCAAACATGAAACATATACAGTAGAGCTAACTTTCAGAATATTAGAACAATTAAATGTCCCGAACAGAGCTGGGTCCATTGCCAGAAAATGGAGTTCAAGTCCACTGTTCTCACAGTAGACACAAAGTATCCACAGAAACCGATCTTGTGACAGGTTGTCTCCTCCATCAGAGTTCCAGGGTGCGTGTCTGCCTGATTCACGCAGAATGCAGCCTTTTGAGAGATCCAGTCTTTTACAGCTCTCTAATGAGCCACCTGGAAGCTGGCTATTTAGCCCAGGCTGCTCTCAGCCTAGGATTTAACCCTGTCACATTCCTCTACTGTTTGTATGTGGCTGGGGCTAAACACGGCTGAAGCCTTATCTGTGATATCTGGTTGCAATGGATGTGGGGAGGAATTCACTTCCACGGTATGCATCTTGGATAGGCCAGCGATATGTAGAGCAGCTTGCATGGGAGTGGAAATTGCATCTTATTCGGACAGAGTTGGTAAAGCGTAAGATGCCCAATGGGCAGTGACTGTCATGTACAGTAGTCCTTAGTTTGATGTATCCATATATACAGGTGTGTGGTTAAAGCAGAAGTCCAGGTTTAATTTCTTCTTTTTTTTTTTTTTTAGGATAGGGACAGCGGTCTCCGGATCTGAACCGCATTGATCTCAACTCCGGAGACTTTTTGCTTCCTGAAATACTTACCTTCATATGGGGTACAGGTACTGTATCTCTGGAAAGTTGAAAAGTCCTGGTGACGTGAGCAAATAGGAAGCCACAAGGGAGGACATCCCCGCTTCTGGTTGGCCCGTGTGACGCGAGACATTTAAGCCGCCATTTCGTTAGGCACACACCGCCCTGCCGAAGCTGCTATAGGCACCCCTTACAGAGGTATATATCTCAGGAAGCAGGTGGTTTCCAAAGCTGAAATTAATGGGGTTCAGCTCAAGATACTACTGCTTCAACACGATGTAAACAAAAGGAAGAAATGCACCCTGGATTGTTGTTTTAAATGCAAAGAGAGCACAACAGAAGCCTTCATGGCCTTGCTGACTTTGATACACACCTACCTGTGGTTCTCTGAAATGACTTTCCTGCAGAAACTTCTTCTGGATGGAAATGTAAAGCATGGGCATAGAGTTGCCATTGGCCAGCAAAATCCTGGCAAGTCAATAGCAGATATGGGACACGTATCTAACGGTACCATGGAGCTGGTGGTTTCTATCTCCAGGAGTAATTTAATTATTGTAAGTTCAAATATATGTGGAAAATCTGTTCTTTACAATCTGTTCAACATCAGTGAGCATCCCTAAAAAATAACATTGCATATAGTAGTAGAACAGTAAATAAAAGGAGAATATAAAGAGGACTACTGTACATGTTTTTGTATCAAAGAAAATGTTTGTTTGTTTTGGATACTTACAGTGATGTCAACAGGTATGGATCACTAGCGAGGAGCTACTAGGATCCTCCAGAATAAAACGTATATAACACAAATTTTTGATCCGGAAAAATGGACTGGAAACATCTCCGAACTGGCAGAATAGACAAGTGATGTCTATAAAGTTTTAAAAAAAACACGATGCAGGAGTTTTTTGGGGGAACTCAACAAACTGACGAAAATAAATAAAATGGCGGCCACGCTAAATCGGCAGCATGGGTGATGGCAGACCAAGACCCTGAGAAGGAGGAGGAAGAGGGAGAAGTCACTAGGTCTTACAGCTGTGCCAGCCTTTATTCTAAAGCAGCCTAAGCCGAGCCGCTCTGATAACCGTGGCCAGACGCACTCTGTTTTCCAACAATTTAGAAATTTACTTTTTTTTTCGATCGGTTTTCGATATGTTTGCGATTGTTTTTTTAGTGTTGTCTGCAATACCATCTAGAAACTCAAGTGGGCAATCGCGAGGTGTTGTCTTAAAAGTCTAATAGCAATTCAACCTACAGCCGTACATTTCTGCAAGTCTGTGTGTGCGCGCACAGTAATTGTAATTTTAAGATTTAGATTTGAAGCAGAGATTAATTAACGTTCTGAGTTCATACTGTATACAGTAGTATGAGGCTCCTTAGCCATACACATAAAAAATATGAGGACACATACTGTACTGTACTGTATACATGATACTAAAGGGAAAGAAGTACAGTATTACAAAAATATAACGTTGCGTCTTCTTCCGAATATAAAATCATCACATTTCTATATGTATTATTTATTAATCAATACTTTTGCTAGACTTGCTCTTCTTTTCATACTGTTTTTATTTTATGCGCATGCGTGTATGTCTCATTGGAACTTTGTAGAAACGCATTTGCGTGTCACCCTACTGTATTTCTGCGCATGCGTGTATGTCTCATTGGAACCTTGTTGAAACGCACATGCGTATCATCACATTTATGCGCATGCGTGTATGACTTCCCATTCAATTAGAATTTCAAGTCTAAAAAAAAAAAAAATTGTTTCTTGTTGCATAACAATTCTTGATATTCTGAGAATCAATCACTACTGTAGCTTTTTAATTCTACAATAGTCATGTACGTACTTTATGAGGTGGGTGGCATACTGTGATTTTTATTTGGGGGTGTGGGTATCAAAACATTATGGTGACCTGTTGAAAATATTTAAATCCGAACCACTATGTAAGGCCTCGGGGAACACCTCTCCCAAAGAGGGTTCCTCCCGCGACACTACTCACCCGGCGCGCTCTGGCTCCACTGGTTCACCACCGCGAGCGGGACCCTCCTTCCTTCTCACTGGTCCACGCGGCTGCTTCGGGACATGCGCATGTGTGCGCACGCCCACGGACTTTTACGTCCTCCCGCAGGAGGAGCTCCCGCCCCCAGCTCAGGCCGCATGCACCTCTCCTGCACGGTGCACACGCCTGAAGCGTGTGCACCGCCCACAAGCCTCGCGTTAAGCTATCAGCTGCGGCAATCTTCCCTCACCTATCCTTGCCTCCCATGGGGCCGCTCCTCCGTCCCTCCCCCTTTTCCCATTGGGCTCTCTTCTCATTTATACCCTGCTCAGTCATTCCTTGTTTGGCTGAGCATAGCTTTGTGTGACCTGCATTACCCACGGTAGTGCCTGCCTTAGTACCTTGTCTCTGTGATCTCCCGTGTACCGAACCGGCTTGACTGCGGACCCGCTCTGGACTTCGACCTCTGGCTTGCCCTCTGACCTCCCGAACTCTCCTATCCTTCACCTCAGCTTACGGATTCCAACCTACCTCCCGGCTCCAAACCCCAAGGCTCTCGGCACCGACGATTCTACTGGAACTGCCCAAGTATCCGGCGAGTATCTGAACTAACACCTTATCTCCCGTGCAGTCCCGGACGCCTACTATCCACCTTCCAGGTGTGCCCCCGCAGCTGTGGGTGCAAGTATTACCCTTTTCACCTCAGTTCCGGGGTCCCTCCTTATCCGTGGTGAGCGCAGCGTGACACACTATAATTAAACAGATCAACCGCGGATCAGCCGCGGGTGCTGGGCGGCGCGACTCGGCATGAATGCGGCATGAATACGGCATGAATGCGGCATGAATGCGGTGAAGCGCGTGGAATTCAGAAAATGCAACCGCTACGCCCCCGAGAAGTTTTAAAATAAATGCTGCCGCAGCAGTATCGTGCAGCCCTATTCAAGAAAATGCAGCAGTCGTTGCAGATATCCTTCCAGTCCGATCTGAACGGGGCAGTTACTGTAAGGATACTAAAGAAAATATCTCAGCCCTCTCCCAGAGAACCTCAGATCTGGAGACTAAAATGGATGAAGCCCTCTAACGGCAGGCGAATACGGATGACGAGATCATACAACTCAAACACGAGGTCCATCTTCTTAAAGAGGGGCAAGGAGACCATGAGAATAGAGAAAGAAAACATAACATCACAGTCAGAAACATACTGTACCTGAGACGGTCCTTGTGGATGGCCTTCACCCCTATCGCATCAGGCTCTTCTCTGCAATCGATCCAACCATAGAGGAACAAGATCTTAAAATGGACCGGGCTCATAGAGCTCTAGGACCTAGATCATAAGATCCTAATGTCATGGTGAGACTCCACCATTATTCTACAAAATACAGGATTACCAACTGCTGCAGAATAAATAGTGAAACTGTCTTTGAAAACTCCAATCTACAAATTTTCAATGATCTCTCAAGGGTCACCGTGGCATGCCGCAGAGAGCTGAAACTTTAGGAACTAGGTACCGCTGGGGATTTCCGTTTAAGATATCTGTGACAAAGAATGGAAAACAGATTGACCTCCAGTACCCTGAAGAATCTGAGAACTTTTTACAAGCAATCAGCCTATCATCTTCTCAGGTCACAGTGAACCACAGCTGCAGCTGAAACCACAGAGAGCGAACCGCCAGGGAGGACCTTCCTGAATGTCAGAAAGATTGGCGGGCCATAATCAACAAAGATCCGCTAAGTGAAACCTAAATTCAGATGCCCCACAACCAACAACAACACCAAGGATACTGTACAAACCTTTTCCCAACCTGAGATGGAGCGAGCTTGCAAGAGGGGGGAACCTTAGGGTTAAAGGCTTCCCCAAAGCTGACAAACCTGACCAGCACGTCAAGCCTGAAAGGCTCACGGCGCTCACCCGCCCAACCGGGGAAACCAGTGATATGGTATAACCCGCGACGGAATGAGCAGATTGAGTGCCTAATTTACTCCGCAAGTCGAAGTTCATGTACAACACACTGCCACCCCCCTACTTACCGTGGACTCCCGCCAAAAAGGAAAGTTGAGTCCCAAGCACCAATGGGTTTCAGGTGCGGGCCACCTCCCCTCCAACCCCTTCCCCGTCTCCCTACTTCCCCTCGTGACTGAGGAGCATATTATTACGCCAAACCAGACCACTGATTATGTTTGGCCCGTCTCAGGGGAATAGATGGAGGATTCAGGCAAACCAGACACCTAGCTGGTCCAGACTATCCTAGTCAAAAGCAAAGACTCCCTACCGATAGCTTCATTGATGCAGGACATAAAATCATTCAGACTGTCCCCATGTGCATGAACCCAATTAATCTTGTTATAACATAAACTAAGTCTAAAGTTTGAAGTTTAAAGTTATACTTAAAACTGTCGATTTATCCACTGAAGTTTTGTTTGTTTTAGCTGAGCTTCTAGTAGTCATAAACTGTTTAAAGAAGAGATATAATTTAAAGAAAGAGTGTACACAAATTGCATTACCAGTATGTTACAAAAAGTCTTAATCTGATGTAGCCATGTCCCCTCTTACCTCTGGGCTGCGGGAGGGGAAAAGCTATAGGGACACCTTCGCTGGGGGTGGTGAGGTGCAGGGCGGCTGCGGCGGCGGCACTTGGAGCTTCTCCCTTGTGCCTGCAGGAGGAGGAGCGTATACCGCTAGGTTGCCGGAACTTCAGGGCAGATGCATAGGAGGGCGCCGCAATGTTTAATTTGCTGTGCAGCGGAGTAAGAGATGCCGCCAGAGAGCAGGGAGCTAGCGCTGGGCAAGATAGGCGGCCATGTTGTATATAGCTCCACAGGGGAACTACATATCCCAGAATACCCTGGGGCAGCCAGATCAGGTGGCGCAGCTCAGCCAATAGGGCTGCCAGGATTCCCCTGCAACAGTTTGCTACATTTGGCTCGCTGGGAGCGTGAGGCGTCAGTCGGAGCAAGGATGCAGAAGGGGAAGGTAGGGTCTGAGTGTCAGTGGCACTCAGACTAGGCCAGAGAACCCCTTAAGGCCCCAACTGGGCCCAGACTCACCAATAGATTGTGGCTGCTACAGGGAAGCCCATAGCTAGGGACATTCCCCAATAGCTGCATATAGTCAGGTTATATCACCGGTGAGACGCCACACAGTGATTGCGGTCTGCTGTCTGGGATCAGTCTAACGCGACGGTATCAGAAACTCTTAAAGGTGAGACCCTCCTACTGGAGCTCATCCAACACAGAGGTGGATTGCCATCGCAGATGACGACGTCGCTGGATCAGCGGATCCTCATTGTTAAGTCGTCCGCACCGAGTACTGGAGTACTCGGAAGGTACCTCAACACAGTGCACCAACAGTTCATGGGGTAGTGCTACTCCGTACACTTTGGGTGGTCCCTGGACATTTGGGGAAAGTACATCAGGGTTTTGGTGCCTAGCACCTAATGTACTTTGGGGACACTCATTAGTGATACTGGGTTGGGGTGTTCACTATACTGTGTGGTAGTGTTATGTTATGTGCATTCAGTAAAGGCTGTTATTATATACTGTGTGTGTTTACTATTAATATTGGTTCCTGTGATGGGCTCCTCCCACTACGCTGGGATCCTTCGCAGGTGGAGACGCTGCACCGAAGCGATAATTATACCACACCAGGTTCCCAGGGGCGGAGGCTTAGGCCCTCTGTGAGCCAACGGGTAAAGGCAACACCGGTAGTCTCTTTAGTCAGGGGAAAAGAGGGCTACATTATGTTAAGACTATCCTGTTTAGTTATAGAAGTAAGTTGTTAAAATTTATGGGTTCACTTCTTCTCTGTATTATATCCATTTCTATATAATATTGGTTGGATTCCCGGTTCGATAAGGACTAATCAGGAAAATACAGAAATAGATGTCTATACAGTAAGTTACCTTAAAATAGGTGGTGGGAAATGTCATCAACTAATTTGGTGCCCCCTCTCTCCCCTCTTTTTCTCCCCCCTTTTTCTCGTCCCCCCCTCCTCTCCCCTTTCTCCCCTCCCCCTCCTCATCCCCCTCACCACGCACCCCTCCCCCTCTACCCCTCTCTCCTCCTCCTCCCTCCCCCACTCCCCTTAATGGTCATAAGCGACCTCAGGTGAATATTTATGATGACCTAAACATATAATATAGGTCAAAAGTTCAAGTGATTTTCTAAGCTGTTACTAACGACAAAAATTCCTGTAAAAATCGAAATCATTTCGTTAACAGACTGTTAGCAATTCTAGTGGGGTATGTTCTTCCGAACTGTTAGAATCGAAATAGGGGGACCCACTTAAGAATTATACTTTTGCCAATGACCCTATCCCACTCCCCCTACCACCCCCCTCCCCTTCCTCCTTCCTTCCCATCCCCCCTTCTCCCCTCCCACCCCTGTGAATGGTCAGGATTCTACACAACAATCTAAATATACCTTTTATATCGAAAGCTCAAAAGATTTTCACAGGTGATACCAATGACAAAAATGCCTTTAAATCTCGAGTCCATCTAAACAACACGTTGTTATCATTTTTGTTGGTTTATGTTTGACTGAACTGTTAAAAATGAACTGACGGCTTCATTCCCTAGAGGGAACAAACAATTAAGGAGAAACTATCCGCCTGGAAGTTAAAATATCTCACAATGATTAACATCTTGCTAAAAGACTAAGACCAATACTACCTAATATCACTAAAGTTTGGACTCAAATAACCAATTGACATGTTTGGTCAATTGACTAACTAACCAGGTAATTAAACACAGAGGAAACTCAATATAGCAATCGGAGAGAGGAGGAATCCTGTTCCTGTTCTCCCGCAGATTCCTACCCCCAGGACCGAGGAAGTCTCCCATGGGCTTAATGCCTAACAATTCAGTCAATTCTCAGACTAATTTCTATGTTTTTGTGTGCCTAACTCACCCAAATGTCCTATTCTCCAATCTGTTTTCTTCATGTACCCCCCCTTAATAAAACCAACTAAACTCTGGAAAACATATGGCTCCTCCCCATCCATCCTACTCCCAACCAACCAACCAACCAATGGCTAGCTCAACTCCAATAAAGGTAATTTCACTTAATGTGAAGGGCCTTCATTCCAACAAAAAAAGAAAATTGACCCTTCAGGAATATAAAAAAGCAAAGGGAGATAACCTATTTCTCCAGGAAACCCATTTTGACTCCCAAAAGCCTCCTAAAACATTCAGAAACATATTCCCGACAGCATTCTACTCACCTTTAGTAGAAAAAAAAGGGAAGTGGCAATTCTAATTAAACAGGGAATCCCATTTAAGGCTGCGCTTATAGTGCCGGCGACAGCGATGTGACATTGCGTCAAAACAAATGCATTGCCGCAGTCGCGTGCGCTTATAGTAAGAGCGATGCGACGGTGCTACGGAGCTTGGACGCGATCGCTGGAAGTCATCTCAATTTGATTTTTCCAGCAACTGTAGCCTGACGTTGCCATCGCGTCACCGTCACTGGCACTATAAGCGCAGCTTAAGACAGAGACTGTGACCACAGACCCAGAGTGCAGATTTATAATTGTATTTGGATCCCTATCAGGCTCAGCCCTAACATTAATAAATGTATACGTGCCAAACGATAACCAGGCCGAGTTTTTGAGGAAGGTTCTAGAGATAATAGAACCCCAATCTCTATTCTCTTTGATCCTAGGTGGAGATATGAATATGGTTCTATCCCCAAATTTGCATAAATCTACAACCCCAGGCCAGGCCACACCACCGCAGTTCAAAGAACTTCAAAAAAGTTCAAAGAACTAGTGAGGGAATTTGCTTTAGTCGATGTACTGTATGGAGATCAAACCACCAAGGTCAAAAGGACAACTCATTCTATTCAACCCCACACCAGACTTACTCTTGGGTCGACTATTTTCTAATAACTAAAAACATTCTCAAAGCTATGCTACAATCAAATATTGGACCAATCACTTGGTCAGACCATGCTCCGATGGACCTGACTCTGACAGACCCTTTTAGTAGAAGTAACCTATTTCATTGGAGGTTAAACAAATCTCTCCTAAATTACCAAGAAGTTGTTTCAAAAAAATCTTCCTTAGAGGAATACTTCAGTCTTAAAAAAGGATCAGTAGATTCTCCTACAATGTTATGGGAAGCACATAAAGCTACAATACAAGGAGTCATAATCTCTATAGCCACCCATAAGAAGAAAATCAGACAAAAATTGGGTATAGAACTGACAGAAAAGATATGTAACCTAGAACAAGAACATAAAGTAAGACCATCAAAGGTTCTATACAAAGCTTTGACCGAATCAAGACAAGAAATTAAAAAAATACAACTAGAAGTCGGAAAAGCACTAAACTGGACTAGACAGCTATATTATGATAAAAGGAACAAAGCGGACAGATTATTAGCTCAAAAATTGAGGGAAGACAAGTGATCAGAAGAAAAGCCGCCCCGTGAAGGAGCAGAACTCACCAGCCAAAAAAAGTAAGGTTAAAAAAACCTCTTTATTAAGCTACATAAAACAGATACTACATCTACAAACAAAAAGGATCCTCCTCAATTACACAACTACTGCGCTTTCTCAAGGAGTATTTAAAGTAGAAAATTGAGAGGTATAAAAACCAAAAGACAAATCTCCTAAATTAGATGCAGCAATAATATACGATAACAATAACATACGATGATCAGGAGATTGCACACAAATTTGCAAGTTTTTATACAGATTTATATAATTTAAATCGATCAGAGGGCTGCCCATCGCCGTCAAATTCTGAAGCTACAGCACATTTTCTAGAAACCTACAAACTCCCAAAACTAACCATAGCCGAACAAATGAGCCTAGATGGTAAAATCACATAGCTAGAACTGGCGAGCGCATTCAAAAACCTCAAGAATGCTAAATCACCAGGCCCAGACGGACTTTCTAATAACTATTATAAAATAAATTCTCCCAACTATTTCACCACGTCTCTTAGAGATGTTTAATTTGTTTATGGAAGGGAAGCCAATCCCAACAACAATGACTACAGTAACCTAGCCATCATACATAAACCAGGTCGTGACCTCCGTCAATGCAGTAGTTATAGGCCTATCTCACTCCTAAATTCAGACATTAAGCTATAGAGTAAAGTTTTGGCCAACAGGCTAAACCCTATCCTACCTAGGTTAATACACATAGATCAGGTGGGCTTCGTCTCTTTCAGGCAAGCCTCCGATAACATGAGGAAAGTTATAGACATAATAGAACATACTCAAGCAACTAAGACCAAGGCCATTCTGCGGAGTCTGGATGCAGAAAAGTCCGTCTGTCCGTCGTCATCGTCGTCCCCTCTCTGTCTATTTATGTGATAAGCAATGTATTGGAGTGTACTGTAGAGTATTGTACTGAACTGTATCTTACCATATTCTTTTTTTGTTATCATCTGATAGGATTGCTTTATGTCTTTATTTTTTTATGTTCTTATTGTTTCATGGAACTGAAAACCAATCAAAACTATTTGGAAAAATATATGTTTTTTTTAACTTAAGGTGCAGTTTCATTCCGTATCTATTCTTAGATGAAAAAATAATAAGGAATGACAAAGAAATATGAATGCCTCGTGTAATACACCCAGTCTGTGTCAGATTTCAATTTGAGGAGTATTAACAGAGAAAGTTAGGAAGAGAGCAACAGACATACAGCTACAGTATTTCAGCGGTATGCATCAAATTCAGCATTTCCATCAGTGATCTTCTTCCCATGAGAACATTGAGTAATGTCTGAGGTGGTCAAGTGTTACAAAATCTGCTTTTAACATGTGATGCCACATGCTGAAAATATAAAATAATCATTGACGAGCATTGTGGCCCACATGTCTTCACCCTCATATATTGACATGACCTCAGTGATGCATCATTGACTTTGAGCTAGAAAACACTAATTGCAGCTGAAACGATGTCCATCAGAATTGCCAAGGAGGAAATTGTGTTGACACACCATGAATTCATAAAATTACATTTCATGTCTGTCTGATTTGTATATATATATATATATATATATATATATATATATATATATATATATATATATATATATATATATATATATATATATATATATATATATATATATATGTAACCCTTCTATGGTACCCCACCCGACATGAGATTGGGGGGGTACACTCCTTCTGGTCACTCTGAGTGGTCTGGGTGCTGTGACCTGCTGGTAAACAGGAGGGCTGAGGGCTCCGCGGTGTTGTGGGGAGAACCAGGACAGGGACAGGAGGTGGTGTGGGACAGGGTACCTTGCTCTCTCTGGGTGGTGCAGTGCCTCCAGCCAGTAGGGATCCCCTGGGGTCTCCAGAGGAGAGACCCCCACTGACACTTCATTCTCCTCACACCAGGAACAGTGATGCACACACAGCAGCTTCTTTCTGTGGTTCTTTATGCAGAGCAGCATACACAGCATACAGCAGAACATCATAGGCCTGATCTGGCTCTCTGCTTTTCTGCTCATGGCAGCTTAACTTCCCCTCCCTCCTCACCCAGGTGGGGCAGGAGGGAGAGAACTCTTCTTGGCTTGCTATCTCTCTGAAGACTCCTGATCACTAACTGAATTTGGGAATATGTCTCAATTTGAATATCCTCAGGGAGTGTTTCTAGCTTTGAATCATTACAACTCAAAGCTGGATACCGATTGGCTCACACACACATCAGGGGGTGTTCCAACCCATATCCACCCTTTGGATTAACACATTCAAATGTTGCTTAGGTCTGCCCCTGAATATTGCTACATACTCAGAGCTGAAATGCAAAACAGACCAACTGGAGGAATTAACCTTTCCACTGCCTGTTCTAACAGGACTGACAGAGGAAAGGCCCAGAATTAGCTATAGCTGCCGAAGGCCAGGCTATATACTCCCTCTGGTAAAACTCCAACCGTCCCGGCTTGGACTGCAGCAGGTATAACCCTTACCTTGCTGAGCAACACCTGTAAATTACATGAGCTGAAATGCAATAACTCCTATGCACTCCAGCTTGACAGAACTGACATACTCACTACTGCATGGACACAGATACATGGCAATACAGTGACTAACTAAACAGAACCATTTCTACTACAGCAGTAATAGAACACATTAATAGTAATGAGCAGGCTTCCTGATCATTCTCCCAGTATCATTAGGTAGATATGGGAACTCATAGCCCATCTTTTTGAACCTATGAACTATTACTCGGGCTGCTCTACTAAATTTCACCAAGCTTCTGTCAGTAGCAGTACCCGGCAGCACCCAGAATATAGGACCTACCCATACAGGGGTCCCTTCTGCCTCCTCTATGACAGGAGACAAAACATTTTCAGATTGCATTGAACTTATCCCCTCATCATCACAATCCCCCCAATGCACAGACCCTTCCAATTGCATAACAGACATAAAATCATATTGTCCATAGGGAGCCACGGGGCTTCCAGGTGAAGAGGGCCTGGGGGTCAAGGGTCGCACCTTGGGACTGGTGTTGGCTGGGGAATTCGGGGCAGATGACTCAGGGACTGGGGCCTCCGGTGACAAGGGGCCAGCACCAAAGTCTCTAGGGGCACGTTCAGGGCACTCTCCCCGGGAGGAGCAATGGCACAGTCCTAGGTCAAGTTCAATTTGCCCCTCCCTATGCTCTTACATCAGCGGGCTTCAGCCAGCGCCTGGGCCTGAAGGGCCTCCCGGGACTTCTTCCACTCCCTGCATGTCAGGAGGAAAGGATCAACCGGAAGGGTATTACTCACCGGAGTGGCCTGGATCTCTCTGGAGCTCACCCGGCCGGGCGACTCAGCGGCCATGTTAGCTCCCAGTGGTGGAGTAGCAATGGTAGTCGATGCAGTCATCAGGGGTGGTGCCGGCCGGCACTTCTCCTGCTGACGCCGCAGATACAGCTCCGCAGCTTTCTGGGCTTGATCCCAGCGGGGGTCTGTAGACAGGATATGCAGCTCACCGCCATGAGTAGCAGGGCAGATCCCAGCCGCATCGGGTACGTGGGAGGCATCGGCCGATACCTCTGTGGTGTAGCACCCACGCTGGCAGTGTGGATCAGATGGAAGGCACCAGCAACAGTTACTGAAACTGACAGCTCCACAGCATACTCGGGTACGGTGGAGGTAATGGTAGAGACCTCAATGATGTCATCAGCCTCTGTGCTGCTGACAGCCTTCTCAGCACACAGGCCCAGTCTCTCATAGTGGAGCAAGCAAGGCAGCCTGGCAGACACAACCACCAGTGTTTGAAGTGGAAGTGCATCTTGCCCCTCACTTCCTGTTGCTCCGTGGAACACACTTAGCTCCTCCCCCTGGTAGATAGGATAGTCCAATCCAGAACAAGCAAAGTGGGAGGTGTTTGAACAGTTCCCGCACTTTCTTGCAAGCTGAAGAGCAGCACAAGCTTGCAAAATGCAGAAATCCTTGCAGAACAGCACATGGCTTCCCTGGTAAGGCGGGAAACGCCATTTTGAGCACAAAGAGAGTCCATGCGGCCCCCAGAGGAGCTGGAGCCGCCATTTTGAGAGCACAAAATACATGACATCCCTGTAGGAGCAGGAAACGCCAGATTGAACATAGTCCAGCACAGTGGGGTCTCCGTTTGCATTCAGGAGCCACAAATACATTTCTGTCCCTGTAATCTTTGAGTATCACGCAAGCTGGGGTAGCATCAGGGAACGCCTCGCACAGGGACGGCAGTAACTCTTACTGCTGGGTGCACAGGGACCTACAGACATTCTCTTGTAGTCCCTGCCCCCTTACCTCTCTCTTCGTCGTGGGGTGCAGAAGGGTGGCCACACTTCCCTGGGGACGCCTCAGGTCAGTCGCCCCAACTGCAGTGCCATTAAGGGACCGCCAGCTCCCTGGTGAAGCCTCAGGGACCTGCCTCCCTTTTCTTCTTAGATGGGGTGCACAGGGGTCATAGGCGTAATCCCCAGAGTTCCCTGTCCCCCTCACTCTCCGCTGTGGGTACAGGAGGGTGGCCACACTTCCCTGGGGACGCCTCAGGTCAGTCGCCCCTGCTGCAGTGCCATTAATAGGCAGCCAGCTCCCTGGTGAAGCCTCAGGAACCGGCCACTATTTTCTTCTTGGTAATGTAGATGGGTGCACAAAGGTCCCTATGCAATCATAGAGCAGCCTCTGTCCCCTTGAAGTGCATGTAAAGACGTACGCTCCCTGGTGCATAACCACCAGGAATAGTCCCACAGCAAGGTCTTCTTCATTAGGGTAACCCCCTCCCTGGGGAAGCTTCAAGGAGGGGTTCCCTCACGGCAGAGTCTATGGCTGCTGTTCTGTGCTGCATACAAAGTTTTTGAAACTGCTGCATGGTCTCCTCTGTCGTTGAAAACCTGTCCCGTTGAAAAACCTGTCCTGTCCTGGGGAGCAGTCCTCATATATATATCTCAGCAGCGCCTCCAATTGTAACCCTTCTATGGTACCCCACCCGACATGAGATTGGGGGGGTACACTCCTTCTGGTCACTCTGAGTGGTCTGGGTGCTGTGACCTGCTGGTAAACAGGAGGGCTGAGGGCTCCGCGGTGTTGTGGGGAGAACCAGGACAGGGACAGGAGGTGGTGTGGGACAGGGTACCTTGCTCTCTCTGGGTGGTGCAGTGCCTCCAGCCAGTAGGGATCCCCTGGGGTCTCCAGAGGAGAGACCCCCACTGACACTTCATTCTCCTCACACCAGGAACAGTGATGCACACACAGCAGCTTCTTTCTGTGGTTCTTTATGCAGAGCAGCATACACAGCATACAGCAGAACATCATAGGCCTGATCTGGCTCTCTGCTTTTCTGCTCATGGCAGCTTAACTTCCCCTCCCTCCTCACCCAGGTGGGGCAGGAGGGAGAGAACTCTTCTTGGCTTGCTATCTCTCTGAAGACTCCTGATCACTAACTGAATTTGGGAATATGTCTCAATTTGAATATCCTCAGGGAGTGTTTCTAGCTTTGAATCATTACAACTCAAAGCTGGATACCGATTGGCTCACACACACATCAGGGGGTGTTCCAACCCATATCCACCCTTTGGATTAACACATTCAAATGTTGCTTAGGTCTGCCCCTGAATATTGCTACATACTCAGAGCTGAAATGCAAAACAGACCAACTGGAGGAATTAACCTTTCCACTGCCTGTTCTAACAGGACTGACAGAGGAAAGGCCCAGAATTAGCTATAGCTGCCGAAGGCCAGGCTATATATATATATATATTAAGTTTTGGTGCTTATCCCATAAAGCAATAACAGACCATACGATACCGGTTGCAACACGACATCAAGGGACAGCACGCAGGTAAGTAAATCATGAATTTTCTATATTTGATAGAAGACACAAAAACCGAAGTTTCGGTCCCCCAGTGGGACCTTTCTCAAGGTGGTGCAATTGAATGCAGTGCACAATACATATATATACCCCAAACCCCAGTACAATTCAACAAAACCAATCACAGTTAATAAGCCTCGCCTGCCTATGTGACATGCATCCACAGTATCAGCAGGTAAAGAGCGTCCATTTTGAATATATTAACTCTATATTTGTTTACCTGATATGTGTTTAGGCATGCGCAAAAGGCTCAGGAATTGCACAATGTTACTGCTGAGAGACTACATAAGTCTGCCAGACCCAGCGATATCTTGGATAACCGGAGAGAGTGCGCATGGGCTAAACTGATCTGGAGCTGATACCTGGATAGATTAACTATTTCAGGGACGTGCAAAATACACATTGTAACTGCAGGTTAAGCGAAAGATGTGAAACACCTGATGTGCTCACCGTAAATGTGCAAAAAAATGGGAGGGAATAAAACATATATACACACGTGTGGATGACGTGGCTGACTGGAATCTAGGTCAGTATATAAATGCTGAAAGCACTCAGCCATATAACGCCTAATGCATAGTGTAAGAAATGATAATGCAATGATGACTCTATGTATCCTGTCAGGAAGCGACACCTTAAAAACCAACAAAAATACATAATGCAGACAATGTCAAATAGAGAAACTGGTAATAAATTAGAATAAATGCTGTGTCACACTCTCAGCAAACATTGCCACAGGTGGCACTTGACTAAAAGGGACCTGAGGTATCTGACACACTGTAATGCACCAAATACATATGGTTAATGCAACAGCATACATAGAAAGTGAAACAGTGCATCAAAGCATAATAATTTGCACAAACAAAAAAGTCAGTATATAACTGCTGAAAGCACTCAGCCATAGAACACATAATGCGTAGTGTAAGAAATGATAATGCATTGATGACTATGTATCCTTTCTGGAAGCGACACCTTAAATACCAACATAACCACATAATGCAGACACTGTCACATGGATAAACTAGTGTTAAATTGAAGGCAGAATGAATGCTGTGTGTCTCGCTCTCAGCATACATTGCCACAGGTGGATCTTGACTGCAAGGGAGAGGAGGGAATCGCAACAGGACACTACTACAGCTTGAAGCCAGACTCATCTACAGTTTGGGCACATTGAGCCCACGGGGTCTAAATGAGGACTTCAGATTAAGCTGTTTCCTGTAATCTCCGCACCTGGCCCATTGAGCTGCCTGCTGATACTAGGATTCATCTTTAACAGCAAAACCAGCGCATACTGCCTTGGGGTGTCAGCCAGTTAGCCGCATTTCCTCCAGCATGTCAGGCACCTTAGGTCCCTTGCAGTCAAGATCCACCTGTGGCAATGTTTGCTGAGAGCGAGACATACAGCATTCATTCTGCCTTCAATTTATCACTAGTTTCTCCATGTGACAGTGTCTGCATTATGTGTTTATGTTGGTATTTAAGGTGTCGCTTCCTGAAAGGATACATAGTCATCAATGCATTATCATTTCTTACACTACGCATTATGTGTTCTATGGCTGAGTGCTTTCAGCATTTATATACTGACTTTTTTGTTTGTGCAAATTATTATGCTTTGATGCACTGTTTCACTTTCTATGTACAGTATGCTGTTGCATTAACCATATGTATTTGGTGCATTACAGTGTGTCAGATACCTCAGGTCCCTTTTAGTCAAGAGCCACCTGTGGCAATGTTTGCTGAGAGTGTGACACAGCATTTATTCTAATTTATTACCAGTTTCTCTATTTGACATTGTCTGCATTATGTATTTTTGTTGGTTTTTAAAGTGTCGCTTCCTGACAGGATACATAGTCATCATTGCATTATCATTTCTTACACTATGCATTAGGCGTTATATGGCTGAGTGCTTTCAGCATTTATATACTGACCTAGATTCCAGTCAGCCACGTCATCCACACGTGTGTATATATGTTTTATTCCCTCCCATTTTTTTGCACGTTTACGGTGAGCACATCAGGTGTTTCACATCTTTTGCTTAACTTGCA